>NC_141151.1:99150335-99467835 GCF_053477565.2 Lygodium microphyllum
GCCCTCTAAATGTGGTTAAGAAACCTTGGAATCCCTATCCAGGTGTTTTGTATGGATGGGAAATGGGAAAGAGTTTAGATTGCCCAAAGTTTCTTGGACTATTTGTACCCTAAAAAACGTATGGTGGCCTTGGGTTACCTAATTTAGCAATCATGGACCAACGATTTGGTAGCTCAATTGATGATCAGAAGTTTCCACCATGAGAATGAAGATTGGATCATCCTACTCTACCACAATTGCTCCAATTTCTCAGTAGGAGTTCCTAGATGGAAACATTTTAGGGCTATAACCATTGCTTTTGGACATGTTAAATTCAAAATAAAAGACTTTTCAATTAGCTAAAACCATCTAGTTTGCTTGGCTGATGTAGAAGGATCTAATTTACTTATCTCATGGTCCTAACTTTACTCTTCCATGGAAAGTAAAGACTCCATATGGTTCAGCTACTTTCACAATATGCAATTAGCCTAGAATTGCTAAAGCAAGCTCATCATATATGGAAGAACGGTCTAAAATATTAGAAGAAAATTTGAACTTCGCTAATAAAGATTGGATCTCAAACAATGTCCTCAATTAGAGCTGAATTTTAGAGTTGAAGTTAAAGCACAACAATGGCTCGAGATCCATAAAAGAGGTGTTTTTGGTGAAAAATGTGTTGATCACAAATCAAGGAGCTAGAGTTTTCTTAATTGCATTTCAACTCTAGAAAGTCAGTAATGCAAGCATTTGTTTGTCAGATTGGGTTCTATTTGATCCCCCATTTAATGGTTGTAAGGTTTGGTATTAGCTAGAAAGCAAGCTTGGAAAAAGAGTGGACAATGTTACGATTGTGTTTTATGTTTTACACGATGCATCTTGGGAATCCTTGGACGATAGGAGAGCTGCAGGAGCCACAACGAGATCGACTAGGGGGTGCTCTATATATATATGTAAATCAATGTGTTAGTCACCTGTATGTGTGGTATGCTCCCTCTATTGGAGTTGAGATGAAAAAAATTGTTGGGCTACAAATTGATACAAACACATGAGTTATTTAGATCGGTATACAACCTCGAGACACTCTTGGTTGCTGTGAGGTTGTGAGGGTGATTTTGTGAGCATAGGAGCCCGCTAGAGCCCTAGAGCTAGTATTGGGCCCATTATACCTTGCTAGAATTTTATTATGCCTAGGGAGTGATTTTTTTTTTTCACTTTTTACTTTTAAGTTTAAAAGATGAACCTTCTTTGAAAAATTGCATAACATGTGGCCATAGTTTACGATACTATCTATTACTTAATCCTCAGATTGGTGATATGAACATGAAATAAGAATCTTAACTTATGAGGTAATTCTTAGATCTATTGGTTTTTGGTAGGGTGTGATGGTTTACAATCCTCTGTCAAGACATCAAAGTGGAAAATTTTGCTTGTACATGATCAAATATCCACCAAATTGCTTTTAAGATTATGACTTCTTTAAAGGTTATTGATTGTTATTGATTCTAGAAAAGGTTATCTTATGAATATAGAAAAATCGTGTCGATGTTTGTGGTCTTGCATGGATACAACGAATGTTGTTTCTATATTTTGGAAGATAGCAAAGAATATCTAAATATTTTTAGATCATAACAACTTTTTTATCATTGATCATGATGCAAGTTTTAGTTTTATACATGAAAGGCCAAATATAACAATAGACATTCTCTAGATACTTGTACTTATTGGAATTCTATTGCGATTTCAACTTATTTCATGTGTAATACTTGTAAGACCCTCTAGGTGTAGTGTAATGTGTTTTTCATGATTTATTTACTTGTCGATATTGATTGAAAAACATGGCTTTCCAATCTTGAATGGTTGGATGACATAGATAATAATTTGTTTGCTTCCTTTCGGATGTTTGTATTGCAATTTGTAAAGATCAAACTACGGTTTTAAGTTATAGATATAAAATCTATATAAAATCTATATTTCAAGATGTAACCAATGTTGAAACTAAAGCCCAATAATAGTTAACAATCTGACCTACAATCGATATTTGGTCAAAAGAGAATCCTTCAATGTTGTATCATTATAGCACAAGAGAGTTTCCAAAAAGCATCCTTATAAGCACAACATGATGTTGAAGATAACCAGAGGATTCCATAAGAGTTCAATGGTTCTTCCCAATGATGTGGAACAATAACACATGAAAAAACTTAGGTCAAGTGTTGCATAAGCTACACTAGAAAAGGCTCTTGTTTGAAGTAGAGTAAAATCAAATTTAACAACGACCAAATGATAAGCTACTAATCCGTAAAAGGCATTTCAGAAGGATATATCATGAATTTTTTGGATCAAATATAAAATGTGATGACCTAGCCAAGTGACAAAATGCGTGCCAAAGTCATGCAAGAAGTTGAAATGTTGGTTCTAGAGAGAAAGATGATGAACTTCCATGAGATTTGTTAATCAAAGGCTTGGGCACAATTACATTGATCCATATGTACGATTGAAGGATCAAATGTCCATAAGTGACCAGATCATGATGCTCAATCAACTTAGTGAGACTCCTAATGCTGTGCATGATCATTGATATAAAAAAATGGGTGTGTGCAAAAAGTAAGCTTTTTTTGGTAACTTCCAATTCTATTCCACATAGTCCACTTGGTCCTCTTTTTCTTGTGGGTATATATCAAACGCCAATGCTACTTATCCATTGCCACCACCACTTTCATGACCACCACCACCACCTCCACCACCACCTTCACTATTGCTGGTCCACTACCACCACTACCACCACCACATCTTACTCACCCCCTCCTCACATCAGTATCGCAACCAATAGTACCACCAACACTTGATCTATTTCTCCCTCCCCTTTTTACTACCTTAAGTACCAATCTCTCTCTCTCTCTCTCTCTCTCTCTCTCTCTCTCTCTCTCTCTCTCTCTCTCTCTCTCTCTCTCTCTCTCTCTCTCTCTCTCTCTCTCTCTCTCTCTCTCTCTCTCTCTCTCAGAGAACACATTTATAGTTCTCTTCTTAACTTTCTTACATCACAAAATGAAGCTCATGTTCTAATTTTTGATAATATTATCACAATGCTAGTGGTTCGATTATGCATACAAAAGCAATATCACACTCATATATGCTCACAATCCCCATCTCTCAATTATTTACATCTATTTTATAATTACATACTGATGTATTAGTACTTCAATTATGCACACATAAGCAAAACCACATATACTTACATATTCCTCTCTCTTCCTCATTTGATTAGGGTTACGTATGGATTCAAGTTATGCATAACTTTTATAAAAAAACATGTCTCTCTCTCTCTAACATATGTTGGTGACCCATGATATGCATCGCGCTCTCCTCCTCCCCCTCAATAACACACACACACACACACACACACACACACACACACACACACACACACACACACACACACACACACACACACACACACACACACACACACACACACACACACACACACACACACACACACACACACACACACACACACACACACACACACACACACACACACACACACACATGTCCGCTTGAGATATCCTTGGTGACATGGTTTAGTAGTACATTGAAATGATTTTCCTAGGAAATGCTGTTGGTACTATTTCGAATAACATGAGGTTTGCTACTTAGAATCTCTCGACGAGTCCACTTCGCAATGGAAGGTCCTAGCTGTTCTAATGAGAATCAACTTGAGTTTTGATTTCTAAGTAAGCTAAGGTCTTCTATTTGGAGTTTACTAGTGTCGGTCTTCAAGTAATTGCTTGTGCTAGATTGCTCAAATAGAATTCGACGTATCACACTTAGTACAATGAGAGTGAGAAATAAGGGGGAGTATGAATACATTGACCCCTCTATCCATAAGGCAAAGTCTCACTCCATTTCCCTAAAATAATATGGATTCAAATATTGAGACCACCTTGCCTTAGGGCAAGTTTGTCAGAGATCACGTCCTTCTGCTTTCCTCTGTGGGGTAGTTTTAGTTATACCTAGTACATTTCAGTTGTACACATATAATCAACTTTCTTAATTAACCCTTTTAACCACAATGTTTATTTACGTAAATCAAAATCACAATACACAAACAATGAAAATAAACCTTTTGAAAGACAACTTCTTTATTTAATAGGATTTTTTTATATAAGTATTCACCTTTCGCTCATATGGAGGAACAGCATGAAGGCCCTTATTTTTCCAAGATTTTCATCTCTAACTAGTACTCGGGCCTTAAGAAATCCATCTTGAGCCATGTAGAACTTTGGACAGTTCCTAGGAGTCTAAGAGTTTACTGACTACAGTCCCCCCAACAACCTCAACTCCTTTTGCCCAAGGATTTCCTACCTATCACCATTGGGGTTAGTCCACAACTGTTTGAGGCACCATTTTATTTCCCCTTGGAAAAGGGACTTGCAACTAGCCTTGGGGGAGGTGTAGTGCATTTTTTTAAAACTCCTATTTGCAAACTTAGTGTATTAGGATTTTTTATTATTCAATCAATTTTCTAAGTACATCAAGTTAAACTTGTATATGCATTGCTACAAGCATAAGAAATTTCCTTCAAAAAATGTTCCTAACAAGTAGATAGATAATTGAGCATGATTTTAACTTAGAGGCAATCCCTTCTGACTCAGTTCTCTTTTAACTCTTGGGTTTTTTCTAATTTCCCTTCGGATTTGATCTTTCTAGATCCCACTTTTTAAAACTTTGATTAACAATCCTTCTTTTCGTCCTTTCCTTAGCTTTCGTTAGTCTTTGTTTATGATCTTTAGTTTATAGTCTTTGTTAAGGATTGATTGCTTGACCTCACTAATAATCTAGAGATTATTCAAAATTATGATAATTTATTTGATCTTGGAATTTATATTGGGATTTTTTTCCCTTAAGAAGTACTCCTTATCAATAATCTTGATTATCCATTTTAATAATCCTAATTCACTTTAAATACCAAGATAAAGCTATTTTTCCTATGTTTATAAGTATTAAGAAAATATTTCTTGATATTTAAGAATTTCATAGGCATAAAGAGAAACATCTTTGATACAATTTTTACATTCCCTTACATTTACGCAATTTGTAAAACTAAAAGAATGCAACTTCACTTATCTTGACTCTTACATAATTATAAATAAAAAATAATTATTATTAATATAATTTTTACTTATCCCAATACTTATATACTTATAAATACAAAAAGAATTATTCTTAATTTAGCTTTCATCTTTTCAATGTTTACATGATTTATAATGCAAAAATAATAATTCTTAATGAAACTTTTATCTTTATAATATTTTCATGATTTATAAATACAAAAAGAATTATTCTTAATACAACTTTCATCTTTACAATGTTTACATGATTTATAAATGCAAAAAGAATTATTCTTAATGTAATTATTTATTTATAAGAAACTTAAGACAATTTACTCAATGTAATGTTATATAATTTATTATAACTCTGTGTTATGCAATTTTAATTTGATAGTCTTTACTTGTTCTATCATTATGTTCCTAGCCATGTATTGAATGAGCATTAATTTGTAAAGTAACGTGGTCTGGTGTTGCATGTGATGGCATGTCGACTAGGTTTGTGACTATGTTGGTAGCTCCCGCGTTCCTCACTCCAGAATATCTCCTCTTCTGGGTCATCATGAGGAGACACTTGTGGCACTAGCTCAAGTTGGTCTTGAACTCTTGATGGTTTGGTGGTTCCTTGTGACTCTAGACTTTGCTAGGGAAGAAAGGACTCGTGTTGAAGTACGAAGGATACAAAGGTAGGTGGGATTCTCGTAGGTTGGAGTGGTGCTCCTCTTCGTGATTGCGGATGATATTCTCTTGCTCCCTTTGTTTCTTCACTCTCTTCCTCTCTATTCTTCTCTTCTTCTTATCTATTCCTTCTCTTCTTCCTCTCTACTTTCCCTCTTCCCCTCCTTCTCTCCTCTTTCTTCTTCACCCCTTCTACCCTCTTCCTCTCTTCTACTCTCCTCCTTTCTTCTTCTTTTCTCTTCTCCCTTCTCTTCTCTTCTGCTTCACTTCTTCTATTTCTCTCTCTCAGGCCTTAAGGCTAGCATTACTTGTATGCTTTGCTTTGATAGTTCTATGCAATTGAGTGGTGGTTGGCATGTCAATGAATTTGTGGTGAGTTTGATGGGTACCCTCTTTGCATGATTGACGAGGTTGAGGTTATAAACCCTAAGGCATTACCCCCCTTTTGCACATGGGTTCCTTGAAGGGTTGGGGTGTTATTTCATTTTCCCCTTTGAGAGATTGAGATGTTCTCATCTCGGAGAAATTAGGATTTAATTGTAGTAAAATGGAGATCATAGTACTTGTGGATTAGGACTCATTAGTGCTTCTGCGATGCTACTTGACTAGTACCACCAAAGCTTAAGATCATAATAAGGACATGGTAGAATAGATCTTATTTCAAGTGTAAATTTTAAAATTACATCGAAGGAAGATCTTTCTAA
Organism: Lygodium microphyllum; assembly: GCF_053477565.2. NCBI lineage: Eukaryota > Viridiplantae > Streptophyta > Polypodiopsida > Schizaeales > Lygodiaceae > Lygodium > Lygodium microphyllum. The sequence continues at coordinate 99,156,802 of NC_141151.1, forward strand.
TATTTTTATTGAGTCCTAGTCCTTTATTATAGGATAGTCTTTCCATTGGACAAGATATTTCCTAATGGTCCTGTTTTTTCTAAGGATGCATTTTTTAAGCATTCAATATATTTTGAGGTTTAAGCTTAAGGACTCCTTGGCTTGGCATTACAACTTATTGATAATCAATAATATGATCAAGATTGGGTACATAACCTTTTAGAAGGCTAACATGAAATATGTTGTGAACTTTCAAGTGTTCAAGAAGTTGTAGCTTATAATAAGCATTGAGTCTTAAGCACTTGAAAATTTTATATGGTCCACAATATCTTGGGTGTAGCTTCTTCTATTGCCCTAAGGATAAAGAGATCTTCTTAGGATGACACAAATGAAAACCATGTCTTCTTCCTTAAAGATCCATTATTGTTTTCCTAGATCGGCATATGCTTTCCATCTATCCTTGGCAACTTGAATATCTTGTCTGATAGTCTTAACTTGCTCATCCATTTCTTCCAACATCTTTTTAGAAGCTTCTACCTTTAAGGTAGGGTATGAAAAGTTTAGTGGGGTTAGGCACCCTTGTCCATACAAGGCTTGGAATGAGGTCATCTGGATGCTTTGATGATAGGATGCATTGTAAGAAAACTCCACCAAAGGTAGATATTGTATCTGTCACTTAGGCTCCATGTAGTAGTAAGCTTCAATGATTTAGCAAAAATCAAGGCATAATCCTTAATAAAAATCTTGTACCATCCAATCAAGCCCAGAAAACTTGAGACTTCCTTAATTGTTGTTGGGGGTGCCCATTCTTGTACATCTTTAACCTTGGCAAGGTCTACAACAATCCCTTTGTTAGAGACTATAAACCTAAGGTGCTCAATCTATCCCTTATAAAATACACATTTCTTCTTGGCATAAAGCTTGTGTGTCCCCATTATTTCAAGGACAACTCAGAGTTGCAATTTATGATTTTCATCCTTCTTTAAGTAGGTAAAGATATCATCGAATAAGACAAGAACAAAGTCATCAAAATAGGGCCAAAAAATATCTTGCATTAGCCTGTTAAAGGTTGCGGGTGCATTGGTTAACCCAAAAGACATTACAAAGAATTTGTAATGGTCATATATTGCATTGAATGTAGTTTTTGAAATGTCATTTTCTTTGATCCTTATCTGATAATAGCTTGATCGTAGATCAATCTTTGTCAAGATCTTTGCACCTTGAAGACGGTTAAGTAATTCATCTATCCTTGGAATTGGATATTTGATCTTGATCGTCACTTGATTTAGCCCACGATAATCGATGTAGAGATGAAGAGTTCCATCCTTATTCTTTTAGAATAGCATCAGTGCTTCCCACGTTGAATTAGTCAATTTGATGTATCCATGATCCAAAAGTTGCTCGAGTTATTCTTTCAACTCAATGGCTTCTAGAATGGATATACAATAGGGTTGTTTTGCTATTGCTGCATCTCCTGGTGTTAGCTTGATTTTATGATCAACTTCTCTAGGTGGAGAAAGTTTTGCCAGCTCTTCGGGGAAATCATCTACATATTCCTTTAGCTAGGATGGTTCTTCATCAACCTCCTTTCCTTGCTCAATATTATTAAGTTTGATTAGGTAGATAGGTAGTCCTTTTCTCAACCCCTTCATGATTTGAGAAGCTTTTGCTAGTTGAATTCTAGGGTTTCCAGCTTCGCCTTGAGTGGTTACTAACCCTTCTTTCTGATCCAAGAACATGATTTGACCTTTTTTTTGATGAATATGAGCATCATTGGGGATTAGCCAATCCATTCCTAATAAGCATTCATAAGCTCCTAGATTCATGGCTCTAAACCCCATGTTGGAAAGGTTATCTTCTAAGTTAAAATCCACTCTCCTAGTTTGTGGAGTATAAATTGCTTCTTTTTCATTTTATAATTTCTCTAATAATTTAGATGCAGGTTCAGTGTTTACTCCTAGCCTCTTTGCACACTTCATGAGATAAATGAGTGGGTACTTGCACAATCAATCAAAATTTCAAAGGTTTTACCTTGGTAAGTTGCTGGTGTCTTTGCATACTTCGGTGAGATAAATAAGTGGGTGCTTCCACAATCAATCAAAATTTTAAAGGTTTTACCTTGGTAAGTTGCGGGCGTCTGGACTACTGAGAACTAACAGTTGGGGCCCTTCTTGTTGAGAGCAGCATGTGCTGTTGCTCTTTCCATGTGCACCTCTAAAGTGGGATCTTCTCCTTCTTCTATCCCTTTGTTTCTTTCCTTGAAGGTTACTGTGGCAACTTTCCCTTTGGTGGCTGAAACTACTTGATTCTGGCCACGAAATTGCTCTTGGTAGATTCATTTCCCTAACTTTAGACATTGCCTTTTAAAGTGGCTGGGCTTGCTGCAATGGAAACATATTGGTAACTCCTTGTTTTTCCGACTGCAGGTATAAAGTTTCCAACTACACTTGTCTTGGACTTCTTTCTTTGCTTGGTCTGTGGTATTGTCCTTGGATCCTCTTAACATATCCTTGTGGTTCTTTATATATGGAGAATTTTGTTCCTAAAATCTATCACTCTCTTGGAAGTTGGTTGAAGTTCCTATATAATGGGCCTTGCTCAAATTAGTACATCTTGCAGGTCATATGGGCGCATTGCTTCAAGAAGAGTATCTAATAGAGGGTTTAGTCCATGCTAAAACTTTGACACTGCAGAGAGCTCTCTAGCTCACCCTTGAGACCTACGGACCGCTTATTGGTCAAGCATTTCAAGTTGAGCGGCCATGGCTACCTCTCACATAGCCGATGCGCTATCCCTACCCATGTGGTGTAGTGAGCTTACCTTGATGCTCGATCGAGTACCTTTCTCTCTCTTGCACGTCGGTATCCCCACGATCCTTGAGGCAAGTTCAAGCAATCTCAATCCCTCTCCATCAAGCTCCATCCTCCATGGCCACACGATACAAGAGAAGAGAAGTGAAGAGAAGAAGATGAGGAGAGGAGATGGGGATCTTTTTCTCCTCGATCCCTTGCTCTCACACACCCACACACTCACTCCCTCACTCCCTCACACTCCCTCACTCCCTCACTCAAGTGCTCACAAGAAGACAATAGAAAATAAGAAGAAGAAGAAGCTTATTGCCACACTTTTGGGCGTTGCTCGGTCTTGCTGGCTAGGGCCTTCTCCACCACCTCAGGGCTCAATTCCACCTCTACTTGGTGGGATTCTTCCCCTTTCCTGATTGTCACCATGCCACAGTTCCTTTCGGCATTGAAGCTTCTCAGAAACTTTGCGCAGTTTTCATAGTTGATCGCTTGCCCAACCTTTTCTACGTACTTTTGTAGGCTGCACTAGTCCACGAGTCGCTTTATGAATGGCTCTTCCATGACGATGTCCTCTAGGTTCACGGCGTGCTTGAATGTGAACTGGCTACAACCCCTTGTTTCTATTGTCAAGCCATACTTAGCTTGCTCTTCCTCTACGAATGGAAGCTTGATGCCTTTATCTTGCCCTGCCATTTTAGGTTCCTGTCATACATCATGGTTCACCATTAGTATTCCTAAGACATTTGTTGGTCGAAAATAAACAAAAATTGATCATGCTTTTATGGCAAGAAGAACATGCTTAAAGCAACAAAAAGACTTTTAGCAGTAATTTATTTCCAAGATCTTATGACACTTTTCCTTGATTTCACCTTTCTTCATGTTTACCCCTTTCCCCCTTGGGAATGAGAAGGATCCTTCCTAGGACTGGACATGGGAGAGGCAAGACATTTGAGCACCGTAGGGTGCTATCTACTTTGGCATAAGCCAATCATAGAAATCAGGGTTGTATTCCAAGTGGGCATGATGATCGAGATTATGAGGGCTAACACATACTTGGGTAATGTAAGTTAGGACATCGGTTAGAAAATCACCCGAGTTGATGTGGCTAGCCACATGTAGCTCTTCTTCCATAAGGATACAATCAATGTAAGGATGGCTGGTCATCTAGGTGTTTGGAGCGAGTGGTGACCAAGACCGTAAGCGAGGTTGGTGCTATGTACGTCGGGTCATACTTAGTTGTTTTGATGGCACACTGCTGCTAAGCAATAGTCATTATTTGGAAACCCCGTTTCTCGCATTGGAGACATAGGTTACACCATTTTTGTAAGAACGACAAGTCAGAGTCAGTGAGGCGAGTGAGTTCCTCTAGCTCAATGGGTGACGCAGGCCTTTGGGGCTTGTGGTATGAGGTTATTAGTCGTCTGATGAATGCGTGTTCCCTTGAGATTTCACCATTATCGATCAAATCCTTTGAGACCTTGGGGGATGTTATGGTCATGAACTCGTATCTTCCCAAGTGCAAGGTAAGGAATGAACCTCAGAGGCAAGGGGTTCATTAAGAAAGTCGAGGTCAAGTCTTTCGTAGCTCCTAGCGAACATGGTGAAGGTGTTATCCAAGAGCTTGATGCAAGTCACCAAGCCATCCCCCGTATTCTCAGTAAGGTCCTTGGCGACTGATAGAAATGAACGTCACTCGTAGGAAGGCCTAAGACTTGCTGGTGGTTGGGGTGGAATTGGGCTAGACAATGATGGTTCTAGTGGCCATGGACTTGACAATGGTGTGTCTAAGGGTAGCTTCATAGTCTGATTCGTGTGTCCAGTGCTACTTTGGTGTACCAAGGGTGGCTCCAGCGGCATGGACGGTGCATTGCTTCCCTCTTGCGGAGCCACTAGGGTGCCAAGTTCTCTAGACTTAGATGATTCCAAGATATCGACCTGTTGTTTTGGGCGATATATTGGTTGGGTTTTTTTGACCACAATCGTCACACGTTCTATGGGCTTTGCAGCTCGGGTTTCCTGGGTATTCTTTACCTTACCAGGAGAAGCTTCTTGGAGATGGGGTGGCAGTCGATGGTCGTGGTTGGGCTATGCTTCTAGGATCTCTCATCTTGGGCACCCATATCCAGGTTTTTCCTTGGTAGTATCCTTGGGCTCGGAATAGATCTTTGGGAATCCATCGCGGCTTGATTGTGCATCTATGCAGATAGTGTGGGAGCTTTCGCTCAACTGCCAAGACCCACGGACCGCTAATTGTTTCAAGCATTCCAAGCCGAGCACTAATGGCTACCTCTCACATAGCCGACACGCCATCCATATCTACGGGTGTAGTGAGCTTACCTCTCTGCCAATCGAGTTACCTCCTCTCCTGCGCACTCTGGTAGCTCCACGATCCAAGTGCAAGCTTCAAGCAAGCTCCATCCTCAAGCTCCACGCTCTAAGCTCCATAGCCACGAGCAAGATAAGAGAAGAGAAGAGAAGAGAAGAAGAGAGGAGAAGATGGAGAGCTTCTCCTCCTTGGTCCCTAAATCTCACACTCTCACACTCCCTCTCTCAAGCACAAGCTCAAGCAAGCAAGAAGAAGAAGAAGAAGAAGAAGAAGAAGAAGAGGAGACCCACTTTTGGCCACACACAAGAATGAGCTTCTCATTCACTTTTCAACTTTATATACAAAACCCTAAATCCCTTTTGGGTGGTCATCCCCTTATCCCCTTTTTTACATGGTCGGCCGTGGCCTAGGCCCTTTTTCCCATTGTCCTTCTATCTTCCTAGCTTCCTTTCCACTGCCCGTCTACATTTACAAATTGTACAGGTGAGAGCCCGGTGCTCCTTAAATTAAATCATGATGCGCTTGCACTCTTTTACAAAAGTATTGACTTGCGCTTTTCCTTGTGCGCCTTTTTCCTTTATTTAGGACTTTTCTGCATTTCTTGTGCTTCCATATTTTTCTTGGCGCGCCTTCGTCTTCTGTTTCACTTTTGCATTGGCATTTGTCCTCCACTTTAGATTTTCCAGATTTTTCACCTTGTTTGTTTGACGGTTAACATTACCCCCCTCCTAGACAAGTGCCAATCCCATGGCACTCACCGTCGTAGATAGTAGGCTTTAGCATGCACCGAAGACGTGGGTGGCAAGGACGTCTGTGGTTGTCATGGAGGAGTGTTGGTAGTGGTGGGGAGGAAGGTCGTTGGGGGCACATTGGTGGCAGGTGGTAGGGCTATTGGAGTTGGTGGTAGGGCTGTTCATTGTGGGGATTGCACTGATGGAGTACAAGTGGCGGTTTGTTGGGGATTCTGCACATGACGATTCTTGGTGGGCTTGCAGGATGATAAAGGATAGGAATTTAGAGTTGAGTGTCGATGAAGAGCGAACGCCACTTTTATTGGAGTCTTCAATACCTGCAATTGAGAACCTCTCATAGGTGGTCTCTCCCTAGGGGTAGTGCTAGTCTTCTCTATCGTGCAAAAGACATAGTTCAATTAGTTTGGGAGACAGGTCGAACTCTAAGCAAGCTGAGAGTATTATCGTGCACTTGAGGACCTAAACTGTGTATATATTTTGGTGCAGATATTATGTGAGTGCTCGTGCATACTTAGATATTACGTAGCTAGAAGACCATGGGCTGGTTTCTCGTAACAATGTGTGGATGAAGCAAAGTTGTCCATGTTGAGAAGAAGTACACGTGAAGGTGTATGAGACATCCTTTGCGTTGTGACTGCATGACACAGCCTAATTGAACACCATCCAGGAATGTTACTTGCCTTTCTCCTTCCACTTCGCGGATAAATGTCCCATGGATTGCTTCTGGATAGAGGTCTGACTGTTTCAAGAGAGTAGTATCCTCGTTTGATGTTCTGCTAGAACCAGTGTTCTCTTTCTGAACAGATGACTCGTTTGTCTGTTGAGGTTGTTGGAAGGGTATTAGAGCTTTGTTTGCTTCTGTGTGAGTGGTAATTTCTTCTGGACTTAGGGATTCATCTTTCGAAGATGCATCCAGGAATGTCACATAGCACGGACCTTCTAGAGGTTGTGGCTTTGATGGCTCTAGCTTTTGTTGGCAGGGGGGCATCATCATCATCTTTTCTCTGGATTGAACGGTCAGGGCGACAGGAGCCACTGGTGAACTTAATTTTTATGCTTTTAATCCTTTGCTTATACAGATTCTGCATACTTTGTGGTCCATTGATCAACCTAAATGGAACCATGGTCATTCCATCCAACACCCTGAGATCTTCAGTCTCTGAGGTCTCTGTAGGGACATCAACAAGATCATCCGTGATCAGAGGAAAATTTTCATCTGCACTTTCATAACCTGATTCATTTTCTTCCTCATCATTTTCATCCTCTTCTTCTTAAGGCTCTGTCTCTGCTTTTGTAGAGGCTTTGTAAGAGAAGAACAGATCTTCTGCCTCTGCATCTGCTTCTGCTTTTGTCACAGCTTCTGACTCTGCTTCTGGCTCTGGCTCTGGCTCTGGCTTTGTGTCTGTTACTGTCTCTATGGCTGTCTCTGCATCCGCTCTGTCTCTGTTCTGCTTCTGTTCTGTCTCTGCTCTATAACTGTACTGTCTCTGCTGTGTCTTTGTATCTGCTATGTATCTATTCTGCCTCTGTTCTGTCTCTACGGATGTCATGTAATAGGGAGAACAGTACATCCATGTTTCTATTTCATTGTCAGAGGTGATTTTAGAAGTTAATTCTAGTTGAGGCACGAGGTATTCTACCATGGAGAAGGATTTTGCTTCCCTTGGCAGTTGGCATACAATGCCCACTATTAGGGACCGTGCCTCTGTTTTCTTCGGAAAGATCTATTTAACAGCCTCTTTGTCTCTTGATATACCATCTATTACCTCGTTGGAGGAGTCAGTTATGACTTCGATGGATGTGGATCCATTGCCCTTTTGCGATCCATACAACTTTAACACCGCTTTGTTGGGTCCTCTGCCTAGGGTTAGGGTTCCTTTGAACCAATCCGTCCTGGCTCTTGTTTCAAAAATCCAAGGTCTTTCCAACAACAGAGGGTATGAGGTCCCATAAGAATTTGGTTTGACCACCACATATGTCAGCCAATAATCTCTTCCTGCAAGGGTTGTTTTTACGAATGGAAGGATGCCCAATGGTTTAATTCTGCTTTGGTCTGCCAATCTGATAAGCCACTGTGTAGGTTGAATTCCTTGCAACCCTAAGTCCTTCATGAGTGTCATTCTATTTTTAACCACTTGTCTTTGTAGGGAATTGAATTTAAGGACAATCTCCCTCATTCTTGATGGCTACATTGCTGGAGTCATGGGACACATTCCATACTGCTATGTATACAAATATGCCTATTGATGGGTTGAAATTGCAGGATACAGAGGTGCGCTCTTGAATGAAGAGGTTATTAATAAAAATAATGTCAATGCTTTCCGCACCTCTTATGCTTTGACAATCATAGGCAATAATTGTAGGAGAGCAGTATGGACCACTGTGGGAGAGACCCTCAGAAGTCTCATTCTTAGTCACATGCGCACTCTCACAATAAGTCCCATGGCCATAAGTTTGCATTGACTTGCTACTATTGTGGAAAATGGGGTCATATTCGGCTTCCATAAAATGTGTGATGACAAGTGCAAAGAAAATATAAATGATAAATTGTAGGAAAAGAATGATGATCGCAGCATTGTCCCTAGCAAATTCTAGTGTCAAGATTAAAGAGATTAATGTCATACAGACTGATTCTGATGATGACTACATACTTGCAACTTATTCTCTTGATGCTTGTCAATTGATTAATGCCTCATCTATGTATGATCAATGTTGGTTGCTTGATTCAGAGGCTTCATTTCATGTTACCCCTTATTGAGAGTGGTTCCACTCCTATCACAACATGACAAGATATGTCAGATTGGTGGCCCTGGATATTGTTGGGATTGGAGCCAGTTGTAGTTTCCTTCACGCAATATATTTACTTTGCATGATATGCACCATGTTTCAACTTTGACCAAAAGCTTTCTTTTGGATGGAGAGTTGGATGATGCAGGTTATGCTATCTCTTTTGGTGTTTCCTCATGGAAGCTTGCCCGTGGGAATCTTATCCTAGGACAAGGTGCCAAGTTTGACACTCTTCATCCCTCACTTGTATCTAGGTCTGTTGACCATGTTTTTGCAATGGAAACCGTACCACATGTATCGTTATTATGGCATTGTCGCCTTGGATACATGTCATTAAAAGAAATGAAAATGCTTACTAGTTTCATTATCTTCGTCGGACTATAAGTGTTTTGATTCTTGTGATCATTGTCTTTATGGTAGGCAGACTTGTAAATCGCATAAGAAGTCTGACATTACATGTATGGATGAGCCTCTCACTCTTGTTCATTCTGATGTTTGTGAACCTATGTCCTACAAGTCATTTTGATGTATGGATGAGCCTATTACTCTTGTTCATTCTGATGTTTGTGAACCTATGTCCTACAAGTCATTAGGTGGTGCGAAGTATTTCATTACTTTCATTTATGTCCTACAAGTCATTAGGTGGTGCGAAGTATTTCATTACTTTCATTTATGATTACTCGCATAAGATCTAGGCATAACCCATAAAATAGAAATCATAAGTCTTGGCTACCTTTTAGTATTGGCTTGCTTTGGTTGAGAACCAATCTAGGTATATGTTGTAATGCCTATAATTTGACAATGGGGGCGAGTATGTATCTAAAGCCTTTGAGCAGTTTTGTGATGAGAGAGCTACTAAGTGCTAATTGATTATCCCATACACTCCACATTGATCATCCCATACACTCCACCCCAGAATGGTATGGCTGAGCATATAAATAAAACGATTCAAAAGTGAGTTCGTAGTATGCTTAGCTAGGCAGGCTTACCACAACACTTTTGGACTGAGGTGGCTACTAATGCCATATATTTGATTAAGTGATCCCCATGCATTGCTCTTAACTATCAAGTTACAGAGGAGGTGTGGTCTAGAAAACCTCAATTATATGCTCATTTGCATGTATTTGGTTTATGAGGATTTTAGTCATATTCCCAAGGACACGCACAATAAGTTGGATCCTAAGTCTATGAAATGCATCTTTCTTGGTTATGGGGATGCATGTGAGGCTATTGCCTATGGGATCTATAGGTCTCGGAATGTCATCCATAGCCATGATATCATTTTTAATGAGGAGAAAATGCATAAGTAGCCTGAGCAGGTCATTGAGGTACGTAGGGTGATATTTTAGGGGGAGCCTCTTACTACTGTACAGCTAGCTAGACAACCTACAACAATTGATATTCTAGTGGCCCAAGACCATGATGTTAGATAGGAGGTACATGTCCCACAGCCTATTTTCTGACAATCTACTAGAGATAGATGTCAGCTTGATCGCAGTTTGTGCCCTCTATAGATTATGTTATGGTTACAGATGCTAGCGAGTCTCTTAGCTATGATGAGGCCATGTGCAAATGTGATAGTTACTCTTGGGAGAGAACCATGCAGCTAGAGTATGCCTCACTGCAAAAATCATACGTGGAATTTGGTTTATTTGCCTAGTTGAAAATATGATTTGCCATGCAAGTGGGTGTATAAGGTGAAGAGTATCCCTAAATGCCCCAAGCCAGTCTATAAGGCCAAATTGATTGCTAAGGGTTTTCACCAAGAGCATGGTGTTGACTTGAATGAAGTCTTGTCTCATGTTCTTAAGATGACTACCATATGCTTGGTTTTAGCTTTGGTTGCATAGCTCAATCTGGACCTCTATTAAATGGATGTCTAGACAACTTTCTTACATGTAGACTTGCATGATGAGATTTATATGCAACAGCCTAAGGGCTTTGAGAAAAAATGTAGTAAACACATAGTATGCAAATTGAGAAAGAGCCTTTATGGCATCAAGCAAGCACCTAGGAAATGGTATCACAAGTTTGATACTTTCATGCATTCCCATGGATATACTCGTAGTGATATGGATCCATGTTTATACACGAAAAAGACTCATGATGGAAGCCTTATGATTTTGGTCCTCTATGTTGATGATATGTTGATTGCTAGGAGCACTCAAGATAAGCTAGATGCCTTGAAAAATTAGCTCAAGAAGAGATTTGAGATGAAGGACATGGAATAGGCCTCACATATTCTTGAGATATGCATCACATGCGATCACTCTAAGGGTATCCTTTACTTATCACACGAGTACATCCAGAAGGTTCTTGAGCAGTTTCATATTCAAGATATTAAGTCTCTTGGCTATCCTTTACCTTCTCATTTGAAGGTTGGTCAAGTTGATGAGCAGAAGGCCAAGATGGCCAAGATCCCTTATGTATTTACAATGGGGAGTTTTATGTATGCCATGATAGCCACTCGCCCTGACATAGCATTTGCAGTGGGAGTTGTGGCACGCTATATGGTTACACCTGGTAGGAAGATTTGGAATGCCATGAAGGGTATCATGAGGTACCTTAAGGGCATAGCAAATATGTGCATATGTTATGGTAGCCATGATACACGAGTCGTGGGGTACACTAACTCTGATTATACAAGACATGCACATTGTAAGAAGTCCACCTTTGGCTATGACTTCACATTTGTTGAAGGTGTTGTTTTTTGGATATCTAAGATGTAGAAATGCATGGCCCTATGTACTATAGAGACAGAGTATGTTGCAGCTACCAAGGCTTGTAAGGAGGCTCTCTAGTTAGACCATCTAGTCATAGACCTTTATATTACTAATATGGTCCCTCCATTGCATTTGGATTCTACAAATGTCATTCAATTGGCTAAGAATGAGGTATTCCATATGAAGACAAGTCACATTATATTGAGGTGCACTATCACTTCATTAGAGAGGTAGTAGAGGACAAGTCTATTGAGCTTGTCAAGATCTTGACTAATGAGAATCTTGCAAATCTGCTCACTAAAAGTCTCTCAATGGAACATTTTTCCTTCCTTAAGATGATGATTGGTATAGGATGAGATGATATCTATTCCTCATCCTATTGTACTTTATGTACATTTGCACTGTTACTTTTTTCTTGTTCTCTCCTCACTAGGGACACATTCACCTTTAAGTGGAAGGTTGGTGGGGGTAAAGGTACCTCTACCCAACCACCTATGTATTCATTACATTGACAATATGCGCATACACCTATATACTATAGGTGGCATGCACCCATCACTGTCACTTCATTCTTTATTATTTCAAGGGAAGACCGGTCACACATTGTGACTATTGGAGTTCCCATATACAGTGTCTCTCTCTCTTGCTCTATTGCTCTATCCACCACTCTCCCATGCATGAGACATGGTTGCATCATTGGCACAAATGTTCAATGGTGTTGTATGTTTAAGCTTCCTTTCTCACTACTGGAGAAATACCAATGTATCTATCATAAAATTTTCAATGGTTTTTTATGTTTAAGCTTCTTTTCTCACTAATGGAGCAATACCAATGTATCTACCATAAAAGCTAAGGACCCCATGCAACTAGGGAACTATGTGGTGTTGTACGTTTAAGCTTCCTTGTTCACTAGCCAAGCAATACCAATTTATCTATTAAAAAATCTAAGGACCTCATGCAACCAAGGAATTGCATGGTGTTGTATGGTTAAGCTTCCTCTCTCATGAGCACTACCAATGTATCTATCATAAAAGCCAAGGACACCATGCAACCAAAGAACTATGCGATGATTATGATTGGGCATGTTTATGCCAAGTTCTATCATTACATGTTGGAGCATGCGCTCAGCATCTAGGCCAAGATATGAGAAATGAGAGCCAAATGGTAGGAAGGTTTTCGATGAGACTATTCTACCCTTGATCGTATCTTCACCCTTTGGGCATCATCAAGGAGATTATGACAAATTGGAGGATGACCTAGTACTTCTTTGTCAATTTTGACAAAGCTTTTTGACTTTGTACAAAGGGCCAAACTTATATTATAGGACTTTGGAGTCCCCAATGGCATGTTTTTTGGGTATCACAACCATCCGATGAAAATGTTTTTAAGTGGGACAAAAGATGAAGCATAAATGTGCTAAAATCATATTTAAAAAACCCAATGTTTACATTTTGAAAGCTATTGGATGTTCCAAAAGAAAGATGTTATGTAGAAAATGCATGAATCAAATCCTAGAGCATAGTGTACTGCATAGCAACTTTCCTCATTATACTAAATCCAAAATGTGTATGAAACAAAAATATTGTTACATTACATATCCCAAGAAAAGATAGTACTAGTAAAATGTTACATTAAGGGCCCCAAGTTATCATACTAGGGGCCAAATATTAAATGTTATTGACAAACATGAAATAACATATTAAAATGTCATAAATAACACAAAGATTGATTAGAGTAACCTCATCTTTAATAAGCATATGTATAGGGTAAGATGAGCCAAGTCATCTTAACTTGCATCAATAAGTTTCATGTTGAAACTTGTTTTTTTGCATTTTATCACCATGAGCTTTTAAATTGCCATCAACTTCATAAACTGAAAAGTATAGCAAATGTCATACTAGGTGCAACATTTTCCTTTGCAACTTCTTTTGAGGAAGAGCTGTCATCATCTTTCTTTTCATCCTTTTTTTTTCCCTTGCTGTTTCTTTCTTTCTTGCTCTTTCTTGTAGCAGTGACAATCAAGCTTTTTATGCCCTCTACATCCACATTGATAGCAAGTAACATCTTGATGTTTGCCCTTGCTTTTACTCTAGCTTTTGCCTTTATTTCTTGCATTGCCCCTCTTTTCTGACCTAGTCTCTCAAAAGTGGATAGATACTCCTTTAACCTTTGTCTTTTTTACACACACAGTCTTACTTTATTTTCTGTATACATAGGATATGACTATATCAGTCATATCCTATGATATATTTCTCAATACTCCACCTCAAGCTTACAATGAACTTGTAGATATAATACTCCAAGCACACTCCTAGAATGGTCAAATTTATATTTGCCCAATGCTTTGGTAAAGATGTCAACTACTTAGTAATTTATTCTAACATGTACCAAGTCTATGTCTCCATCCATGACTTCTCTTTGATAAACTAATAGTGTACTTCAATATGTTTTGTAATTACATGATAGACTAGATTCTTTGCAAGCATAATGCTATTGATATTATCACAATACATGATAACTTCACCATCTAGCTCAATCCCCATGTCATATAGAAGTAGTGTCAACCATGTTTGCTCACAAGCTACCAATGCTACCTCTATACTCTACTTTCTTACTTGATAATGCTATTATAGGTTGTTTCTTGCAATTCCAACTCAGCATGGCTAAACCAAATGAAAAGCATACCCACTAGGAGGTCTTCTATCCATATTATCTCCTACCCGGTCTACATTTGTATATCCAAAACAAGGTATGCTTGATTTTTTTTCATACAAAAAGCCATTACTCACTATCTTCAATATCTCCAAATAGTATTTCCTTTTCAACAAATAAATTCAGTATGGTTGTCTTACTTCAATCACTACAAAGTATCTTAACAACCCAAGATCCTTAATGTCAAACTCCTTATAGTATTTTTTTTCTCGAGAGTGCTTGTTATGATAAGTTCATGAATATAAATAATCACAACCACCATACACTCATTGGAATGTCTAATATAAAGAGATAATTAATCAACCATACTCCATTGGAAATCCATCCTACATAAAAACCTACTATTCCTTTCACACTAAGCTCTAGGTACTTGCTTCAATTCATACAATGCCTTCTTTAACCTATAGACATAATGGAAAACTTCAAATATACATACCATATTGGCTACTCCATATATACCTCCTCTTTCAAAGTACTATTTAAGAAAGCATTTTTAACATCCATCTAATACAATTTCTAACCATAAATGAAAGACAAAGCAATAACTAATGTAATGATGGTCATTTTTGCAACTTGACTAAATGTTTTTTCATTTTCTAATCCATAACTTTAAGTATATCCTTTTGCAACTAGCCTTGCTTTGTACCTCTCAAGTCACTAGAGATATACATCAAGATAACAAAGAAATATGCATTTACCATCTTTGTTTCCATCTTTCTTTTCAAATAATCATGTATATGCACATAACATACACAACCAAATTACCTTCAGATAAGCAATTGTAGGTTTCCTCCCTTACATTTTTCGTATAACATATTCAACTTTTTCAATCTACAGTACTTCACTATCTCTATTTTTACATTTTCACTAGCTTCTTAATGAGTTTTTGTATATTTATATATGTGTATATATCCTCGAAGAATGTCAAATTAGTTTATTTTAATTTTATTGTATTAGCTTAAAATATTATATTATAATTTAATTATTTGTTTTTTAATTATTTATTTATAATAATTTTATCTAATTTATTTTTATTTAATTATTAATTATTAATTTCTTAAATTTACTTAATATTTATTATTTTTAATAATATTATTACTTTTCTTGATTTGTTTTTTATCAATACATTTTTAATTTATTACTAAATTCTCAACATGTTAAGATTTACTCTTACTTTTTAAAGATATTTTTACAAAAATTTCAATACCATAAATATCCTCAAAATATCTCAAATTTTATGTTTAATGTTGATTAATTTTAAAATAAAATGTTCACTTTTAAAAATTTTTCAATTTATTTTATTAAGAAAATAATTTTATTTAAATAACTTAAAACATTTTATTAAAATTTAATTATATTTTTTAATTTAAAGGACCGTTAAGACCTGTTGGTAGTAAAGTCAATTCTGAGGAGGATAAAGGATTGCCAAGAAAGAAGGTAAAGGCTAAAACCTCAACCAAAAAGTGTTGTGGTAAGCCTACTTGGTTAAGCATACTACGGGCTATTTCTTGAATGGTCTTGTTCATGTTCTCTATAATACTATTCTAGGGTGGGATATATGGGGTGATCAACGAGTGTTTAATACCTCTCTCATAGCTTCTCAAAAGCCTTAAAAACACATTCACCCCTATTGTCAAACCATAGGTATTTTAGCCTATACCCAATAGGATAAGTCCAAACCTTATGCAAATAATAATCTATAATATATACAAAACACCAAGTGTTGAAAGATAGGTAAAATATCTAATTTCTACTTAATAGGATAGGATATAACATTATGCTAATAATTATCTATAAATGTAACAAAATACTTTGTGCCACATATGGACTGATATGGTATAAGGCCACAAACATCAGAATGCAAAAGAGCCAAAGGCTCGCCCACATGCGTAGAACCAAATTTCTTATGCAAATTACAAGTTTGCTTACCATGCAAACAATGATCATATGAATCAAAACAAGAATAATTTAAGGAAATCACATAATCACATGAATTATGAGTCATTCCAACAACAAGTATCCAAGGCAACGATGCCATATAGATACATGTGGAAGATTGATCACAACTAAAACATGGTCAATAGACCTAGAAACAAGCAAAGGGTAGAGGTTGCCAACCTTAGCACCTCTAGCAAAAATAAGATAGTCACTTATGATTTTCTATGAAGAATCACCAAAAGATACATTGTATCTATCATCATCCAACTATCCAGCTAAACTAAGGGTTTTCATCAAAGTTGGCAAGACATGACATACATCACAAAGCACAAAAGGAGCACTAGTACCAAACTGCAATCTAACATCACCTATACCAATTATATCACTAACAAAACTTGTAACAATATGATAGCTATAAAATCGATGTGGGTGAAGGAGATTTATATGAAATGAAGCACTTCAATTATGAAGCCAATACTCAAAGTATGTGGATGGAGCATCAGTCAACTAAGTAGCATCAAGAAATGAAGCTAAAAGAATGTAGGGGGAATGTAGTCATAAGAATTGTACTCTAAGGCATTTATCTCCTCTATCTTCACACAATACTTAAACACAATCTCAATGGACTTTGCATTTTCATGACGTGCTTTCCCTTGCCTTTCTCATTGTTCATTTTATGTTGCTACAACCTAATGTGACCTTCATGCCCATAATAATGACATATAAAAGAGGACTTATGACCGGGAGACTTACTATAAGATTTCCCGCATGAGACTGAGACTGGAAATGACTGCAAAGTACAAGATTAAGGGCTACTATAATCACAGTAAAATGATCTCAAAACTAATCCAAAATATAGGCAAGAGGTGGGGAACGAATGGGTATATAGCTATCCACAAACAATATAATCCAAAACATAGGCAAGAGGTGGGGAACGAATGGGTATATAGCTATCCACAAACAATATACAATAGAGTACTCAAACAATGCATGTATACTCAAAAGAAACTATTCATAAATAATATTCAGTATTGATATCCATAAAACTGTAGTAAACGATCATATATTAGTAGAAAAGTGATCAATTTAGTAAGCTCCCATTGCTAGAAATATTTGGGTAGCAATCTAAGATATATAAAATGCAACTAGCAATGTAGCAACCAAGTATTCACAAATGTCAAAGCATACAAAGTATCAAGTACATAGATGCATACAACCAATGTGTATCAAGCATCCACCACCAATTACCACTGACAATGATAGGTACCGAGAATCCAAAATGCTCAAAAGCAAATCATCCTACAAGAGTTAACATTTACAAGAACAATATATGCATATATCAACTGAGCATATACATGAGCAAGAGACTCCTACTATCTCTAACGAACTAGACTCTACCAAGTAAATATAAGTTTGAGCATTGGAAGCAAATCCAGAATGTAAAGTGAGCAAGCAAAGCTCAAACATAAGTTTCATAGCATCCGGGAAGCCCAAATACATCATAAATACATTTGGGAGTATATACATCCAATATGTCTTCAACCCACAAGTGAAAAGTCACTAAAGCAAATGTCCAAAGCCCAAATACATCTAACAGAGCTCAAATGCAAAGCTCAAACTATGTCATAAGCATATCTAGATATATTCATTAACACATTCAGGAGTATATACATCCAATATGTCTTCAACACGTAAGTGAAAATTCAACTGAAGCAAATGTCCAAAGCCCAAATACATCCAACAAAGCTCAAATATCTACATCATAAATACATTTGGGAGCATATACATCCAATGGACAACCTGCAAGTGAAAAGTCATTGAAGCAAGTGTCCAAAGTCCAAATACATCCAAAAAAGCTCAAATGCAAAGCTCAAACTGCACCATAAGCATATGTGGATATATTCATTAATACTTAGCATCAATAGAAGCATGTAGAGTACCAAAAGCACTTGTAGACATTCAAAACATGAAGCTCACTATTATATGCTTGCTATCCAAACTGTTATTATAGTAATATTAAGCACTTAAAATTTGAGCTAAATGAGCTCAAAAGAATCCAAGTAGCATCTCACAACATCTCCATATAAAATTTTTGTAAAAACTACTGCAAAGTGTCTTTAAAATCTACTCTCATGAGCTATTTCATTAATCTATAAGGCTTTCAATAGGATTAACCACATTAGACAAGTCGTCTTAGGTTGGGTATAGACTACCCATAGAAGTGAGAATATTTACTTCTACTTAGGGATCGGACCATTTCATATGCCATCTCTTGTTGAGTTTTGAGGTAATCTGGCTCTTGTTAATAAAGAGGTTAATGATGGGAAGAAGTAGTTTATTTCCCCTATCAACAAGTAACTCTCAAGTTTAATGAAAAGTCTAGGTCGATTGCATGTTTGCGAGTGAGACCCCAATAATCTTTTCTTGCTAAGATAATATTAAGGTCTATGTCTATGAGTTGTTATGTATCTTTGAGTATCGAGACCTAAAATGGGCCCAATACAAGCTCTAGGGCTCTAGTTGGACTCCTATGCTTACCAAACCACCATCATGGCCTCACGGCCAAGAGCGTCTGGAGGCTATATGCTGACTTAATAAATCATGTGTTTGTATCAATTTGTAGTCCAATGATTTTTTCCATCCCAACTCCAATAGAGGAAGTATACCACACATACACGTGACTAATACCTCGATTTACATACATATACAGTCGTCCCCCCCCCCCCCCCCCCCCCCCCAGCCAATGCCTATGGCTCATAGGGCTCTTCTACATCCCAAGGATTAGCTCCAAAATGCACTATATAAAGCATAAGACACAATTGTGACATTGTTTACTCTTTTTTCAAGCTGCACATTCCATGAGATATTTTTGTTTTCTAACCTAGTTAGTCCCCCAAACAAAATCGTACTATCCTACAACTCAAGGATCCTCACACTCTCACCGTTGGTCAATAGCTTTAGCAACCAATTGCAATGCATCCATAAGGCTTCCTCTTTCTTATTACCATATATAAGAATGAAAATGCAAGGTGTAATGCCATATAGTGCTCAAAAAAAGTAACCACAAATCATCCAAAGTGTCGTGTAAAAAATATTCTTTCAATAATTTTCTTTCTAACATATTGTGGTGTTCCTTAAAAACAACACCAAACTAATCATACTTTTGTCTCTTAGAAACTTAAATGAAACTTAATTTATATTTAAATTTTCACAACCCCTTTCTCCCTATCATTTAGGTTTTGCAATCGTACACCAATTTAAGAGGGTATTTTGTGTCATTTTTTCATGTTGAAAAGTGATAAACACACACTTTCACATAAAAATGGAGGTAGAATAAGGAAAACCCCAATTCCCTACCTTCACTATATATCCACACACATCTACCTAATTTATTTTACTTTTTTACACATAAAAACTAAATTTTTTCATGCAAAAAATCTAATTTTTATCATTTATTTTAATATTAATTATTAATTTTTCTTATTTTAAATTTATGGAGCATATGTGGATTTTATTCAACACCATATTCAATATAACTCCATAGGAATACCATTTAAACTATAAAAATCCGTGAAATTATCAGTTTTTTACTAAATCCCGCATTGCAAGTTTTACGGTTTGATTTCCATGCTTACTCTATAATCTGTATACACACGCATCGTATTTCGAAAAAAAAAAGCCATTGATGCTCTTTTACAACCATTGATGCCTCCTTTGTACTTCCTTGTCCCATGTCTCACACATCGTCATGAACCAGCACCCATTCCCCCTCATCCTCTCAGCCCATATGAATAGTGTTTATGGCGAGAGAGAATGAGGAGAAAGATAGACTAAATTTCTATCTTTTCATAGAGTGTATCAAATCACCTATTGTTTTTCGTGATGCAAAGTGAAGAAATTAGGAAATCCATGGCTAGGAGGAGAATGCCTGATTCGAACATGCAAAATATTTATTTTTTAATGGATTGAGAGGTCATTTAAAAAATGGCATCCCCCCTCCATCTTGTGATATTTCTTGATTAATTATGCTCTTTTAAGCATCATTAGTCTTTAACCTTTTAAAAAATTGATTTACTCTTGTATGTTCTCATTATCTCGCAAGTGGTTTTAGTCCAAATGGAGGGACAAACGACCTCATATTCGCAATCCAACTAGACGAGCAACTTTGTGGTATTGAAATATATCACCTGGCCTTCATCACTTGCGTTTTGACTTTTGGATCCAATAGTTGCTTAATAACGCCAAACCTTGTGCTGTCCATTAAATGAAGGGTTAAACAAACTCCGATCGAACGAACGGACACTTGCATTGGGATTCTTAACATTGACATGCATCTAGAAAAACTCCAACTCCTTGATCCATGATCAACACATTTTTCACCAAAAATGCCTCTTTTATGGATCTCGGGCCACTTTTACACTTTAAATTTGGCTCTAAAATTTAGCTGTCATTGGTGACCACGAGATAGGGCAACTCAGCCCATCAAACCCATGAATTGATCTGCACAAACATGAACCATGAGGAGTATCAAGCTACTTCAAATAAAATACTTAACATAGCATTAGCACAGCTCTCACCCTACCCCTTTGACAAAATCAAGGCATGAACTCCACAAGGGATAGGCCAAGTATAGTCTAACAAAGATTCAGAGCTAGTCACTAACCAAGTATTCCAACACAGACCAACTAAAAGAGCTATCAAAGGTGTCATCCTAAGTGGTAGTCTAACCTACCTACTTGACCTAGGACAACTAGACCAGGAACTCTACTAGACGATGACTCCTATAGCTTGAGCTATTGAAAATCATATATTTTTCATCTTACCACTTTTTTTTTCTTTAGTAGTTTACACTCAGGAGTATAAAAAGAAGGGAACTAAGCATATTGTGACCCAAGAAGAATAGGGCATTGGTCTCAAGTCTAGTCTCGGTACCCAAGAACCTACCAAGCTCTCACAAGTCGAAACTCAATTCTTTTTCTTTTGCTCGCTTTTATTTTTGCTCCAACCATCCTCATATTCTTTTCGGAAAAATGCCATCCCCAGGAAGACAAGGCATCAACTATGGATATGACTCATCTCCAAAAACTTACCACATCTTTGCAAGGCAATGAACATCTACTCTTGGAATTTTTTATTCTTCATTTTCTTATTTTAGGGATTAGAATACACTTTTACACACCTCTATATCTTATATATTTTAAATGTATTCATTGTTTTTTTTCTCTTTTATTTGGCAAGCTTCCCAAACTTCCCCATAACTAACAAAGACTCCTAGAAGCAGCTTCCTAGCAAGCTAGTAGAACAAGGTCTCTAGGACTACCCTTAAAAAGATATCTTAGAGTGCCTAACAATATCTTTATAGGAGGTGGAAAACTGCTCAAACCTCCCCACACATACCTAACCAAACCCTTGGGCTTCATGCCTTAAATACCAATCACTACTTGGCTCATAATCCATACTAACCATTGGTGACCAAAATAGTACATGTCAGCAACAAGCAATCCCCATAGTAGCCCTAGACTAACATCAAGAGGAAATTGTAAAAGCCCCTTAGGACCACAATTAGGAAAGATATCTTCAACAAAGGCATAATTAGCCAAGGAGTCTGCAAAGCGATTCCACTCTCAGGGAATCAAATGGAAAGTCATTGTCTCAAAGATCTCAAGGGTATCCAAGGTTGCACAATGATACACCCTTAGAATAGGATCCTTCACACTATAGGTCCCAATTGGTTGATCACTAATTGCTAGTTGCCTTTCACCAACAACCAATGAATACTACCACATATGGCTAGATTTAACCCGATAAGCAAGGCCTTGTATTCCGCCATATTATTTATAAAAGCAATGCCTAAATACACTCCCATTTTCAAAACCACTCAACGACAGGGAACTTTAATGATAAACCCTACACTCCCATACGTAGTAGATCCTCGAGAAGCTCCATCAAAATATAATGTGTAAATCAAGGCTTCATTAATGTAATATACCATAGCAATCAACCTACTCATACCCATGATAGTCAAAATCTAACATAAAGAGAGTGTGTAAGACAGGTACAATCTCTCCTTCCTCACTAAATGCGATAGAGACGCTAGTAAGAACCCAATGATAATTATAGCAATAGACTTAAATATCCTTTAAAATCCCACATGAAAGAAATGTCTTGCTACTCATTAATGTGATAACCCTTACTCCACCAAATCACTTTTCCTTGGTAGTAACATTGTTCTAAATATAAATGCTCAAGATAAGGAATGACTTTTTCCATCCAATAGTCTTGGTACCTTCTACAAGTTTAAGCTAGATCCTGAAGGATCTACGAAGGCATCAAGTCTGCGACACCAGCCCCTACATATAATAGGGTGTCAATTTATGCAAGTTTACTTTAGTTTTGAACTCTATCCCTTGCAAATCTGCTAAAGGATTGTAGAGCCATTCTTTCCTATACATATAATCTTATAATAATTAAGGACCATCCAATTTGGGTGTCAACTTGCCTAGAAAGAGCTCACGACAAGCATCATAATATAGGACCAATTGACCCTTTGTAAATTTATACTTCTTAGCTCAAAGGTCATGAAGCATTTTCATCCACTTCTTCCCTACTTCTTGATGTAACGAAGCTTGTAACAATTGAATCTTATCAAGATGTGCAAGGGAAGTGAGCCTTTCTTGCAATGCTTCCTCTTCACCCAAAGAATAGTTTAGAGCAAATCTTACTATACGCAGCTAAATCTCCAAAGGTAACACACTCTTTTCCATATACTAACTTAAAAGAGGTGTAGCCTCTAGCTCTTTTGAATGTCGTATTATAAGCCCAAAAAGCCACATACAACTTCTTATCTAAATCACACTTACCTTTGGATATAGTCTTGGAAAATATCCCCACAAGCTGCTTATTAATACTCTCTACTTGCCCACTTGGAGGTTGTAAGGTGTGGTCTTATCATGTTTAATCTTTAGAGCTTCCATCAAATCCTCAATCACTTTATTTTTTAAAAAAATTCCCATGATTAGACACCAGCTCCTTAGGTGGACCAAAATGATAAATAATTTGCTCCAAAATAAAACTAGTCATCTCCTTGGCATTATCCTTCAGCGTAGCATAGGCTTCAAACCACTTTGTGAAATATTCTATCACCACAATGATATAACGCTTTCATGTAGTTGATGAAGGATGTATAGTTCCAATGAAATCAATGGCCCACTTCTCAAATGGTTTGATATATGCAAGTACATCCTAGAAAATAAATGGCCACCAATATCCGGCTCTTAAAGCTTTCTATACAATCAACCATCCAACAAAGTGTCCTCCACAAGCAGAGTCATGACACTCTTCTAAGATAAACAAAACCTCATCAGATATAAAACATTGATGATAAATATCATCGATCTCTAACCAATATAGTGTTCCTATAATCAAGGCAAATTTTAGGGCTTGCTGCCTAATTTTCTTCTTTTTAGCCTTCGACAAAGTGGCTCTAGCCTCTCTTATCGATAGATAGTGTGCATTATGGCAGCATACCAAGATGGAATGGAGGCCGTATCGATTTGGAATAGACCCTCAAGGTTAGTACCTTTAGCCAAGACTTCCTTTGGCTTCATGAAATCCACAAAGGATTCAATGATACCCTACAACTTTGGTGGCTTACTCTTAATTTCATAGTCAAACATTTGTAAAGTGATCAGCTTCCCGAAATCCACAAAACATTCAATGATGCCCTACAACTTTGATAGCTTACTCTTAATTTCATAGTCAAACACTTGTAAAGTGATCGAATACTTTGCTAGGTGGTTTGACGGCTACAAATTATTCATCAATAGCCTCAACCCCTCTACCTTCATATAAAATACTACATTTTCATATAGGATGAAGTACCTAAATTTCTTCGTTGACCATCCCAAGGCACAGTTTCTCCATGCAAGTATAATTAATCTTAGATACCCCCAATTTGCGACTAGAAAACACAATTGAATGATGCCAAATCTTGCTTCACATCCTCAAAGGATACTTAACATGGATCCCTCCAAACAAACAAATAGTTAAAGGACAATAGATTCATCAATGGCAATTTCCTCTCAACCAGTGCATTAAGAAATTGTCAATAATATCAGACTAACAATAGAAAGTTATGCACTTCTTTAGGAGTATGTGGTGGACTCATAGCAACGATAACCTTATGTTTTCAAGATCAATCACAATACCAATCAAACTAACCATATGGCCCAATAACAATCCATAGGGCACTCCAAAAACACTTTCTTAGATTGCGAACAATGTAGAATTGCCTGCAACGCTCAAAACATTTTCTCAAAATAATCAATTTTCTCTCCCTTATGGTGACTACCCCTAGGTCATCAATAAAGAATTTCATCTCCTCTGGTAAAATATCACCAAAAATTTTATCAACCGTACATTGCCAAGACCCTTGCACATTGCATAATCCAAAGGCCATAACATTGTATGCAAAGGTACCAAATACATTGACAAATGTTGATTTCAACTTATCTTCCTTTGCAATCCCCATTTGGTTAATCTACAAAGCAATCCATAAACAATTAGATATCCCTACCCACTAACTAATCTAGAAGTTGATCAATAAATGGCAGTGGATAGTAATCTTTGACCATTTGTTTATTAAGCTACCTAAAATCTACGCAAAGTCAGATTTGATTATTTTCCTTTTTTATAATAACTATTGGTGAATACCACTCCGTGTGTTGTATAAGAAATATCATGCCAACCTTACACAATTTTTGTAGCTCCTCAAATAGTCTATCCCTTAGCTCAAATAACACTATTTTAGGAAATTTAGAAATTTCCATGCACTTTGGGAACCTCTAATATCTTTACTATTTGACCACATGGTCAAATCTTGTTGTCTTACTTAAAGGTGAAATCTACCCTAAATACTATATAAGCTACCTTTAAATATTCCACTTTCAATTTTGAATCATCATTTAGCCACGTGATCACATATTTATCACTTATTTAAAATTAAGACTTGAAATTTTTTCAAATTCTCTAATATGATGTTAAATGGCAAATGGCTCACTTTTTGTTGAACAGGACCGATGTCCTTCTTTTAGGAAAATAGTATGCATAGCCACACTAGGAGGAATACCCCTCAGCTCATCATAGATCCAAGGAAAAATATCACGGAATTCTTAGATCAAGGACACATAGTCCTTTCGCTCTTCTAGGCTAAGCATATATCCTAATTTAATTAGCCATGGCTCATTCAACATATCGAGATCTAGCTCAATCAAACCTATGTCTCTAATTCTACCTTGAGCTCCTATTGGCTCATTGAGAGTCACCTAGTAGAGATCTTCTATAATGGACCCCTCTTTTGATTTCACTTGATGAAGTCTCAGTGCCAAAAGAATCCTCTAATGCAGCTAATTCTATTAAAGATAAGGGTATTCTCTTGCTTTGAGGAGATTTAAGATATGCATCCACTATTATGCATCTGGCACCTCTGCCAAAAATCAAACGACCATTGGGTATATCAACTTGATAGTCCGATTGCAAGATCCATAGCATTCCTAATAATACTTGATAGCTTGGCCACATTACAAACCTAATAACCCTAAAGTTCAAAATGCATTCCATGTTAGCAATGGTCACATGGACTTTGTTAATGCAACCTTCTAGTTGCCTTAAACTGTCATTAGCCATTCGGAGAATTGTGGAGGCATCATTTTGGATTTTTGGTCCCAAACTTTCCATCAATTCTGAACTCATAATGTTGACAGAGAATCCCATATCTGCAATGACATTATCTACTAATGCGCCGTCAACATATGATGCCACTCTTGGACGATACTTTTCAGCATGTTCAAACCAATCATCTTCCACAAGGGCTATTTCTAAGGGTTCAACAAGATACCCACTGTGAATGAACTTTTTAAACTCTTTATACACTCCTAGAGATAACTTGATGAGCTAGAGGAGATTCACATCATGCTTTACCTTACAAAGAGAATTGGCTAAGTTAAATTCATGATAATTAGCAATGGTTCTCTTCTTCTACCAAACCATTCTTTCTCTTGGTCACTGAACAAGCTTAGGTGCCTCTTTCTTGGCTTTTATCTTCTTCTTTGGCCACTCCTTATTGAAATCATCTTTGCCATTAGTTGCTTTTAGGGATTGGCTTCCACATTAGGATTAAGGACTTGCATTTCCTTATCATCGTGCTTAGGGTTTGCCTCAACAGATTTTACATTATTCCTATTGCCTTCTTTAACCTTATGTTATCTTGTAATGGCTTGTAAATTGGAAGCCTCAGTGGTGTTGACATGCACAGCTTCAATAAGGCTAGCATCAGTACCACTAGGCAGCTCTTTTACAATAGCTTTTCCTCTCTGTAATATTTGCAATAACAAAGAAAAATAGGAGAAAGAAAAGAAAAAAGAAAAAAGAGGGAGAGAGAGAATAGAAAAGAGAGAGAGAGAGAAGGTAAAAACAGGAGAGAGAAAAAGGAGGAAAGTGAGAGGAGACGAAAGAAATGATAAGAAATCAAAGAGAGAGAGAGAGAGAGAGAAGAAGAAGAAGAAGAAGGCGGAGGAGGCGGAGGAGAGAGGGGAGAGAAAATAGAAGAGAGAAGAGAGAGGGGGAGAAAAAAATGAGAGAATGAAGAAGAAGAAAAAAAGAAAAGAAAAAAGAGAGACAGAGAGAGGAGGGATGAGAAGAGAAAAAAATTTAGAGGAGAGAATAACAAAGAGAGAAGAAAAATTTTATAGAGTGAGAATAACAAAGAGAAAAGAAAAAAGGAAGAGGAGAGAGAAAGGAAAAAGAGGGGAGGAAGAGAGACAAAGAAAAAAGAGGGGAGAGAGAGAAAAGAGGAAAGAGAGAGAGGAGAGAGAAAAAGGAGGGAAGTGAGAGAGGGAGAAAAAAGATAAGAGAGAAAAAGGGGAGGTAAAAAAGAAGTGAGAAGAAATAAAATAGAGAGAGAGAGAGAGAGAGAGAGAGAGAGAGAGAGAGGAATGAAAGAAAGCAAGAGAAAAAGATATGTGAGAGAGAGAGAAATATAGGAAGGGAGAGGAAAGGAAAAAATCAAGGGAGAGAGAGGAATGTCAAGATTGTGGGAGAGAAGGAAGGAGTCTCACTTGTAGCTTTCTCACTTACACAATGGGGGAATACACACAAAGGTGGAGGCTGAAAATAGTTTTCCTCTTCTTAGTTGTGTAAGCCAAAAAAGGAACTCTAGTACAGAGAAATAGAAGAACCCTATATATGGGTCTCAAACCAAACTCAACTAACTAAGGTGGCATACTAACTGAGCCACGAACTAGAGTAGATAAGGGTAGCTGTCATCTAGCTATTATTCATGGGCGGTGTACCAACCACATCTGCCAGCTAACAAGTCAGTGACAGAAATGCACAACGGTCACCCTGGCATATCACGAGTGGAGCTCGATATCAACTCCCCCTCGAGCTCAATCCCAATTCTTGCACACCAAGCAAGTCTCTGAACTTACGCAGCTTCTCTGCGCCCAATGCCTTTGTAAATATGTCAGCTACCCAATCCTCTGTGCTGACATAAACTAGATCAATAAGACCTAGTAAAACCCTCTCCCGCACATAGTGATAATGCACCTCAATGTGCTTTGTTAACAACTAGCATAATAGACTGGGTTATTTGCCAAGTGTATACTACTCATGTTGTCACAATAAATGACAACTGGCCCATCTATAGGCTGATGCATATCATAAAGTAGCTTATGCAACCAAGCTACCTCACATGTAGCCATTGCTGCACCCCTGTACTCAGCCTCTGTGCTCGACAAGGCAATTGTAGGCTGTTTCTTGCTGCTCCAAGTGACTGCAGCACTTCCAAAAGAGAACACATATCCACTGGTAGATCGTCTATCAGAAATACTACCAGCCCAATCAGCATCAGTGTATCCATGCAACTGTATCTGAACCCCAGTCTCATAAAATAGTCCATACTGCAATGTGGACTTCACATACCTGAGTATGCGTCTAGCCGTATCCAAATGCGGTTTCCTTGGAGCCTGCATAAACCGACTTACCAATCCAACAGCATAGCTCAAATCTGGCCTGATAATAGTCATATAAATCAAACTTTCTACTATGCGTCTGTACATAGTAGGGTCTTCCAGAAGCTCACCTGCATCTGTGCTCAACTTCACATTCTGCTCCAAAGGAACTGAAATAGGCTTACAGCCTGTCATCCCATATTTGGACAGCATGTCCAATCCATATTGCCTCTGCAAAAGCCGTATCCAACTTGATGATCTGATCACCTCAATGCCCAAGAAATAATGCAGCTCTCCCAAATCCTTCATCTCAAACTTCTGCTTCAATAGCATTTTCACATGAAGGATATCTTCATCACTATCACCTGTGATAATCAAATTATCAACATAAATGACAAGCAGCATAATACATTTCTCTGTTTTTCTCACATAAAGTGAGAAATCTGCCTTGGAAATATGAAAGCCAATAGTGACAAGATATTGTCCTATCTTGTCAGACCATGCTCTAGGTGCTTGCTTCAAGCCATACAAGGCTTTCTTCAACCTGCAAACAAACTCAGGATGAACAGCATGCACATAACCTGGTGGCTGCTCCATATAGACCTCTTCTTGCAAATCACCATTCAAGAAGGCATTCTTTACATCCATCTGATGTAAAGGCCATCCCTTTGATGCAGCCATAGCAATGACTGCTCTTACGGTTGCCATCCTTGCAACCGGACTGAATATTTCTTCATAATCAATGCCATATATTTGTGCATACCCCTTGACTACTAATCTTACCTTGTATCTATTCATAGAACCATCTGCATTGTGCTTCACCTTATAAACCCACTCACAACCAATTGCATTCTTATCTTTAGGCAAAGGTACCAATTCCCATGTAGCATTTGCTTCCAAGGCATCCATTTCTTCATCCATGGCTTTCTCCCATTTTTCTTTTCCCATGGCTTGCTCAAAAGACGTGGGTTCTGGTTCCTGTATCACTTTGACTATATAGGCATAGTGAATGGCTGTAAATCCATCATATTTTAGCCTATCCACAGGATACCTAGCTCTGGTAGACCTGCACAAAGTAGGCTCACTTCCAGGTGCTCTCAAAACATCCCTGGTCTTCCTTACTCCAAGTGTAACAACAGAAGGAATACCCAACTCATCATCAATGCTCTGTTCTGAGCCACTGGATTCACCATCCACATAAGAGTGACCTGCATTCACATCAAACATGGGTTGATCTACCTTCTCTTTTCCTTTTCGTGATACCTGCATACCACTATCTGCATTGCTTTGAGGAGATTCTCCTGATCTCAATCTGCATGTCCATGGTGAAGAATGTGAACCACTGCTAGAGGACACTCCAGGTCCACTAATATCTTATGGACTGTTGTTGTGAATTCTGTGCAACATTACCATTTTGTGCATCTACATTATCAATCACATTTACTGGTTTATACCAGTGACTCATCTCATCAAAAACAACATCTCTACTCACTGTAAACTTACGAGTAGAAGGGTTATAGCATCTATACCCTTTCTGTTGCTGCAGAGAGTAACCAATAAAGATGCACTTCTCAGCTTTTGGATCCAACTTGGATCTCAACTCATCTGGCACATGAACATAGGCAATGCAACCAAAAATCTTCAAATGAGAAATATCCGGTTTCCTACGAGTATACCTCTCCTCTGGAGTCATGCCATGTATTGCTGCAGTGGGAGTCCTGTTCATTATGTAGACTGCTGTAGCAACTGCTTCAGCCCAGTAAAAATCTTGCATGTCTTTTTCATTGAGCATGGCACGAGATACATCTCCAATATGCCTGTTTTTTCTTTCTGCAATTCCATTTTGCTGTGGGGTATGACTACATGAATATTGCTGCTTTATGCCATGCTCCTGCAAGAACCTTGCAAACTCATTTGAGAGGTACTCTCCCCCTCCATCTGACCTTAGGCATTTTATTTGCAGGCATGTTTCTTTTTCAACTATAGCTTTAAGAGTTTTGAAATGCCCAAAAACTTCACTTTTCTTTTTTATAAAATACACCCAAATTTTTCTGCTATAGTCGTCAATAAAAGTGACAAAATAATGACAGCCTCCAATAGATGCAGCTTTAGTAGTCCACACATCAGAGTGGATTAATTCCAATGGCTTCTTACTCTCTTGAACATGTCTAGGAAATGGTTTCCTTGCCTGTTTTTCAAATTGACAGGCTTCACATACCTTATGCATTTCTACAACCTTGAATTTAGGCAATCCTGCAACAATATTTTGGGCTTGCATTGATTTAAGTCGATGTACATTAACATGACCAATGCGTTTATGCCAGATATCAATATCTACAACTACATTGGTCCCATGTGCAAACATTGCTGCACTCAATTCAGGCATGTCTGCATCCAACGTAAACATTCTGCCCTTCTTCTTTCCTTTTGCTATCAAGCGACCTTTATTTTTCATATCCTCAACAAAGCATCCATGAGGATTAAATCTGACCTGCAAGCACTGCTCAACCATTTGACCAATAGAAACTAGGTTCTTGGTGATATTCAGAACATGAAATACATCCGACAGGTATTTCTTTTTCCCATCCTGCATAGACAAAGGAATTTTTCCAATCTGCACAATAGGATGTGCAGTATCATCACCAGTCTCCACAAATCCTGGTTTTTCCATTTTCCTTGCATCCTGCATCCATTCTGCATGACCTGTCATGTGGTTTGAA
The DNA here is from genome assembly GCF_053477565.2 of Lygodium microphyllum. Classification (NCBI taxonomy): domain Eukaryota; kingdom Viridiplantae; phylum Streptophyta; class Polypodiopsida; order Schizaeales; family Lygodiaceae; genus Lygodium; species Lygodium microphyllum. The sequence continues at coordinate 99,187,551 of NC_141151.1, forward strand.
GCACCTAAGTCAACATACCACACATCTTTGCTTTCTTCTACACTTGTCACAGAATTGGTCATGTGCTGCACCATAAACAAATGCTCATTTCTATCATCACCCTGTCTACTAGAAGATGCATAATTCCCTTGTTGCAATTTTTCATTTATGATGTCATTCTGCTTTTTATAGCAGTCTTTAGCTATATGACCCATTTTACCACAGTAGTAGCATTCAACATTGCTATTTGCATTTTGGCCTCTTTGCCATCCACCACGACCTCTTTGGCTCCCCCTGCCTCTAGAGTTACCACATCCTCTTCCATAGGACTGGTTTTCTTGAGTTTGTTGCATATTTTGATTTCTACCATGGCCTCCAGATCGGCCTCCTCTACCTCTGTCTCTACCTCTTCCAGCATTTGAGTAGAAGACAACTTCTTTTGAAGTTCCTCCTGAAGAAGATGCACCACCATTTCTCTGCTCCTCAAAAATTAGAAGAGCAATCAACTCCTCAAAATCAGAAAATCTTTCACGGACGGAAATGGATGTTCGGAACTGTGCATAATCCTTTCCTAGATCATTCAAGGTCACAGAAACTAAATCATCATCTTCCACTGGCGACCCAATGGAAGCAAGTGCATCTGCAATCTTCTTCACCTTCATGTGGTAGTCATTGATGCTCATACTTTCTCTTTGCACATCGTGCAACTCTTGCTTGAGCTGCATTTTCTTGGCTTGCGTATTTGTGCTATACATTTTTGACAAAGTATCCCATGCCTCCTTTGACGTACTTGCATCCTGAATATGCACAATCATAGAGTCTGAAATACTGATAGACAGCCAGTACATAACTTTTCTAGCTCTCTCATGCTATCCTTTAAATGCCTGAATTTGCTATTGATTGGGAACATCAAGAAAAACTGGTTCTTCTTCATTTCCTGCAACGAATTCCCAATATCCTTTTCCCATAAGGAAATTCGTCATTCTAAACTTCCATGCTTGGAAGTTGTTCTTGTCAAGCTTTTCAGTGACAATTTGTAAAAGAGAATCAGACGCCATTACAAAACACTGCAAAAAATTATGTCACTGCAAAAAACACAGCTTCAGCCTCACAAGGGCAATCTGCAAAACTGACGAAAGTGGTATTTGACCACATAGTCACTTCCTAGTGACGATTTTGCATCAACAGGCAACAAGGATGATTCTGTAACTCCCAATGTCTTTGCGCACAGGTATATGATGCAATTTCTACGGTAACTTTTCACCGACCTGTAGAACAGTGGTCGCGCAGCAAAAAACAGGGCCTTTTCCTGAGTGCGTGCGGAAAACTTCTACCCCCAAAACAGGCCTCGAAATGGCCTCGAATCAAAAAAACAGGGCAACCAAGGGCTAAAGCCCTTACCCGCAGCATATACTACCCTCTTGCTACACCGCGAAAGGCGTCTCAATTTGAGACAATGCACTCTTGTACTTTCCAGCTGTGCTACCTGCAAAGACTTGCTCCCAAACTCAAAAAAATGAAAGCAACACTGGTCCTCTTACCAGAACACCGCGAACTTGGTTTGCTTTCTTGAGCTCCTTACCACGAACCAGGCTCTGGTACCATGTCAAGATTGTGGGAGAGAAGGAAGGAGTCTCACTTGTAGCTTTCTCACTTACACAATGGGGGAATACACACAAAGGTGGAGGCTGAAAACAGTTTTCCTCTTCTTAGTTGTGTAAGCAAAAAAAGGAACTCTAGTACAGAGAAATAGAAGAACCCTATATATGTGTCTCAAACCAAACTCAACTAACTAAGGTGGCATATTAACTGAGCCACGAACTAGAGTAGATAAGGGTAGCTGTCATCTAGCTATTATTCATGGGCGGTGTACCAACCGCATCTGCACAGCTAACAAGTCGATGACATAAATGCACAATGGTTGCCCTAACATATCACGAGTGGAGCTCGATATCTCAACAAGGAAAGCAATAAAATTTTGAGAGAGAGGGGGTGAGAAGAGAGAAAAATTGAAATGTTAGAGAGAGAGGGGAGGAGAGAGAGATAGAGGGAAAAAATCAAGAGGAAGAGAGAGAGAGAGAGAAGTTTGACTTGAACTTCAAACTTTGTGAGATCCGATTATTACCAACTTTGTGTATAGATGAAATTTTATAAGTTTAATACAGAAAAAAGATTATATGTATATCTGGCATTCTATATTACAAATTGTATAAATTACTTTTAAATTTAAGTTGATATGCGAGAGAGAGAACAAGGAGATGAGAAAGAATAAAAGGTATAGAGAGAGAAATTTAGAAATAGAAAATTGGAAGAGAGAAAGAGAGCGAGAAGAAACAATTAAAAATAGAGGAAGAAAAGAGGAGAAATAGATTGTCAAGTGAAGTTGCCATGTGCTTGGCTTGCTGCTTCATGACACCTTTGTGAGATGTTGTCATGAAGCGACCTAGCATTTCATACACGCAAAGCTGTGGTATTATTTGAAAGAGTTGCTAGAATTTTTTAAAGCAAAGAGAGAGAGAGAGAGAGAGTGTGTGTGTGTTGATAAAGATCCAAAGGTGGTATTGTAGAATTTTAGAGAGAGAGAGAGGAGAGAGAGAGAGAGAGAGAGAGAGTGTGTGTGTGTGTGTGTGTAGTTTACCATAGAGATCCAAAGTTATTAATATTTAAGATGGTCATAGGGTACTTTTTAAGCTAAAGAGGGGGTGCCACCCCTTTCTTTGGCATTAAAAAAAGTCAAGCTAGTAATTCTCACCTATAATACTACAACACTTTTGGGACTCTCCTCATCAATTTAAAAATGATAACTCTTCATATGTATTTCTTTTATTTTTTATCAATAATATTTGAAAAATAAACCTCTTTCTTGTCTGTCATCAATAATTCTCTCTCTCTCTCTCTCTCTCTCTCTCTCTCTCTCATATATCCAAAAGTTGTTTTTATCTCTCTCTTCTCCATTGAGTTCTAATGCTTTTCCAATTGAAAGTCCTCAAATTCAATGTATGTAATAATATATTTTTTATTTTAGAAACTAGGTAACCTATTGATAAATTATTTACTCTATGTAGATTAGGGTTTTAATAAGAAATAACCTTTAAATCTTTTTCTTTAGTCCTTTGATATATACTAGAGAAAGATATATTCATTCTGTTTTTACACATGCACGCAGACACACATACATTAAGAGATCGTTTCTATGTCTCTCTCTTATTCAAAAACTATTGTATCACAAAATCTCTCTCTCTCTCTCTCTCTCTCTCTCTCTCTCTCTCTCTCTCTCTCTCTCTCTCTCTCTCTCTCTCTCTCTCTCTCTCTCTCTCTCTCTCTCGACAACTCCTTCTCGATGAAAAAAATTCATAAGTCCCCTCCTTTTTTGTCAAATATGGGGTTGTTGACAATCCCTTCTTAGCAAAAAAAAAAACACACACACACACACACACAAGTCCCCTTTTTCATTGGATAAGAGGCTTCCTACAACCCTTTCTTGACAAAAAAAATTCACAAGTCCCCTTAGAGAGATGAAGGGGACTTGTGAAATTTTTTTTGTCAAGAAGGGGTTGTAGAAAGCCCCTTATCCAATGAAAAAAAAATTCACAAGTCCCCTCCATATTATTTATAAGGGAACCCACTTTTTAAAAAATTATTTGGGAAGGGGATGTCGATAACCCCCTTCTTGATGAAAAAACTCTCAAAGCAAGTCATATACTCTCTCGCTCTCTCTCTCTCTCTCTCTCTCTCTCTCTCTCTCTCTCCTCTCTCTCTCTATATATATATATATCAAAGAGAGATATGATGTATAAACTTTTAAACTTTCTTTCTTTTTACAATATTAATAACAATGTTTTGTCCTATGTAGAGGAGGGAATATTTCAAAATCATGACTCTACAATGCTAGAGGATGTGGTGATTTATGTGTGGCAATATTCTATATATATATATATATATATATATATATATATATATATATAATTATCTCTATTTTCAAATGTCCATAGTAGCATTCATGTGGAAGAACCCTTACAAGACATTCTTTATGTACCTGTTCAAAACAAGAAATGCTATATGAAATGATCATCCACTAAGTGAGGTGTTCTCCCAATTTGTGGAGGCATTAAAGAAGGTCAAGTAGCATAAAATGGTCAAGATTGACAAAGAAGCCGCAAACACTACATGTGACATCATGACAAATGATATAACTATGGATTAGTGAACGCAAGATATGGCAGGATGTCCCAATGAGAGATCAATATGAGATCCATTGTTGTTGAACTGAAGGAGAGATGTTGTTTGGTCTTTTAGTAAATTCCTAATACCTTGGTACAAATACAATGTGTTGTAGGTAGCATGCAACATGGTAAGACTTTTTAGAGTTCATTTTTGCAAGCATGTGCAAAAGAAGGGGTCACTATATTAGATTGCAATATAGGGTGTAGTGACCTTGCATCAATAGCACTAAATTCTCAAAGATAGCTCATATGCTTGTATTGCTCTACTATTGAATAGATGAGATTTTGAAGAGTAAAGGTAACATGTTTACATAAACCTCTATAATATCATATTGTAATAAAGCTCTCTTCTTTTCATACCAATACACACATGTGCTCATCTTTCCTACTACTCATCTACAACTACATCCTCACAATCAAGAAGCTTATTGTGTTTGATGTGAATAGGGTTCTTCTATATAGGAATTCAAGGCAAAAAGGTCATTACTAGTCAAGTCCTTGGAAGTAGACAGATATTGGGTGATTTTGCAGTTAGGCCTCGCCAAGTTTCTAAAGTGAATAACAATGCAAGCACCACAATTTGTGTTTCAATATGGTCAAGGCAAGTGCAAAACAGTTCCCATAACTCATTCTTCTGGAAGAATTGAAGTGAATACACACTTTCTAAAATGTTTCGATGATATTGATGGCCAAAATTTAGCCCTACAATGACATTATTTGTGGATGATGGTATAGAGAAGATGCAAAGCAACCCACCTACCTCCTTTATATGGCCACCTATATTTGAGAAAAGTCCCATGGATATTGTCCTCTTGGAACATATGCTTCCCCATTTTACTGAGCTAGTAATTTTTCATCGGAGAGTCTATGAGTTTGTAATGCCCATTCCACTCTCCAATAATGGAGTTGGATTGATATTTGATATTTATAATAAATATGTTCATTTGTTTTTCATAGTATACTTTTTTATAGTAAGTTCATAAAATATAATGTAAAATATATTAGTGTATCAAAATAATTGATTGTTGAAGTTTGAAGTGTTAAATGGTAAGACTTGGAAGGAATAATTGATACGTGTAATGAGGAAATAAGAAGCTGCTTTTACAAAGATTATGAAGCAATTGCAATGATTATTATAAAATGAATGCATAACTTTAAACATAGATAAGCCTAATCAAATGTAGAGAGAGGAATATATGTGCAATGTTACCTCAGCAATACATTCACTTGACTTTGATTGGCACAATCGCTTCATGAGAATCTTGGAGTGTATGTACAATCCTTCGCTACTATATTGAACTTGTTGGTGGACGTGAAGCAGGATCTATTGTTTCATCAATGCCAATCGACTTGTCTACCTTCAAAACAACCTTAAGAGAATCAAGTGGATGGAGGACCTTGAATTGGTCAAGCTATTCATCTTCGAAGAACCACACCTAAATCCTATCCTCAATATAGGCGGAGAACGAGTTTGCTAGAACCATTATCTCTATGATCAAGTGCTCCAAATTCTCTCGACCAAGCATGTTTTAGGACGCTTGCATTGCCATAATTTTTGTAAAGATGGTTTCCCAAACCTTTTCCAAAAATACAAAATCCTAAAAGTATTTGATAAACCCCCAACCTACAAAACCCTTGATGTATCTGGATTTCGCAATTAGAATTGTTGTAACCCAAAAGTTTCCCTAGCTTGATTCCAACTTCCTACTTGATATAATAAAGAAATCCAATTAGCCCTATTGCAAACCATGAATAATAAAAGAGTCTCAATTTTTTCCAAGATTGTGTACTTTATACTAATCATATGTTCTAAATTTAAAATTTGTGGATTCAAGTGTTGAAAAAGACCTTAAAGAGAGATGAGTATTGTAAGCACTTAAGCCATACAACTAATCTTGTGAATGTTAAAAAAACCAAGGCATTGTGCCTTCCATGTCCGACTGAAGCACAAGAGAAGAAATTCCTTCTCAAGCAAATAAAACCACCTGAGTTTGATGGCAAAGTAAAGAACGTTGAGTCTGAAGTGAAAATTTGGATCAAATCTATGGAGGATTACTTTGTTACTACAAGAACTGCTTCTCCAAACCAAGCAATGATAGCTAAACTAAAGTTTATGAGTGAGGCTTGACTTTGCTGAAAGCAATGGTACAAAAACCAAGGTGTTGTGGAGATTACCATTATTTGGGACAAGCTAAAAGAGGGTGATATCTCCCACTAGCCTACCATATACTGAAAACAAATGAATTATTTAGCTTGAAGCAATTTGGATTAACCTTGAAGGCTTATTATTCCAGATTTGTGTCCCTTTTGAGGTATGTTCCACCCATGGACATCACACAATAGGTGTTTGCTAACCCTCAGATGAACAAGGTGGAACATCGGGAAACTCTAAAGCAGAGGACAAGGCCAAGGCAAAAGTGAAACAGAAGACGAAGGTGCGCCAAGAAAAAGCGCAAGTCAATACTTTTGCAAAAAAGAGAGGGGTGTACCATGAGTTATTTTAAAGAGTGCCGGGCTCCCATCCGTGCAAATTGTAAAGGTAGATGGGCGGTAGGAAGGAAGATAGGAAGATAGGAGGACAATGGAAAAAAGGGCCCGGACGACCATTTAAAAAGGGGATGACCACCCAAATGGGATTGCGGGCTTTGTATATAAAGTTCAAAAGATGAATGAGAGCTTATTCTTGAGTGTGTGGCAATAAGCTTCTTCTTCTTCTACTTCTCTTCTATTGTCTTCTTGTGAGTGCTTCAGTGAGGGGGTGTGAGAGAGTGAGGGAGTGTGTGTGTGAGAGCAAGGGATCGAGGAGAAGAAGCTCCCCATCTCCTCTCCTCATCTTCTTCTCTTCACTTCTCTTCTCTTGTCTCGCATGGCCATGGAGAATGGAGCTTGATGGAGAGGGATTGAGGTTGCTTGAGCTTGTCTTAAGGATCATGGGGCTATCGGCATGTAAGAGAGAGGAAGGTACTCGATCGAACATCAAGGTAAGCTCACTACACCCCATGGGTAGGGATAGGGCGTCAGCTATGTGAGAGATAGCCATGGCCGCTTATCTTGAAACACTTGATCAATAAGCGATCCGTAGGTGTCGAGGGTGGGCTAAAGAGCTCCCTACATTTTGGTTCCATTGCCAAGATCGACGGATTTGAGCCTTGAGTGCTGCACGCTTCGAATCGAGCATGAAAGTAGGGTTTCATCCCCAAACCAGTGCTTGAGGTAGATAGGAGATTTAGGCATTTTAATCTGCAAAACAAGTGTTTTGGGATTTTGATGTGTAAATGAGTCGGTTGATGCAGCCCGAGCATTGTCTTGTGATTTTTGTTTGCATTAAGGTAGGATAGGACCAAGAGATTGTGAGAAACGGTAGGGTTTTGCTACTGTAAACAGGGCACAACCAAGAAAAGAGCTGGGGAAAGATGGGCTTCCAGGTGTAAGGACTAGGGAGGGTGAGTTAGGAGGTAAGGACTGAGTAAGGCAGGTCCCTAAAACCCCAAGGATAGGGGGAAAGAGCTCATTTATGCACGTTGAGAGTGAAAAAGGTCTTGAGAGAGAGAGAGAGAGAGAGAGAGAGAGAGAGAGTTGCAGGTCACAGAGAGATCATGCCATTAATTCGAAGTTTTCCGGCCATATGAGGTAGATACAAACCTTCATGGCTATATATTTGCTTAATCTGGGAAGTCCTGCAAGGTGGCTGCAATCATTGTGTGGAGAAATCGGCCGAAATGCATCACGTTATCCTGTTGAGTCAACCAACGTGTATTTGTCCAATTCCTAGAGTCATGCAGTTGGACCGTCTGACTAGAAGAATCGAACCATCTAATTGCCAGGAGTCGGACCACTAGACCGTCCAATTGGATACACTTGAAGTCAGATCAACCAACCATCCAATTGGACAACCTTCTCCAATCGGACCACCCATTCAGTCTCCGACACCCCATTTGTCCAATCTGACAATCGTCTGATATTGGACCCATGTCAATCAGACAGGACCTAGCATAGCAATCGGACCCAGTAGGAATCAGATCACCTTTAGTAGTCGGACCACCACAATCGGGACCGTCCGACTCTAAAAGTCGCGGACCACCCAGAATTGAATCGTTCGATTCTGGGAATCAAACCAATTGGGACATGTTTTCAAACACCCCTAGAGACCCGACCTGGCTCGATGAAGCCAGGAACCAGAGAAAGCTACAATTAAATAGTTTAGAAGCGCCCCTAGTAGCCTGGCCATGAGACCAACTTGACTTAGAGCCAGAGATCAACTTTTACGTGGCAACCCAGCCTTGATCGAGCAAAGAGGGAGTAGCATAGACCCCATGAGCAACCAGAGACTATGCTTAGATCCATACTGGGTCATAGAAAGGACAAGGGGATAGCCATACCTATAAGATTGTTTTGTTTTGTTTTGTTTGCGCACCCCACAGTGATTTCTTTTACATAAGTACACCAAAGAGATGGAAATCATAAATTTACACCATGCACAATAGAGCACCCATCACTAAATGTAAAAAGTTGAAGACTATTTTCAATAACAAGGAACACACTCAGATGTAATAACTCGAAAGAACCCACCAGTAGTAGGAGGAGACCCCAAAACATAGTCGAGTACCTCAAAGCCCCATTAATACGACCCGCAAAGACGGCAAGGGGACTAAAATGATGGAAAGATTGAGGGCAAAGTGCTACCAAAGCTACTTGAATTGATTAACAACCTCGTGGAGCAGGAAGCAGGAATGATGTCAGGAGCAAACGTAGACCAGGAAGACGATCAGCTGGACGTGGGTGAATTCCCAGCCGCGGTCCAAGTCATGGTCAATGAATATGACATGCTGACCAAAACAATAATCCATGGTAGACCAATAGAGGAGGTAGTGGCAAGCCTAGAGGAAGAAAGGAAAGCAGTTAGGAAAGCACTGCAAGGCATAGTGACCTACAATCACCAATAGAGAGCTAGGAAGCTGCAGTAGGACATAGATGTGCACAAAGTTTGACGCATGCTAGCCTTAGCCGGTAAAAGAAAAGTGAGACCAAATGCAGAGAGAGAGCGCGCTTTAGAGGCAGATGTCACATTGAGTGAGCTTGTGACCAAGTAGCTCATGGACAACACAGTTGTCGAACAGAGTGTAGCAGCACTAGCAACCTCTCTACTCTCAAGCCTAGGAATTACTCAAAACGCTCCCATGCATTTGGGCTCTGCTTAGGCGATAAGAGTAGGATGTGGCACACTAGCTTAAATGCGGCGGAGCAAGTAAAAATTTTTCGACTAAAAGATCTCTTCATTAAGAGATTCTCAAAAGTGGGGTACTCTGACAACCTCATAGTCCGACTAATGAACGTCAGTCAAAAGGACATGGAGGACATAAGAGACTATGTCACTCGTGTGTGCAGCCTCTTCAAGAGAATCCCTATGAATGAGCGACCCAATGAAGGAGCAGGCTCCACCATGTTCATAAATGGAATCTATGGTGAGGAGTTGTACAAGGCTTTAGCGAGTAACTCTAGCTTGCAACGAGATGTGCTAGCTAGGGCCTTTGATAAAGCAGTTAGGGTGGATGACCAGCTGAGAGAGAGAAGCTCTCGAAGTCCAAACCGTGACAACTCCAGTTAGGGGACCACAACCTCTAGCAAGGGATCAATCCCTAGCACACACGACAAGGGGAAGAGTGTAGATCAAGGCTAGGAGCTAGCCAAGGTGAGGATGGAGCTAGTATGACTGCACGAATTGGTGAGGAGACCAGCATGACCGCACGTCCAATGCGTGCATTGCGGTGGCAACCACCTCCTAGCCAAGTGCCAGGATCCTAGATCTAGGCCTTGTGCAAACTGTGGAAGATTCTGCCACGATGCCATGCACTGTAGGTTGCCCAAGAGATCCCCCTATGTCCAGCAATACACCCTGCCATACCTGGGGAACATGCTGCCAAGTTTCTTTGTAAGAGGAGCCCAGCTGGCACTTCCAGTACCACACAACAAAAAACCCGTCATCCCTAGGATGGAGATCAACCCGACGGGACCACCAAGACCCTACTAACCCATCCACTGAGTGATGCTCCAGTCCATTACGTGGAGGAGCCTAACAAAAAGAAAGCCTACATAAAACTCTTACGTCGTGGACAACGAAGAGGGTGATCTAATTCTAATGGACTATCGACCAGTACCGATGATGGCGTTAGGTAGAGGTAGGGGAAGAGGATTCGCGGGGCCAGCCCAAGATCCAATAGCCCAAGATCAAATCTCATGTTGGACTTGCGGTCACCCAGGCCATATCTCATCACATTGTCCAAAGAGAGAACAAGTGAATAAGAAAAAAGCCAACCTCAAATGTGATGAGTGCGACATCACTTATCTCTTTGCTGATTGCCCTAGATGGAAGGCATCTCCTAGCTTGGCAATCGTACCATCAGTGCCCTTGGGGTTGTTTGGAGTTGAGACATTCAACAGCGAGGGCACACCCATCCCACTGCAAGTCATGACCAGAGCACAGATGAATCAACCAGGCATATCACTGCCAGGGCCTAGCAATTTAGATGTAGCCTCGATAGGAAAGAAGAGCCGAAGGAGAAGGAAGAAAAAGATTGATGCAAGGGTCACGCTTAAGACTAAGGATGCGACAACACTAGTGACTGGCAGGAAGGTCACGGATGCAGAGGCAGAGACCATTGCTCTAAAGATGGCAAAGAAAGGGAGTGCCAAGGTAGGGGAGTATCCCCACCCTAGGTGCCAACTCAAGGTAATAGCCAAAGTCAAGGAGTGGGTAAAGGAAGCCCATGAGCACCTCAAGGATGCTGAGCCTATCTTAGAGGACGAGATCAAGGACCTCTCTACTAAGAGCATGCCAATCTCACCTGCACAACCAAAGGTTGAGAGATGCATCCATGCCACAGGCAGTGCCACCTAGGCCAATTTTAGATGCCACGAGCCAACCAATCAATCAAGACACCGATGGCTAAGAAGCACGAACCTAGGGGAAAGGCAAGCAACCAGCAATCCCCTTGCCATGCTAGTGGCCACCCCAATGACTGAGTTTAGGAGACTTGCTCAGACACCACCCCACGCTATGGCATGAATTGAAACATTGGGTAGAAGAACCGATGGAGCATGCTGCCACTGACTTGCATGATCATGATGCAGCCATGCAGATACCCAGTGTTGAGAGTGAAAAAAGACTGAATTTTTGACTAATTTTTGTTGTTTTTAGGTCTGAATGATTGATTTTTTATGGATTTAGAGTGATGTATGGTTGTTAATGGAAGTGTTTGAGAGTGTTTTGGATTATATTGATTATTTTTTGAAAGATCATGATGATTCTCAGTAGAAATATAAAGCTCTATGATGTTCTGATAGGTTCTGTTGAGGTTCTGATTGGTTCTGTATACCTTCTGTATAGCTTATATTTTGTTCTGATTTTCTTCTGTATGAAGCATGGATTGATGATTGATGAAGATTGAAATCTTTTGAAAGCTTATCGAATAGTTTTTGATAGTTTGGAACGGTTTTAGTATGAGTTATGAGGTTCTGTAACCCTCTGTAGAGCCTCTGTCTCTGCTCTGTAACTATATTGTAGCTGCTCTAGTACTGTACTATACTGTTCTGTAGATCTTCTGTAAGTGTTTTGTAGAAATTATGTGTGACTTTGGGAAATTTTTCTAAATTTTGGAAAGGATGAATCTAAGTCCAAAAGAGCTAAAAAAAAATGAAAGAAGTAGTTGCTGAAGACTGAAGTGACAGTGACAGTAGTGAGATGTGAAAAGGCATTGTATTGGCTATGGTGATTCTTCATATCAGACATACCTCTTGGGAGGTGCATCCACGACTTAAGAAGGATTATTGAGAGTTATTATGAGAGTATTGTAGTGAGGATATGATGTACTATTGAGAGAGAGAGAGAGAGAGAGAGAGAGAGAGAGAGCCAGAGATAGCCAATTCTATTAAAACAATGTAACTGTATATGAGAGATTGATAGAAAGAACTATGAAAACATTGAAGATGAATAATATGTGATTGATTTCCATTCAAAGATTGTGTATTCTTTTGTATTCTTTGTTATATTGGTGGATTCTATGAAGATGTTGAAGATTATGGTTGATTCTATCAAATCCGTGGAAGATATCTACTATGATGCTGCGTGAAGAATTGCTATTTCTTTGTTTTAATGATCAAAAGAATGAAATGAAAGCTTGTTGATGTTACAAGATAGAATTTCTTGCAGTAGAATCCCCTTTTCCTTGGTGTTCCTCTTGGGGCTCCATGTTTTTGGTACACAGCCGGGGAAACTTGCCATCAACAAGCATCAGAAGAGGCTAAAAATGAAGGAAATGCCATTGTCAAGAAGAGGAGAATTCAATGGAAGTTTGCAAAGTTCCTTCTTCCACTGAAGAGTTGGAGATTCTTATTATCAAAGCCACTTTAAATAAGATCCCACAATGGCGGAAACATATCACTATCATAATGCATACTCTATGTGGTAGACTGTTTCCTCTTCCTGTTGAAGCAGCAAAAACTTGCATCTTGGTGGAAAATTGTTTGGGAACAACTGAAGAGCAGAAGCAGAGAGAATGACTATCCATGGAATATTTGGCATTTATTGAGAAGTTTCCAGACATCATCAAGTGGGAGATTGTGAAGAAGCTTCAGGAGTCATGGTCCATGGAGGTTCACGAAAACAAGAAGGAAAAGAGTTGGAATTTGTTCGTGGATGCTCAACAGCAAGATACATGGGATGCTCGGTGCATTGACAATCTTCTGTTTGTCCAATTAGCAACCCACTGGAAGTTGGTAGATAAAGTGTTTTTCACAACATACATTGTTGAAACCCTCAAAATTTGGCATTATTATAATGACACAACAACAATCCTAAGAAGAATGAGTTTTGATACTTTCAGAATGGAATATCTCCCCCTCTGTAGTGGTTTGAAAGCTGAATTCAGAGATGTTGAGAAGAAGGAAGTAGAGGAGATGTTGACCAAAGAATCCCCCAGAGATTGAAGGCCTCTCTAATACTATCCTGTTGAGTATAGACCAACTGGTTGGAGCCAACCCCCTGATGAATGACACAATAAAGAGGCAAGTGTTAGAACGAGTCCAGAGGTACGTGAGAAGAGAGAAGGCAAAAATCAAAGCTGAGAACGAGCTTATAGAAGCAGAAGCCTCCTTTGATGCCCTAAAAGCACTCTTTACAGAAGTCCCCATGGCGACTCAAGGTCCCCTTTCTAGTCAGATTCGTCTTGGAAATATTGATGATAGGCCAGAAAAGGTAGTCCCATTGCCAATTTTTAAGGGAGAGTACAATGAAGACCCTGATCTTCATGTAGCAAAATTTATGGTAGCATGTGTGGCTAACAATGCCAGAACCCCTAAGCATTGGTTAGCGATATTCCCCGCCACTTTCAAAGGTGCGGTATTTCAGTGGTATGAGAGACAAGCAACAGGAACTTTTGGCACTTGGGACGTTTGAAGTTGGCCTTCCTCACTAAATTCAAGCATGAAAGTTTTGAAGAGCGAATGCGAGAGGAGTTCATGAACCTAAGTCAGTCCTCTGGAGAAAGAGTAGAAGCTTATGTCTCACGAATGGCATCCAGTTCAGTCAAATCCTCTAGATCAGAGCATTCGGGCTTTACAGCCTCATGTCTCAATGGCTTAATTTGTAATTTTTGTACTAGAACCTGTCAAATTTGTGTCTTCCAATAGCTATAATTTATGCCATCTAGCTTCTCAATATTAAAGATAGCACTATTATTCAATCCACCAACCATAATGCAAGAGATAAAATCATAATCCAAGATAAACAAGCTGTTGTAAATGATAATGAAATAGACCCAAAATCACAGCCAAATCAAGGGTTGAGCAATAGAAACTACCAAAATGATGAGCTCTCCACTAACTGTAATCAAGTAACTGCCAAAATCTAAGTGATTGCCCTCAGATAAAATGCATAAAATGAAAATAATTGGCTATTGTAATAAACTATAGCAACATACCAATAACTAGGTGTGAGCAACTAAGAAAGAAAGACCAAAAACAACCAGCACAAAAGGTTGTCACAACTACAATGTATTAGTAACCATACATGCGGTATGCATAGATATCATGCATATAGGATATTAGGGTAAAAAAGAGGAGAGCTTCCAAACGCATAGCCCACTGAGCAAAGCTCAATACATAACCCAGAAGCATATAAATACCATTGACAACACATTAGCATAAGTGCCAAGTTTAAAGTAAGTGATCAAATCAAGCCATTATAAGGTAACTGCATCCAATACATATCAAGAGGATATGTACATGAAGTAAGTATCACATGCTCTCAATAAGAGTAAGCTCAAGCTCAACTACATAAAAATCCAAGGCTCTATCTAACATCCAAAGTAGCGCACTTAACTCCCACGAGAACAAAATCAAATACCAAATGAGCAATGGAAGCTCAAAAAATCAAGCACATGACATCTGAGCATCCAAGCTACATGAAGTATAAGCTGGGAGAATAAAACCCAATAGATTATTTAAGCATGTAACTATGTAGGCCGCTAAAGTAACCAAGGCATGCAACCACATCCAAGATCAATGTAACAAAGCCCAAATCTTAGCTCAAAAGCATGCCATAGCGTATTGGAAGTATATACATAACAATCCAAGTAGTGGTACATCTATGTATCCCATAAAGCATCAATGAGCATTAGGAATAAGATTTTCACTTTAAAATGCTTGCTGTCCAGTTATTACAGTATTAAAATGATAGTAAAATTAGAGCTATTTCAAGCTCAACTCAGTCCCAAAAGCATAACCATACCATCCATACACCAGTTGGAAAGTAGAGCTCGAGTGGAAGCACACAAGAGGAAGCAAGAGCAAAGCACGAGCTATGGTAGATGGAGCAAGAGAGCAAGAGAGAGAGACACCATATGTGGAAACTCCAACAGTCACAATGTGTGATTGGCCTTCCCTTATTCAAATGTCACTGAAAGAATAAAGAATGAAGTGATAATGATAGACACCCGCTACCTGTAGTATATAGGCATGCGAGTATTGTCAATGTAATGAATACATGGGTGGTTAGGCAAATGTGCCTTTACCCCCAATATAACATTGCATGCATTTGGCCTCATAAGCAACTTTGACTTTAGAGAAGTTCAGAAGCCTAAGCACTAGGTTGCTTTTGGATTGTAATGTAGCTACTAACTTTGATAGCTTTAGTAGTTGGTATTCTTTTTGTGCTAATAGCGCCCTAGTTTATTTTTGTGCCAATGGCACCCCAAAGTGGAGTGTAACTAAAAATTTTAATGTGTCTAGTTATCCTAGCACCTCGTTGGAGTTGCAATTAATCATGCCTACCTCTTCTTCATAGTGTAGCTTCTATACAATGAGAATCTACTTAGGGGAGATCTTTATACTATTGTATGTGATCAATTCGTACACTCCCCTACATGAGATCATTCAATATTTTAATGAGGCATTACACATGATAGCAACCAATACAAATTTTCCCACTCATGAAAAACATAACAAGCTTCTTTTGGGTTGATACCTTGGATTAGTTGGCATGATAATGAGTGTTGAGAGACTATAGCACATCTACAAAGTGAGGTAGCACTAGGATATACTAGTCACAAAGAGGTAAGGGTACTCTTTACATGCCTAATATGGTGGAAGAAGAGTCTTTGTTTTCTTAGTGGAGACAAAGATTTGTACTAGCTATTCTTGGGCCGAGATTCTAGAGAGAGATGGAGACTTTTTAGAGAGCATTGCCTAGCCACACCCATCACATCCCTTGACACATGGAGATAGTATCATGCAATCAATCTATACACATTACTAGATCAACCTTCTCTCCTAGATCCACCAATATATTACCCATCATTAGCTACTTTCTTTAGAGAGGGTTGTGAAGAAAAATGCTAGGGTTTGTATTGAGGAAACACAGAGTGTATGACCATGACAGAAGCACAAAGAGACAAACACAAACACAAAAAGCAAAGCTCAAACCTTAAATGCAAATTTCAAAAATCAAACATAAAAACTCAAACACAAACACAAGAGGAGAGAGAAGAACACAACTTTGAAGTGAATGAATATTGTAAATGAATATAGCAGTGTCGGAGAGTGATGTCCACTAAAGATGAATCCCAAGTCTATGACCACCCGTCGGAGTGTGGAGTGAGAAATTTGCAAAACACTGATGCCAGGAGACTGAGGAGACTAAGGTGATAGTTCTAGAAGAGAGAGATGATGCCAAGCGGCTCTAGAAGGGTGCAAACACAAGCTGAATGATGTCGTCTAATGGAGAGGGAAGCAACCACACTGTCGCCAAGAAAAGGGAGCCCAAACACAAGCAGTTGGAGGGTGTGGAGACTGATGCTTGACTAATGTAGGTCAAACATAGGCACTAGGAGATGGTGGAGATGTTGGTGATGGCAGATGGATGCCAAGCACAGCCTAGAAGATGGCGCTAGGTAGTGGGCAACAACTTGGAGGAAGGCGCCAAGGTAGCAAGGGATGATGGAGAGGTGGCAACAGTTGTGAAGGCTAA
The DNA here is from genome assembly GCF_053477565.2 of Lygodium microphyllum. NCBI lineage: Eukaryota > Viridiplantae > Streptophyta > Polypodiopsida > Schizaeales > Lygodiaceae > Lygodium > Lygodium microphyllum. Next base: position 99,204,273 of record NC_141151.1, read on the forward strand.
ACAACTAGGTGGAGGTAGATTGATAGCTGAAAATTGCACACAAGGATGAGAAACCTGGAAAAAGGAATAATGCTAAATGGGGGCAGCTTGTCTATTTATAGATATTGAAGGGTGCCCCAAAGAATTAGGGTTTTGGGGGGACCACTAAAAATTTCTCGAACTGCTCCCCTTTTTAGGGTTTTTCATTAAGTAAGTGTGTTTTGGGGGGGTTGTTTAAGAATGCTAATCAGTTGAAAAGTGTGTTTTAGCTTAACAAGGGCTGGTGGAAGGAGTCTTTATTTTCTTGGTGGAGACAGAGATTTGTACTAGCTATTATTGGGCCAAGATTCTAGAGAGATATGGAGACTTTTTAGAGAGCATTGTCCAGCCACACCCATCACATCCCTTGACACATGGAGATAGTATCATGCAATCAATCTATACATAGTACCATATCAACCTTCTCTCCTAGATCCACCAGTATCTTACCCACATTTAGCTACTTTCTTTAGAGAAGGCATGGTGAAGAGGGCATTGATAGGTTACCCATGGTGAAGAGGCCATTGACAGGTTACATAGTTAGCTACTTTAATAGGTTACATAGAGGATCATGATGGATTGGTAGTTGAGCACTTGATACATGCTAGAGATATGGTGGCAAAAATCTTGGCATATATTTTTAATGGAGTCATGTATAAAGGGTTTCTCGAGAGTGGAAGCATTAATATAATTCTACCCATCCTTAAGTCATGTGATCCTATCTCACCCATTAAGGACCGCACCATCATTGTTGGCCATACATTGGCCAAATTATATGCCACCATCCTCGAGCAAGAATTGAGTCACTGGTCAAAGAGAGTGGGCCTTGGGGCACACGGGCATGCTCGATTCAAGAGAAGTTTTTCAATGCTAGATCATACATTCACACTTAGAGTCATTATTGAGGAGGGTAGAGTGCCTGGGAGATGGATGTACTATTGCTTTGTGGATTTCTTCAAAGCTTTTGGCATTGTGCCCACGGCTAGAATGATGCACATATTATATAGTATGGGAGTACCTAGAGAGCTCATTTGGGGCATTCTAGTATCATATGAACAAGTGATTGGCAAAGCACAAACACTTGAGGTCTCCCATCTCTTGTTCACTGCACCATTGGAGTGAAGCAAGGAAAACCTCTCTCACCAACACTCTTTAGACTATGCATTGATGAGATCTCCATCAACATTTCCAAAGGTGGAGATAGAGAAACCCCAATGGCTGACATTTGTATCTCTCTACTATAACCAGATGATTATGCATTGATTATTAATCCCCCACAAGGGCTATAGAGACATCTCAATGCACTATACCCTTATGCACAAGACAATGGACTCTTAGCTAATCTAGGTAAGACCAAGATTATGATGTTTAATATCATATCATAGTGGGTCAAGAGATCAGCACCAAGATTTAAATTTGGACATGAGTTTGAGTATGTTGATTCTTATATATCTTTTGTAAGAGAAAGGCGACATCAACACGAGGGTATACAACATTGGGAGGGATATCATAGTGGGTCAAGAGATAAGCACCAAGCTTTAAATATGGACAAGAGTTTGAGTATGTTGATTCTTATTGATGCATGGAGTTATGGATTTGGGAGGCCCAACCTTGACCATCACAACAAATCAAGCCGTATATATGATGGATGGTCTTTCGAGAGGCCATTAGTATCCATGATTTCGAGGATGATCAAATGTAAGGCATTGATATCAAATGACATCGGTTAAGAGTTGAGCCAGAGCCCTTTTAATTGTGGTAAGGCTCTCACCAGATCCATTTCCTTCACACAACTTTTGGGAGCTCCCCCACCACAAATATGCACAATTAGCCCTCAGTAATCATGACAAGTGATTGCAAAGAGTGATACATCATGTTGGTATGCCTAGATGACATCATTGTTTGAGTTACATGGTCTTAGAATGGATAGGCTACCCCCCTTCAAGTACTCCATTAATACACTATCTCTCACTTTGAGTCACTTGGAGACTAGTAGGATCACTCGACACAATCTTATTTAGCTAGGAGGGCATAATATATGATAAGGGATGAACATGGCTTTCTATTGAGACCATTTTTTTCAAACCATTAAGGATGGCCTTATTATACACTCGAGATACATGGATACTCACCTATTTTGGGGATTAGATATGTTATTGGTTCGATATGTACATCCTTACATTAGCTAGAGATAGAGAGTGATAGATGTACAACCATAGGAGAGCCACAATTGGAGGAGCATCACATATGTTGATGCCCTATGTACTATGAAATTCGAAGTTACTGTCATAATCAATTTAGGGATGGATTTGGGCCATTGTTGAATGTTGAGAAATAGACAAATGATGTATGCTCCAGGAAGAGATGTCATGAATCCCATATGCACAGTAAGAAGAGTGAAACAACCCAACTACTATAAAGCATTGTACTTGCAAGATGAGTAAGGCAGTATGATTATACTTTTGTCCTTTTAGTTGAGATTTTGAGTCATTGTCCAACCACACAAGACTGTGTTTATAGGTCCAAATCTCAACCTAATTCACTTGTGTGACATTCTATCTTCAACTCTATGTCTTCATGAGTTCACTTTATCTCTTCAAGCCACCATAGCCAAGCTCTAGATGTGTTCTTTTAACATGGTATCATAGCTCAGCTGAGTATGGCCGAGCTCAATCTATCTCTCCTCATTGTTCTCTCAATCCTTCTCAGCTTCAGTCCAACTCAATGCTAGCTTGTGACCTCATTTTTCATCCCTATCTTCACTTGACAGTTTATGTCAGCCATAGCCAACAGTATCTACCTACCTTGGAGCCTCTGGATCTCACAAACCAGGCAATATCTACGGAAGCTTCTGTCTAGATATATCCTCTACACCTCAGGGTGCCTCTCTGTATTACATCACAACTCAACATTAGCCCCTCTACAAGACGGCATTGTGGAAATTCACACTTGTCCAAAATTGCGTCTTCTCTGATTGTACTTCTATTGTTGTGCGCACAGGCCGCGATTTCCCCTGTGAGCATAGGGCAATCAAAGGTGGGGTAATAAGCTTACTCCCCATCAAAGGATTCGCCAATCAGTTGCCTCTACAGGCTGCTAACTATGATAAAAAAATCAGTTAGGTTTGTCAAAAACCCTAAAGACTCCATAGCCAAAACCTCAAAAGCTTAAAATTTATCACTAGTTCCCTTTTCACCGAAGCTATCAACAATGGTCTTAATCACTGAGCTACAAGCACTAAATTCTCCAGCAAGTATAAACCTTCAAGAAGAAGATCTAGAGCAATTCACTTGAATTCAAGTAGACCACTTGAAATCAGGCAACATCAAGCCTAAAATCAAGCTAGTATCTCTTGATACTAACCTAGTGCTTCTTGACACCTGTGTTTCTCGACACATCCAAAAACAACTCAATTACTAGTTTTACTTCAGTCTTGTGATGACAAACACGAAGATTTTTAATGTGGAATGCCCAACTGATTAAATCTCTTGTAAGCTTCAATCTCATTGTAAAAGGATAGACACTGCCCGAGTACGCTCGTGGTAAGACCTCCTTCAAAATGTCTTAACTTGAGCAAATAGCAAAGTTCAATGGAGAAGGCTTTCATGCCTGGAAGGAGAAGACAATGTATCACCTTATGCGAAAGGACTTGTGGGACCTGTTTGAGGATGATGCAGACAGCAAGAAATCGGTTGATGAATACGGGTTCATTGAAGAAGACCAGCTCAAGACAAAGGAGTGGAAAAAGATGAACAACAAAGCTCTAGGCATCATTGCCTGAGGACTGAGTGATGATGTGCTACATCATATCTCTAGCATTAGAGATGGTAGAACTGCTTGGGAGGAACTTGACAGGATATTTGGTACCCAAGCAAAGAATTCAAAGATAAAATTACTAATGTATTTTATAAGCTAGATATAAAAGTCAGTGCTTCCATGACCATATACATTAACAAGTTCAAGAGCCTAAAAGCCCAGCTTGCAACTCTTAAGAAGAATATTAATGAAGATGAAGCAATAGCTGTACTGCTTGCAAGTGTAAATAAGGATCCATATAAGAATCTTATCTCCACCCTAAGTAATGTTCCAAGTCTCTCACTTAAACATATTGAGCACTCTCTTCTTGATGAAGAGAATAAACAGAAGAACAAGAATGCAAAAGATGGTGTCCCATCATCTAGGGAGAATCTCTTATACACCAAAGGAGCTGTTGGACCCAAAGGAAGAGGTCGAGGACATGTTGTAAGAGATTATTGTGGTAAGATTGGCCATGTAGCCATTGAATGTTTCCACCATAGAAGATCACAACAGATACAGAATGGTAACCACTAGAATCAATTCATGAATGAAAGAGAAGAAGAAGAAGAAGATGCTTTTGCCATCAACAACAAATCTGACAGATTGTTTTGAAGAAATTATCTTTCCTATAGTGGATTTTTTGTTTTCCTTAGTGGATTTACCTTGTAAAACAAAACCCTTACCGAAGATGTAAAGTTTCAAGCTTTAACTTGACCAAGGTGCCTATGAGCTAGTCTCTCAGGCCATGTTATCATGTAGGAGGAGCAAAAGCCGGCAAGTATAGGAACTCATTATTTGAGAGGGAGGTGTTGAGAAATAGACAAATGATGTATGCTCTAGGAAGAGATGTCATGAATCCCATATGCACAGTAAGTGGAGTGGAACAATCCAACTACTACATTGTACTTGCAAGATGAGTAAGGCAATATGATGATACTTTTGTCCTTTCAGTTGAGAGTCTGCAACCACACAAGACTGTGTTTATGAGTCCAAGTCTCAATCTTGGAACCTAATTCACTTGTGTGACATTCTATCTTCAACTCCATGTCTTCATGAGTTCACTTTATCTCAAGCCACCATAGCCATGCTTTAGATCTGTTCTTTTGACATTGAAGTCATGGACTACACTAAATTGAGATGCCTTTGTTCTTTTCTCTTGGAGATACAAGGACTTTGAGAGACTAGAGCACTAGTTTGTTGAGGGCCTACCCAGAAACATAGCCTTAAACCAAACTCAATCTTCCTACACTTGAGAGGAGTATCAAGGATCCCCCTACACAACTCTAGCTTACATTTACTTGAGGGACACTAATTAATTGAGTTGTTCAGCTTGGCTGATCAAGGCATCCTAGAGCTCAACAATCATACCGACTAAATATGCACAAGAGGATACAATAGATCATTGCTTGAGTGAGGGGCAAACCACCCAAGTTCTTCTATACATGAGAGAAAATTAAATAGACGAAGGTTTTTTTGAGACGATATTAGTCCTCTCACTACCAACATATGGATTGCAACATATATTAGTCCTTTCACTACCAACATGGGAGGAATATCTCAATCAATGAGCTCATAACTATTGAGAAATAACAAATGATGTATACTCCAGGAAGAGATGTCCTGAATCCCATATGCACTATGAGGAGAGTGGAGAAATTGAAAGATATAAAAGCATGTACTTGGTTCATCTTTCAATGCAATATATTATGATGCTTTGTACTTTCACTTAGTATCTTGTCTGTGTCAATTCATTACACAAGATTTCCTTTATGAGTCCAAGTTAATCTATCTTCGAATCTAATTCACTTGTGTAACATCTGGTCTCTTGGTCTATGGCAACATGAACATAGTCTTCATTTTCCAACCTCCATAGCTGCCATGATCTAGATCTGTGATCTTCAACATGGTATTAGAGCCCAGTCGGGCATGGCTCAGCTCATCTCCATCTCCTCTCAGCTCAGGTCGAGTGTTGGATCTCATCTCCAACTTCATTTACATTTCTACCTTCAATAAAGCTTTCATGGTAGCCATAGCCAATAGTACCATGTCAGCTTGAAGCTTCTATATCTATCTCCATAGGCCGAATTTCTCTAGACTTCTTTCTGGGGAAGTGTTTCTCTGCTTCTAGAACTCCTCTCTTGCACCTCAATCAGCGACATTGGGCAGCTATAGCCTCAGCATTGCATGTTTTCAAAGTTGCTGCCATATCTATATCTATGGATAGTAGCACCTACCTTACTTGGAGGATCTGGATCTCCACATACAGGCTATATCTTCCCAATCTCTCTTCTAAAGAAACATCCCTCAACTCCTTGTGCTCTTTCCTAGTACATTAAAGTGTGACATTGTTACCCATGGAGCCTGGCATTACGAAAAATTAGTGTTGCTGCCCAGAATTGCACCGTTTTCAAATTGTACAAGAGATCCGTCTCCTACACAGCGTGATCTACTTTACAAGCATAGTGCAATCGAAGCTTACTATATGGGCCATCTCTCCATCAAATCTTTTGTCATTTGACTATGTGTACGTGTTGCTACAGACAAAAAACCAATCACGCTGAAAACCCTAATCATAGTCCACCATAGCCAAAAAATGACTAAGCTTCATTTCTTGCCTTATTTGCTTATCCTTGCTAGTTGGGAGACTCAAGGGACCCCTTGCAACTCTCATCTACTCAATGCCACTGATTAATCAACGAGGAGGACAAGCCCTTGAGGATTTTTTGAAGATTTGAAGGAATCAAGTCAACAACATCTAGCTCAACAAGGAGACTCAACATCAATAGTATCTCTTGATACTCTATCAGTGTCTCTTGGCACTTGTGTACTTAGCTCATTCATGAACAAGCCATTCACTGATTTTACCTCAGCCTATTCTCAGCACGTGTAATGATTTAAAGCACTATTGATCAAATCCATTTGTAAGTCTCAATTTCTGTATAAAAGGATAGACACTGCCCGAGTGTTCTCGTGGGAAGACCTCCTTCTAAGATGACTGAACTGGAGCAAATAGTAAAGTTTAATGGTGAAGGCTTTCACGCATGGAAAGAAAAAACCATGTATCATCTCATGAGAAAAGACCTCTGGATCTTTTTGAAGAAGATGATGCTAAAGATGCTAAAGAGGAAGATTCTACAAAAGACAAGCCTAACACAAAGGCATGGAAGAATATGAACAACAAAGCTCTAGGTATTATTTCTTGGGGTCTATCAGATGATGTACAACATCTCTGGCATCAGGGATGCAAAGAAGGCATGGGAAGAACTTGACAAAATCTTTGGTACAAAAGCAAAGAACTCAAAGGTAAAATTACTTATGTAGTTTTATAAGTTGGATGTAAAAGATAGTTCATTTATAATTGTACACATCAATAAGTTCAAGAGCCTTAAAACTCAGCTTACTAGTAACTCTTAAAAAGAACATTGATGAGGATGAGACAATAGCAGTGCTACTTGCTAGTATTAATCATGAACCGTATGAGAACCTTGTTTCAACACTAAGTAATGTTTCCAGTCTCTCACCTCAAAGACATTGAGTACTTACTGCTTAATGGAGAAAGTAAATTTAAAAGCAAAGATGTAAAAGAGACCAGCTCAAGGAAAAATCTCTTATATACCAAAGGAGCTACTGGACCCAAGGGAAGAGGTTGAGGATTCAACATTGACAATAAAAATCGAATGATATGTCATTATTGTGGTAAGACTGGCCATATTGGCAGTGAATGTTTCCACAAGAAAAGAGCACAACAGATGCAGAATGACCACCACCAAAACCAATTCATGAATGAAGAAGAATAAGAAGAAGATGCTTCTGCTACCATCAACTCTGACAGATTGATCTAAGGTACTTGTTCCCATTGTGGATTTTCTTTGTAAAAACCCTTGCCAATGATGTAAAGTCTCAAGCTTTAACTTGGCTAGGCTGCCTATGAGCTAGTCTCGCGGGCCGTGTTATCTGTGTGTGGGGGGAGGGGGGAGGGGGGGGGGGGGAGGGGGAAGCCAACAAGTGTAGGGACTCATCATTTGAGGGGGGATGTTGAGAAATAACAAGTGATGTACGCTCCAGGTGGAGATGTCTTAAATCCCATATGCACAGTGAGAAGAGTGGAGAAGTGAAAAGCTATAAAAGCATGTACTTGGTTCATCTTTCAATGCAATATATTATGATGCTTTGTACTTTCACTTAGTATCTTGTCTGTGTCAATTCATTACACAAGATTGTATTTATGATTCCAAGTTAATCTATCTTGAAACCTAATTCACTTGTGTAGCAGCCGGTCTCTCTTGGTCTATGACAACATGAACATAGCCTCATTTTCCAACCTCCATAGCTGCCATGCTCTAGATTTGTGATCTTCAACAATAACATAAAATCAAAGAATGTTCGTTTGAAAGACATACTTGGTGGAATTAGGGGAAAACTTGGCAATAGAGGTGGCTACAACCAATGAGAAGAGTGAAGATGAAGTCAAGGAAACAATGACCAATATATAAGAGCAAAAGGGAAAAAAAAGGAGAGAATAATATATGACAAACAATATTTTATCAATAGTTAATGAAGCTACATTGTTAAAGAAGATTGTATTCCATACATGCTTAGAAAGCCTCCTTGAGAGATGGCATGAAGAAACACGAGAAACTAGCTAATGAGGAGCACTAAAGATGTACAAAGACACACACGCCAAAGACTAAACTAAGGCCAATATTGGAAAAATGGCTTCAAATGAAATCATTATGCAAGGAAAGCATCAAGTAGCTTTGGCATTTGGAAGCACGGAAGATAACATCAAAGAATTAAAGCAATTAAAATGTTTCAAGGGAAATATGGATCATAGATGAATTTACACTAGCACAGCCAAGTGAATTTGCAAAGATGAGCATAAGTAGAAAGAAGGCAAGTGGATAGTTTATCAAGGTAGCAAAGTCATCATAGAGAAGTTAAGAAGACGTGAGCACTAAAATACTTTTGGATCGTGATGTATTTAGCAACTTTAATAGTTTTAGTAGTTGATTTTCTTTTTGTGGTGGTGGGTTTCTTTTAGTTCAATGGCACCCTTACACGGATTGTAACTAAAACCATATGTGTATCTCTTTGTTCTATTTGCCTTTGAGACATCTAAAAGGACATTAACACAACTTGCTTCTTCTCTTTTTTTTTCGTACTTACAAATTATATTATATCAAATGACTAAAAGAGTATAAAATTTGTGGCAAATAAGCATCAACAATTATTGTATATTAAGGAATTGAGTCCTTCATGGAAAGAAAATCAATGTGTTGAATAACATCGAGCTATCAAGATAGGAGACCTTTTATCCTAGCAAGATGTCTTTGAACAATGAAGTATACCAAAAAACAAAAGCATTCTGAGTGACCCAATTGTGCCAATAACCCCAAATTGGAGAAAAGAAAACAAAATCTTCATATGTGGTTGTGCTAGAGCGAGATATTTGGGCCTAACAAAGTACTAGTCAAAAGATCACAGTGATGTGCCAACCATAACCCTCCAAATACAAGAAAAAAAATTCAAATTTTCAATGCCAAAGCACATAAAAGAAATCAATGGTGAGAGAATTCCACAATAATGAGACTAAAAAAGTAATTGCCATTGGAGATCTGGCATCTAGAGAGGCTGAGACAAGGGGAAGCCCACCAACCATCACATACCAAAGAAATGCCCTAAATTTATACAAAGTCTTGTTCAACGAATCCTTCAAGACTATCATTTTCTATCAAACTTGGGATTTATGTGAGCCCCAAACAATGTTTACCTTACACTTGGTTAACTGAAGCCTTTTCAAGATCAAGCCGTTCTGCAAGATCCCAATCTTGCCATGGACAATTAAAATTAAGGGCGAGGAAAGGCTCCCTAGGCTACAATACCATTAAAAGTTGCTCCCACAAATCTTGATATCCTCGAGGGAACTAAAGAATTCTTACTTGTGCAAAAATACATAAACCCACTGTGACTCACCGAAGTGGTGTCAAGAATAGAAGATAAGCCTAGGCATGCCATACAATTAAATTTAGGAGTCCTCTTCTCTCCCATTGCACAAGAGTAGCTTTGACACAACCAACAAATTCATCTGAAAAGAATTAGTCACCGAGCAATCCTCTATAGGATGCCAGTACACCTTTTGAACAACCAACTTTCATGAGCATACCACAACTGAGTCACTTAAAAAGAGAAAGATGAGAAAGAAGCATCAACATTAAAAACATGCCACCAGGATCCTTGAATGCTCGTATTACCATGTACCACACCCTAGTCTTTTAGAAAAGAACAAGCAATAAAAACATAGGGGTGTAGTTCAATGCACAACATGAAAGAGAGATCGACGAAGGACAATTGTGTGAATTTCTCCATTCAAAATACCCCCGTCACCCATACCTTTATGGGTGTAAAGATGACTCCAAGAGATTCCAACATGCAAAGAGTCAATTTCCCCTAACATGAAACGAATATGTCTAGTAAGATCCTTCAAGATAGAGGCAATCCAAGGAAAAAGTGATAGAAGATAAGTAAGCATCGGTAGTAGGATGGACTATACCACTTTAAGGCGCACATGGAAAGGTTGGGCCTTTGGTTTCTAGTACATAAACTTGGCTTTAAATTTGTGGGAAATTCATTGTAGCAATTGCTTTGGTTGAATATCAATGTCCAAGGAGCATCCTAGATGCCTCGCAACATTGCCACGGGGAATTACCATACCTTGCCATTGTAAGGACTACAAATTTGATTGAATACAACTAATGATAGAGGATTTGGAAGCATTAATATAAAGACTTGAAGCATCTCCAAGAAGATCCCAAGCATCCAATGCCTTGTGGAGATTATCTTGTTTTGCTTTGAGAATCATGAAAGTATCATTTACTAATGATTTTGTTGGCCAAAAAGAAGAGAGATACCAGCCAGTTGTCCCATGTCTACCAAATGAGAACATTGAGAGGACCAAATGGGTTGCCGAGACAAAGAACAAGAAGCTCAAAGGGCAGCTTTGTCTAACTAAGCATGTAAGAGAATGGCTCGACAAACCCATCATTCAACATCACTCACGAAGAGGCATATGTACTAATTGTGTATATCAAATGAGACATGCGGGAACCAAATCCCATTATGTGCATATGTTCTACTAGAAAGGACCAATCCAAGCAATATAAAGCCTTTTCAAGATGCGAGTGAACCAACACAACTTCCTGCTTAGAGTGCTAAGCAGAATCAATACCCATCTGAATATTCAACACATTATGTAAGATATTCTTGCCATTAATAATCCATATTGATTAGGATGCACAATGCCAAGAAGATGCTTATGGAGACAATTAGCCATCACTTTCAAGAAGACCAAGATGGTCTAGAAAGTAACTTTTGTACATACGCACAATGGACTACGAATCCATAATCATGTAACTCTCTGCATATTGAAGTCTAACCATATTCTCTTAAGCAAGAGAGGCATGCAATCTTTTATAAGATTGACACAAAGCATCCGTCAAATTTTTGCATTTCTAAAGCAGGACCTTTGTGGATTGTGAAGATGCTGGGAATTAGGAAGTATTTGCATTTGGGTTGAATCTTGTCTTGTGGCAAGGTGGCTATACCTTGGATATTATGCTTAGGTTAAGTATAACCCAGGTGGTTAAAGCATACAGTTAGCATTTAGAGAAGACACCCACTGTCCCTTGCTAACAAAGCAATAAGCACTGGTGCAATTGAATACAGAGAAAATTTGAGCTCTCCCCGAATACCATATCCCGCAGTCCCAACATGCAGGCACACTATACATGTAACAAGTTTGATGCAAATTTGAAGGTCACTAACCAACTTTCCAGGAGCCAAAAAGAATTATGAGGGCAGACAAGCAGGAACCAACCAAGCCTCTCCCTGGAGAAAAGTAAGGTATAATCTCTCATGTTGGAAGGGCCACAAAGAGGGGGATGACATTGTCACCAATTTGTGCCTGTTCAGCAAAGATATCCTGTAGGCTTACCGATAAGCCTGTTCACCAAAGATCTCCATAGGACATTCAGAAGGTAGTAGCTCCATAGAACATCCAACACCATGTCGAACAGCACTAAACTTATCATCAGCTTTTTAAAGCATATCCGCCCAAGTCGGACCATCCTCCATTGGCTCTCTTTCTTTAAAAGAAAAACAGGGGCTGCACTTTCAGTCCAGTTTAGCTAGTTCGTGCTATGGCTCCTCAACCCTCCAAAAATGGCGTTAGCTTAGGCATCTTTAATGACAATCAATACAATACAGAGAACTGTGTTTCCCCTATGTATTTACCAGCAACAAGTGGCCTGCACAATCAACAGACTTATGAAAATAGCTGAAAGATCGATTGTACCTTAAGACAAAAGACCGCCAACTGAGGAAAAGGTCTTACCACAACTATTGACGCTGCTGGTACTAATGACCAAACTTGATTCAGCATTCCCTGCTTCATAGATCAACTTCTCCAGTCAATTCATCAGCAGACACAAATCTGACAATCTGCAGCATACCGACTGAGGAGAGAAGATCCCTCTCTTCAGCTCAGATTTCTAATGTAGTATGGCTTTTTACTTCAAATTGCCTGCATTGGCGGATCAGCTGGATTAACCAGTATTTTACTTCCTAGCCGATTCTCTGAATATTCAGCCTTGTGGTTTCTTGCCAGGTAGCATGTTTGTTCCTAACAATCTCTTTGTAGCCTCGGCCCTGAAACCACAAGAATGTATTTAATGAGGAGAACATCATTATTTGACGTCCACAGAAAATTAAATTCATTCTTCACCTTTTCCTTTTCATTCAAAAACGTCCAGTACCATACATCCACTCATATAAAATGTCCTATGAATAATCAAGAAGAACAGTTAAGTAAGACTTCACATTGCATTGGTTCAGATTAGGCAAGCACTTTACCTGCAAGTTAGTTGAATGCACTCTCTATCCAAAATTCCCAACACAAATTTTGTATTGTCTTTAATGTACAGCTCTCGTGAAATCACAGGAAGCTGTCTTAAACCTCTGCCAGCCATCAGTTTTTGGGCAGCCCTCAAATTCATGTCTGGAAATGCTGTGACAAGGGGGAAGCTGCTATTCTCAGTCGCCCAGGACTTGCAAATTGCAGAAATGCTTAAAGTTGCTGTCTGTCAAGATTTTCAAGAAGTAAAACCTAGCTCAGAAACTTGTTCATAAATTCCAGCCAGTATCATGCAGAAAGAACTCCCTTAATCATGATTGATTGTAAAATGCAGCAGACATTACTTTTTCTCAATATAACAGGTCTGATAGAGTTTAATGAAATGATCCATAAACATACGCAGTAACAAATCCAACAACAAAATGAGCTTTCCCTTTCAAAATTTGGACATCCCCCTGCATGTATTGGGTTCTTATTTGAGGATCATAACCTATTAAGGCAATGAGCAGGATGCTCTTAAGGTATAGAGAGGAGTCTAACAAAGAACATCATCCAATGGTAAGCAATGCCTTAAGTAGGTGAATCTCCAAAGCACCTCAAGGTTCCAGATCCCTAAGAGATGACTCAAATACAACTGGCTGAGCAGTGAGGTTGCAGAATTTAGCCGCTGGACAGCTTCTTGAAGAATTTTGTCATGAAGAACTAGCACAAAAAGGCTAGATCAGGCTCATCTAGTGAAGAATGAAGCTTGGACAGCCTCTGTTAGTGGGGACATTTGTGTCATGCACAATCATCTCTTGCCTATGAGCCTCAGTTTGAGTTAGATAAAGACATTAGAAGCATTGACATTTGTTAGGTTAGGATTCACAACACACGCTGTTAGATATGCTCAATGCCCCACCCTCATAAGGTGCCACCAATGATCCATGGTGCTCAAAGTTGTAAGGCCCCCATTATGACGAGAAGCCAAATGTGAGCCCGGACATTGGTTGAGTCCTGACATATATATCAGATGAGGTCTATGTGACTGGATGGTAAAAAGGTGACCATTGTGGGTCTAATCTTTGGGTTGGACTGAGTAGTTAAGCTGGTAGCAACTCGAGGCACATTGCATCGAGTTGCGGGGTAAGGGAGTTAAAAGGGGTCCCTATTTTGGAATCTAAGGGCTGCCGAAGCGGCCCTTGGCTAGGGGGTCCTAGGGGGGCTAGCGGCCCCCTAGCGGGGGTCCGGGGGCAGCGCCCCCGGCCTGACGGTAAAGGGAATATTCCCTAGCCGACTAGTGGAGGCTCATATGGTAGGTCGGTCATGCCGACCTAACTGCCTTCACAGGCTATAAAAGCTAAACCCCTTCACAGTCATCGATCATCTATCTTTCACCCAGTCAGAGTTGTTCTAGCTAGCCTTAAGCTCTTCACCTACCTTCTGTCTAGATCGCCATCTAAGCTTCACTGTGGAAGCGCACGGGTGGATAGAGCCATCTCTGTATCAATTATTTGGAGCTAAAGAAATTTTCTAATTCTCCTCTTATATGTTGTATACTCTCTATCTCTATCTCTTTCTCAGATTCTGTTCGTTGCGCCATGTAATTTTTACATGGTATCAGAGCAAGAGGCAAAGAAGATCATCGCGAGCCGTGTCCATTGCTTCCTTGAAGCATGACGTTTCACCACAATCTATCAACATGACATAATTAGCAGCATAATTCGCACCAAGAACAAACCTTTCTTCCTATTTGGTATTTCTCGTTGACCTATGGACCTAGTGATTAGTGTTTGCTAGCTATTCAGCCTGCAAATCTGCAATAATAGCTTGTTGTTCAAAAGGTTCAGTATGTTATCATGCCTATTCCATATATTCTCACGGCACATTTTCTTGCTGAAACTATGGTATACTATGGGAAACTTCTTGCTGATCAATTTCAACATCATTCTCTACATTTATAGGGTCATTTACATGAGGTATTTGTTGTTGTACAGTAGGCACTCTTTGCTGTCCTAAAGGTATTGCTTCTCGGAACATAACTCTTCTCACTTCCTCTGTCTTTCAAGGCTATTTATGCATGTAATCTTTCCAGAAGATTACATCATTGCTGCATATAATCTTCCTTTTTCACGGATCCCATAACTTATACCCCATTTCTCCCTCGTCACCATATCTCCTAGGAAAATGCATTTATAGGACTTTGGCTCCAATTTACTAAGTTGTTCTTTGCATATGCGCACAAATGCCTCGCAACCAAACACTCTCAAGTGTGTATACAAATGTGGCTTGCCCAACCACACTTCTTGAGGGACTCTTCCTCCCAAAGACCTGTTTGGTGACCGTTGATCAAGTATACAGCTGTCATAACCTCTTCCCAAAATCCATGATGTAACGCAGCATGAGACAGCATGGTACAAAATTTATCTTGAATAGTCCTATTCATACAGCGACACATTTTTGGGGCAGATTATAAGGAGCAATGAGCTCCTTTTTATCCCTTTGCTGTCATAAAAGGCCTAAAAGGCTAGACTAGCTGCCCTTGCCCTTTTGTCTTGCCATAAAAGCTTGTTCAGAGGCTACAATATCCACCCCACTATCCTTTCTTGTTTGCTCTTCTTCTAGGAGCAAACTAACCAACTGGAGAAAGGTAAGTGGCTATAGAGAAATTCTCATGGTGAGATTCAAGGCCGTGTGAAAGGCCAAATAAGAGGGTAGCGAGGAATTCAAGTAGTAGAGATCATCTATGCATCAAAATAATACTCATCTACATTCATTATGTTAGGAATAAAGACCCTCATGCCTTTTAATGTGCTTGGGTGTGAACACACCCTTAGCACTTGTACTTATACATATATATCTATCTAAAAATCTAAAGAGGTATGCTCGTCATTGTACCCACAAATTGTGCACTCTCTCTACTCTGCTCTCTCTCACCTGCACATTCCCTGATTGATCGGCTTTCACCTGCACGTTCCCTGATCGATGGACTTTCAGTTTTCGTGTCTCTGCTGTCCCTTTTGCAGTGCCGATAGCATAGGCCATTTCCCTTCGACGGCACGGCTGTGCTGCGCGCCATGAGCCTCTACGGCTTGGGCAGAAATCAGTGAACATTCCGTCCCAAGAAAAGTACTCCATCAGGTAGCAAGGGTGATATGCGTACAGTGTCTCAATATTATCTTTTTTTGCACTTGAAGCGCAATCAACATTAGCACATCCAAGAAAGATCGCAAACTACGGAACGCATGGCCCAGGCTGTATTGTGTTTGTGATGCCAATCCCCTGCTTCAAAATGTTCTTTCAAATACCAGAATTGTTCCAGCACCTGCGACTCTCTCTTCTGCTCTAACCATAGAGGGAAGTACCTATGTCTGTAAAGCCTGCCAAAAACGCGATTGTGCGAGATCTCTGCTAGTTTTAGGCTTGAATCATTGCAGAAACAGAAGCTGAGAACCAGGAAACATGACTACAATTGGAGATACTAATGAGTGCCTTTCTCAAACTGGACAATTTGTCACACGCAGCAAAGCCAACTCAACAACTACACGTTCACCTCCCTCTACTGGCATGTTGGAACAGCCATGCGTTGGAAAAATCTCACAAGATGGGATATGGAATTTTTTGGTGACACTTTAAGTATCACTCAATGCACAGAATCAAGAAATCACACGCTTGGCTATGGAGTATCAAGCGTTGAAAAGCAAGAATACACAGTTGAAACAGATTGTGGAGGAACATGCCAAGAGAATCACAGACTTGGAAACAAGTATGGCGACACGCACATGCATGGAAACACCAAAAACATGGGCCGGAGTAGTAGCACATACTCCCCCAAATGGAGACATGCCTGTACTTTATGCAAAGGGCGGTGATGCAGGGGTAGATGGTGTGGATGTACGTGAACGTAAAGAAAAAGAAAAGCGGGCCCAAACTTGGTTATTTGGGGATTGCCCGAAGCAGATGATGAGACTGCACTGTCTCTTACTACAGAAGTCACGGAGTTTTTTGGTAAGCATTTTGCCATGGCAGATGTACCTGTCTTTGGTGCTCAAAGTATGGGCAAGAAGAAAGACGATGGGAAGGCAAGAGCCATTGTATGCACTCTACTGGATGCATGTAAGAGAACTATAGTTTTAGATAGTAGTTGAGTATACCTCAAGGGAACAGATTTTTATGTAAATGAGGATCACACCCCCATGTAACAGGAGGAACGTTGAAAGCAATATAATAAGGGAAAGAAATCTAGTGATAACACTTCAAAGGACGCATAGAGATGCACGACCCATGGGAACTGGGCGCTTGTGAAGGTGTTGTTTTGGAATTGCAAAGGGTTTCCACGGCATAAAGGTGAAAGCATTAATGCTATGGTTGGTGATGCTGACATTGTGTTTCTTACCGAGACATGGGAGCGGGAGACGTGTAGAATTTCGCATATCCTAGGGTACATAATTCATAGCGCATATCAGCCACATGTAGGAAAAAGAGGGTAAGGAGGAGTTGCATCCATATACAAATGTCACTTGGAAGGAATGATTGATGTATGTAAAGTAGACCAACATAAGCGGTACATATGGATTATGCTCAAGCACACTACACCAATGTACATTGCAGGATGTTACATCCCATATAAGAGCATGACATGAAGTGGATTCGCAAGAACCTTTTGAAGATTTGAGTATGGATGCATGCACATATATGCAACAAGGACATGTGATGGTCTTAGGTGACTTAAATGCGCATATTGGACGTATGCAATTTCACCCCATAGCACGTGATGAGCTAGACAAGGAAGAGGTAGATGTAGATGCATGTTGGTGTAGACAGTCTAAGGATACAGACATTAACGATCATGGACGCGCTTTGATGGATATGGTTAATGGTTTGCACATGCCGATATTGAATAGTATGAATTGTTTCCCCGATACTGAAGGATACACGTGCTACTCAACTAGTGGAGGTTCCAGTGTAGTAGACTATGCAATGGTACACATGAATGATTTATGCATGATCAGAGAGTTCTGGTTAGGTGAAAAACATCCACAATTGGATCATATAGCTTTGGGCTTGACACTTGATATTTGCCACCATGTAGAACATGTAGGGGACACAGTAGGTACTGGTGCATTCCGTATTGATGTAGACAAGAAACAAGCATATACTGGTCATGTGGATAGTCTTATGAGCAATGTTACTAAAAGCACATAGGCTTATCTGAGAGATGAAATGTTAAATACGGCTATAGAGGTTTTTGGAAAACCAAAGAGCAGTCACAAAAATGTCAAAGGATTGCCATGCAAGAAATGGTTTGATAATGAATGTAAGACTGCACATAGAAAGCTCAAATCCCTCCCTAAGGGACAAAAACGAAGTGAGGCGGAAAAACGATATAATGCTCTCATGCGTAAAAAGCGACGACAATATGTAGTGGCCAAGGAAAGTGAAGATGCTAGGGAGTTTGAGAAATGTCCAAGGCAAGCATGGAGAAAATTGCAAACCAAACGGTCAAAGGTTATGGGGGATTTTACAAATGTTAACATGCTATCGTATGTTACAGAACTTTACATGCATAAAGGGGTGCAACCCATCAAATGTGATGTACATACACAGCCATTTAGTGCTTTGTTCACTTTAGAAACATTGGAGGTAGCCCTCAACAAGATGGCTAATGGAAAAGCATGTGATACTTTGCAGTTGAATGCGGAGATGTTGAAATGGACAATAAAGGAGACGAGACTGTTTGTGTTGCATATGATACATCATGCTTTTGCATATGGTTTTCCCCAAGAATGGCAGGAGAATTGGATACAACCGTTGTATAAGGGAGGAGATCGCAATTGACTCACAAACTACCGCACGATTATGGTCAGTTCAGCCATGGCAAAGCTATTTAGCACTATCCTGGAAATGCAATTGAGTAAATGGGCAGAAAGTAATAACAAACAAGCTTATGGACAAGCATGTTTTCACCCTAGTCATAACACCATAGACCATTTGGTTACTTTACGTGTGCTTACGGATGAGAATCAGCTTGAGGGAGCAACCTTGTATTGCTCTTGTGTGGATTTTAAGAAGGCTTTTGACACCGTACCAAGGGTTGGGTTATGGCAACGAATGCAAGAATTAAGGGTCCCAAGTGATCTATGCATGGGAATTTACAAGATATATCAACGAGTGGTGTGCCGCCTCAGAGGTCGCAGCGGGTTGTCACAAGTATTTGAGAGTAATATGGGAGTCAAACAAGGTTGCCCAATCTCCCCTACGTTATTTGGTTTATGCATTGATAAGCTAGAGGAAATACTTCTCACGGCTATGAATGAAGAGGAAGCCAAAAGCCCGCATATTGGTATGTTTGTCATCTTGCTTCTGCTTTATGCAGATGATGTGGTCTTCTTTACATATACTGGGAACGTATGCAGCAGTTCATGGGGATTCTTGAACGGTTCTGTCAAGATAGTGGTTTGATGATGAATGTATCAAAAACAAAGCTAATGGCTATGCGCACCAAGCAATCAAAGACCCCACCAAAAGTACATTATGCGGGACAATCTATAGAGGTAGTATCTACTTTCAAATACTTGGGGATTGAGATACCTGCAGACCACACATGGCATACATGTGTGGAGCGGCGGTTAGCGGCAAGAAAAAGTAAATATTATCACTTTGAAAACGACTGCAGCCGTACAAATACTAAATGCTGGAAAATAAGCTGTATGATTTTTGATGCATATGTTCTACAGACGGTATTATATGGAGTGGAAGTGTGGGGGGGAGCATCTCCTTATCTGCATGGAACGGCATTGAGAAGCTGCAAAAAGCTTTTATTCGTATACATTTGGGCATCAAAAGCACCACACCATATGTACTTATGCTTTTGGAAACTAGCCATCGGCCAATTGAAGTATATGCTATGATCCGAGTACTGAGATATGCCACCCGAGTACATCAAATGGATGACAGTAGGCTCCCCAAACAGGCATAGGATGCTAGCACACGCCTACAGAAAACGTGGAAAAGTAAAGTGCTTTCAACAGGATGGGTGTTGGATATGTGAAAATGGTTTAAAGGGTGGGGAGTGGATAGATATCTAGATATGGCATCCGAAGATATATACATGGACATATTTCAATCAAACCTCTTACGAGCATATCAAGCAAAACATCAAAGCAAGGGAGCAAATGGCAAACTTGCTTATTACAGTATGCATATCTATCCTTCATGTTGGGAATCCTATATGCAAGCAAAGGCACACACGCAACCATACATAGCCAACCCGCTCTCAGTGGTATTTAGACGGAGTATTGCACAACTTCGAACTCGATCACACACTTTATTGATCGAGACAGGTGCATGGAGTGGATAGGCAAGAGAGATGAGGTTATGCAAGCTGTGTGGACTACAAACTGTAGAATCAGAGAAGCACATGATTATAAAATGCCCAACATATACACACATACGGGCTGACTTTGATATCCCTTTACAAGGGCCACTTCACCAATTTTTGACTACTCCTATATTGAAGTTAGGGGCTCTCATCACCCGCATGTTACGCTTTCGGGAGAACCACGCTCCACAGATTGTTCTTTTACCGTAGCTACCTTTCCTACCATGGGGAAGGAGAATCATCGTATATCTGGAAAGGTCCCATGGGTCATAATTGGCCTTCCGTGGACCATAATAAACTACTCTACTCTACTTTACTATCACTCTCTCTGTCTCTCTGTGCGTAACGAACACCGACTATCTCGATCTTCGTATCTCCCAGTCACTACAAACTGGTATCAAAGCGGGCAAGAGACAGCTCAGGTGTTGCAGGAGTCCCAGGTGGACTCGACGAGCAGCAATCGACAATCAACAGGCGAGTAGGAGTTGTCATAGGCAAGCAGGTCGTGAGGTCGTTTTCTGACCTAGCAAGCAGGTGGGAGGCAGTCGGTTGCAACAGCTGACGAATGATGGGCGACCAATGGACGGGACGATTACAGCGCTAACGACAAACGTGGCACAGGCAGCAACAGGCGCGACGGACCAGCTGACGAGACGGTGGGCGCTGACGAACGACCAAGCGGTGACCACAAAATGTCCACACACGACGGGATAGCAAGTGACCAAGCAGCGACATGCACAGCGGGTCAACGGACCCGTCGTTTAACTTTTTTTTTCTCTTCAAAATCCTTTTTTTTAAATTCCCCTACTGAGGATTCACGCGTGGAAGCACACCTTCAAATTTTCATGCAATCTAAGCCCAAAAATTTGGGGCTTCTCCAGACTGAGTGCTGTTCATGCAAAATTGAGGCCTCCGTGTCAAAAATCGCAGACATTGTGTGCATTTCAATTGGGGATTTCGCCAAAATTATTGAAATTTTGCTCATCTGAGTGAAATTTCTCAACATTGGACCCATAAAATTTGGGGCTTTTACTATATTGGTGAAATTTTGTTCAACTGAGTCAGATTGGCTGACGTTGATGCACATTTGGACCCGAGAAATTTGGGGGTTTTGCTGAAATTGCTCTATTTTGGATAAATTGGCCTATTTTATGTATGTCAAAGACAGTTCAGATATATGGTTAATGCTTTCAGCACAAAATTTTGGGGCTTTTGACCATGCGTGTCAAATTTTATGCCCGTGGGTACATGTACAACAGATATTGCAGCTAAAATTTGGGATTTCTCATGTAATGTGATGTATATGCCCTTGGAACAGCTGTAATCAGTTGTGGAATGCTGTAGCACATGGTTTGGTGCTTCTGAAAATTTAATTACAGATCTGAAATCTCTGCTTCTACGTGGTCATTTATTGCTGGTTGGTACTTTTTATACCTTGGTCATCTGTGTGACAGTTTAGGCCTGCATTTGCTGATTTTTTTGTCACATCTGGGCTGAAAATCATGGTTGGCAGCAGTGACAGCAGTAATCTCATGCACATAAAGAAGCTTGAAGGAGCACATAACTTTGAAGTTTGGCAAAAACTGTGCTACAATATCCTGTTGCAAAAGAAGCAGGCAAAGCCAATTAAAACCAAAGGGGCAAAGCCCGCAGACATGGAACAAGAAGATTGGGATGAGTTAAATGAGCTTGCACGCTCAACCATTGAGCTATCGATTTTTTATCCCTTGTTGTTTAACCTTGAAGGTTTGGATTCTCCATATGCTATATGAACTCGATTGAAAGAACTGTATGCACAGAAGAGTGCTCCAAGCAAAGTGTATTGGCTGAAAAAGCTTATGGATTTGCGTATGAAAGAGGGTACAGCAATGTCTACTCACTTGAGTGAGTTTAACTCTATTTTCAGCCAGTTGGTTACCATGAAGTTCTTGATTGATGAAGAATTTAAGCTACGTTCTTGCTTTGCACTCTTCCAGAGAGTTGAGATACATTCAGGATTGCTATGAGCGATTCCAATCCGATTCTTTTGTATGCTGATGTAGAGAGTGCTCTACTCATGGAAGAAATGGATCGGCAAAACAATGCATCCAGTAAGTCCTCTAGTGCTTTTCATACTAGGGGCAGATCACAGCAAAAAGGCAAATCTGATAGCAAGGGATGCTATAAATCATGTGGCAAAGATATTGAATGCCATCATTGTGGTAAGAAGGGTCACTTTAAATGTGATTGCTACAAATGGAAGAAAGAGAAAGGAAAGGGCAAGAAGACAGATGATAGCAAGGAAGAGAAGAAAGAGGGTCAACCCAAGAAGAGCAGTGTCAAAATTGAAGAGGTGAATGTAGTCACTCATGACAGTGATGACAGTGGGAATGACATACTTTTGGTCTCTCATGACAGTGATGACAATGGGAATGATATACTTTTGGTCTCTTCACACTTTGGTACACATACTTTACTTGCAAATACAGATGAGGACATGCATACCTGGATTCTCAATTCAGGTGCTTCCTTTCCTATCACCCCTCATCGAGAGTGGTTCTCTGCCTATACAGGGGGTCGACATGGTGTTATCCATCTTGGGGACAACTATGCATGTGACATTGCAGGTATTGGCAGTGTGCAGTTGCAGTTTCAGCATGGCTCTGTCTTCACACTTCAGCATGTACGGCATGTACCTCAACTCAAGAAGAGCTTGATTAGCACAAGGCAGCTAGATGATGATGGTTTTCATACCACCTTTGGTGATGAAAAATGGAAGATCTGTAAGAGATCTAGAGTGATTGCCAGAGGTTGTAAAAGTGATACTTTGTATCCTCTCCATGTATCTAGTATGAGTGATCATGTTGTTGCCGTGACCGAGCAGCCAAGTGTTTCTTTGTAGCATGGGTGGTTGGGACACATGAGTCAAACAAGAATGAAAGTGCTTTCTCATTTGGGTTACTTGCCTTGTCTTTGTTATGCTGATTTTGAGCATTGTGATCATTGTATTTATGGTAAACATACACAGACGTCTCACAAAAAGTCTCTTTCATTAAAATCTTCTCCTCTAGAGTTAATACATTCACGTGTATGTCAAATGCCAGGATTATCTTTAGGGGAAAATAAATATTTTGTCAAGATGCTACACGGAAAGTATGGGTTTATCCTATTCGTAGCAAGGATGAAGTGCTTGACAAGCTTAAAAAATTCTTGGCATTGGTTGAAAATCAAACTGATAAGACACTCAAGTGTCTTCACTCTGATAATGGATGGAAATATGTGTCCAAGGCCTTTCGGGCATTTTGTGACAGCAAAGGGATAAAGAAGGAGCTCACTGCCCCTCATAATCCATCCCAAAATGGAGTTGCAGAGCGTATGAATCGGACCATACAGGATAATGTCCATACGATACTGTCTCATGCTGCATTACCCCATGGTTTTTGGACAGAGGCTGTTATGACAGCCGTACACTTGATTAATCGGTCACCAAATAGGTCTTTGGGGGAGAGGGAAGTTTCCCAAGAAGTGTGGTCGGACAAGCCACCTTCATATGCTCACCTGAAAGTGTTTGGCTACGAGGCTTTTGTGCACATTCGTAAAGAAAAATGCAGCAAACTTGAGCCAAAGTCCTGTAAATGCATTTTCCTAGGATATGGTGACGAGGGTGAAATGGGGTATAGATTATGGGATCCCGAGAAAAGGAAAGTAGTACGCAGCAATGATGTTATCTTCCAGGAAGATCGCATGCACAAACAGCCCGAAAGAACAGAGGAAGTCCATAGGGTTGTATTCCGGGAAGAAATACCTTTTGGACAGCAAAATGTACCCGCTATACAGTAGCAAATACCTGCTGTAAATGAACTTGTAAATGCTGAAAATAATGCTCGAAATGATCAACCGGCTATTGCCCATGATAATGAGCCACTACATGTGCAGAAACAGCCAAGACAGCAAGCTGTTAATGTTGATTTGCAGGCTGAAATGCCAAGACAGCATGTTGAAAATGGAAATTTGCAGGAACAGCCAACAAACAATGATCATTGGGTTAGGAGATCATCTAGGGTTACTAGACAGCCTGATGGATTTGTTCCTGGTACAAACAATGTGGCTAATTATGTCATGTTGAAAGACTATGGTGAACCATCTTGCTTCAAGGAAGCAATGGACAGACAGGACAACAAGAAATTGTATAAAGCCATGTTGTCAGAAATGGAATCTCTTGAGAAAAATGGCACTTGGGACTTGGTGCAATTGCCTAAAGGGCAGAAAACCCTTTCATACAAATGGGTTTACAAAATGAAGGTTACTTCTGGTTCCTCACCAAAGTACCAAGCAAGATTGGTTGCAAAGGGATACAAACAGGAACATGGAATTGACTTTGATGAGATCTTCTCTCCTGTAGTCAAGATGACTACCTTGAGAACCATTTTAGGCTTGGTTGCAATTGAAGATATGGAGCTCATACAGATGGATGTAAAGACTACATTCTTACATGGTGATCTGCATGAAGACATATATATGCAGCAGCTTGAAAGGTTTGTGGAAAAAGGGAAAGAGAAGATGGTATGTAAACTCAAAAGGAGTTTATATGGGCTGAAACAAGCACCAAGAGAATGGTATCATAAGTTTGATACATTCATGCAGTCTCAAGGTTTCAATAGAAGTTAAGTGGATCACTGCTTGTACACTAAGAAAGCAGCAGATGGCAATCTGATTATCTTGGTTCTGTATGTTGATGATATGCTGATTCCTGGCAGGGATACTCATGCCTTGGACTCATTGAAGCAAAGTCTTCATGGCAGCTTTGACATGAAGGATCTTGGTGATGTAAATCACATTCTTGGCATGCGAATACTCAGAGATAGGTCAAAAGGATTGCTCTATCTATCTCAGCAGAATTCTATCTCCAAAGTTTTGCAACGTTTCAATATGGAGAAGGGGAAAACAATTGGGGTTCCATTGCCTCCATATATAAAACTCAGTGCAGAGGACAGCCCTACATCTAATGATGAGAAGGCTAAAATGGCCAAGATACCATATGCTTTAGCTATTGGCAATTTGATGTATGCTATGGTTGCTACACGTCCTGACATTGCCTTTGCAGTGAGAGTGGTTAGCACATACATGGCAAATCCTAGTAAAAAGCATTGGAAAGCAGTAAAATGTATTATGAGATACCTCAAAGGCAAAAAGGAGTTGTGCCTTTGCTTTGGAAAGCAAAAGGCATCTATCGTTGGCTTTACGGAAGCAGACTATGCTGGTCATGCCGATTGCAAAAAGTCCACTTCTGGGTATGTGTTTACTTTCACAGGAGGAGTGGTCTCTTGGATCTCTAGGCTACAAAAGTGTGCTGCATTGTCTACTACAGAGGCAGAGTATGTGGCTGCCACTGAGGTATGCAAGGAGGCTTTATGGCTTTCACGTCTAGTGGGAGAGCTTGGCATCGCAAAGTTACCTATTCTCTATTGTGATGGTCAAAGTACTATCATGTTAGCACGGAATCCTATCTTTCATCCAAAGACGAAGCACATATAGGTAAAGTATCACTTCATTAAAGATGTACTTGACAGCAAGAGCATTGAGCTTGTCAAAGTGCATACAGATGATAATCCTGCAGACCTTCTCACAAAGGGTCTTCCAACAGAGCGGTTTGCTCATTGCCAGTAGATGATGGGAGTTGGATAGATATATGGATTTTAGCTTTGTACATACCTAGACTTAGTTGATTCTTTTCTCCTCTTAAGGCACATTGCCTTTAGGTGGGAGATTGTTGGGAATAAAGGCCCTCGTGCCTTTTAATGTGCTCGGGTGTGAACACACTCTTAGCACTTGTACTTACACATATATATCTATCTAAAAACCTAAAGAGGTACACTCATCATTGTACCCACAAATCATGCATACTCTCTACTCTGCTCTCTCTCTCTCTCTGTCTCTACACACGTAACGAACACCGACTGTCTTGATCTTCATGCCTCCCAGTCACTACACATTAACTGCTCACATAAGTCCTAAATTTTATTAAGATGATCCTCCATGGCATGGCCTTCATACATCTTCACATTCTCAAGCTCCTTTTTCAAGAAAAAGATGCATGTCTCATCTTTTCTAGCAAACATTTGCTCAAGGGTAAGCGATGCTTCTCGTGAAGAAGCAGTAGACCATATACGCGGGATTATGGACCACTGAACTGCCAATGCAATCTGTGACAATGCTTGAGTATCCCGTGTGCCCCAAGCCTTTTGTGCAGTTGATGTTTGGGAAAGTGGTTGAGCTGGAGGACGTGGCCTTTAACCACGTCCTCCTTGGGGAAGTGTTGCAGGAGCCACAACTCCAGGACAGACTTCTTCACCACTAACATATTCCCAAATTTTTTTTGCAATCAGCGTATTTTTCATCATGAAGAACCAAAGAGAATAGTTATTACCGTCCAATCTATCCTCTTTGGATACATAGGTGAATACATCACTCTATCCTTAATTGGCTATGATAAATATCACTGTTTCAAAAAAACACAAGAGCAAGAACCAAAGCTGAAACAACCTGGAAATCTGAAAATTTCCAGAAATTACAGCATACACCAAGCTGTAATTTGCAAAATTGTGTCACACTTGATCACAACTATCGAATGTACACGCTGTCCATTGCACAAACAATGCTCAACAGCACAACAAATGCAAAAGCCCCCAAATTTTGCTGTCCAAAATGCACAATTTCAGTCTATTTCAGACTGAATCTGCGATACATGTGGCAATGTCTGCTAAACACCCACAAGCCCCAAATTTTCTGACATGCTTCCCAAGAAATTTCTGCAATGTGTGTGCCCGAAAGCATGTCCAAGAGCAAAGATGTACTCCTCAAGCAAAAGTTCCTTTCTGTGATTCAGATTTTTGAATTATAAAATAAATAAATGGCTCTTTTTTACCTCCAATGTTGGTGGCCTGGTGGGGCGGGAGGATGCTAACGTCCTGGAGGAGTGGGAGGATGCTAGTGGGCCTGGCAGACAGGGGTGGTGGCACTAACCAGGAGGCAAGCGGGCTTGCAGGAGCAGGCGGTGGTGCAGGAGCAGGAGGCAAGCAGCGCTGGGCACAGGAGTAGGTGGTGCTGCAAGAATAGGGGGTAGGCAGCACTGGGCGCAGGACAGGAGGCCACAGTAGCAGTGCTGGAAGTGCTGGCTAGTTGCTGGCAGCGCAGGCGCTGCTAGCCATTGCTGTAGGAGGTTGTTGCTCATGGTGCAGGCCGCTGAGCTAGAACCGGGGGCAATAGCACTGGCAGACCTGGAGAATCTGTAGGGTGGCAACTACAGTCAGGGCAGGAGCTACAATTGGACATGTGTGGAGCTGACAGGCTTGGGGCTGATAGAGCCTGAGCTCTGATACCAAATGTGTGATCATAGATGGAAACTCTCAGCTGAGAGTACACAGTAGACAGTAGAGAGAGTGAGAGTGAGAGTGAAGACACAGCACGACACTCAATACAATTCCCAAGTGCAAGTGAAAGTACAAAGTACAACCCTTAGACCTTAGGGTTGTTAAGGTGCATTCACGCCCGAAAGGTGTAAAGCATAGTAAGTGACCGAACTGTGTACCATAAACACGCAAAACAGAAAATAACGCAATTGGGGGAAAAAACCTCTCGTAAGGAGAGTAAAAAGTGCCCTAGTGGTCTACTGTGGATCATTGACACTCCTCTGTGAGCATAGGCGCTAGTCAATCCCAATGAACCTTCCTGGAGTAAAAAGTGCCCCAATAGCCTACTGCAGATCGTTGACACTCTTATGAGCATAGGTGTGAGTCAAACCCAACAAAGCTTTCCACAAAGTTTTGGGCTTACTCCCCTTTGTGGATTGATCTTGTCCACCAAGCTTGGCATTTCCATATACTTGAGTGTCAACTCTTATTCACTACATTACTCTAGGGGGGATTTGTTACCATATTTTGATAGTGATGTGTGAACACACTTAGAACCACCATGGTACTTTTTTCCCTCTTTAAGAGATATTTTTCCCCTCTCCTTGTATATATGCCTATTCACTTTAGGACATACGAAGTCTTGTAAAACCTCTCTATTGATAGCTCTCAACACACTTTGAGTTGTGCTCTCTCAAGCTTCTTCTCTAAGCTATGTATGTGCATTCTTGCAACCCTAAATCCAACGCACATATGGTCTCTCCTATCTCGAGGTTTGATATTCGATTGCCAAAGGCTTCATGCATCCAAAGTAAATTTGAACAATTCCCGTAGCCACATGTATTGGTGGTCTTCCACCTTTTGCGCTTTTGGGGTTATTGGCATGATTAGACTATCTACATTGCTTCCATTTTTAATTTCTATTCAGAAGTGCACAGCCTTAGTAGTTGTTTGAGATGTCTCCATCACTAGCAGTTGCACACCATCAAGAATGCAAGTCTTTTTACCAACAATGGTGTGGCTCCCTAGCATCTGCCATCTCTTCAATCACTCTATCTGATCTTTAGTAGTTGTGTTGCTTTTGTGAATTCTGTACTTTATAATTAATACAATTACCCCTTACTGGAAAAAAAAAAGAGAGGGGGACTCCATATATAGGCACATGGAACAAAGCCCTAACCCTAGAGCGAATGGCACTAGTCAAGTCCCCAAACACAAGACCCACTGGAGAAATAGTCCCCAAGCCCTCTACACACTTTGAGAGTTTGCACTTCCACACTCAGCATGAGCTACAGCCTTGATAAAAGAGCAAAGCTCAGGGTGGGCCACGTGCTGTGCACTCTAAATAGCTTAAGAAGTCCTTTTCTAGAAACAGGTGAGTGGCCCCCCCAGGCATCTCTCTATATTCTAACACTGATCTAACAGTGCAATAAAATGAACAAGCCAAAAATAATATAAATCCACCATCCAACCTGGCATCTAAATACAGTTGATTTATGTGTTTCTTGAAAACACCCGGTCAGAGTTCAGCAGTGTTTACCTAGTTGAAAGACAAGAGAATGCTGCAATAGCACTAAGGAAAAGAGAAGAGTAACAAAGAGAGAACAAACCTTCGATGTCACAGGTTGATTCAGAGTTTCAACACCTTCTTGTATGTCTGAGAATGTAACAATCCCCTCCAAGATGTTAACGTCCTTGACAAGCAAGACACACCACTCCTTTCTTGCAAGCATCAGGTCTAACACTTCATGCACTGTTGTGTGGAGCGCTACTCCAGTAAAGCAAGTTCTCATGGCAGTGGCCACTGTTATTTCAAACAACAACTTCTCCTCATCATAGTTTCTATTTACCACACAGAGAGAGTTGTCAAGCATACATACATCATCATCAGAGGAACTGATTCCAATAGGTGTAGATGAAGGCCTACATAAAGTTTCCGCCTGCAATAGATGAGGCTCACGAATAAACTCGCTTCTTGTTTGACTTTGTGTTTCAAATGAATCCAATGATGCTTCACCTTGAGCATATTCTGTGTCCGCTTGAACTTCTTCAATTTGCTGCTTCCGCCTTCCAGATGCTGATGCAACCCATGATGACAAGCCCACAGCTGCCATTAAAGGAATAATTATACGGTAATCACGGGTCAGCTCAAAGAGAAGTAAAACTGACGTTAATGGGACCTGGCAAACACCAGCAAGCATTGCAGCCATGCCAACCTACACAGTAACACATGTGTTACACTTGGCATTTGATCTGAGGGCATCTGAATTAGAGGAGAGAATGCATGTAAATAGCCACTTTTTAACCATCCAGCACATATTACTTACCAAAGCATATGCCTGAGGTGCTGCTACCTTAAGAGCATCAAGATGATAAATTGGATCTGCGTGATTCACTGCATAAGCTGAAATTTGTCCATAAGCTGCTCCTAAAGCTGCTCCTATAAACAATGAGGGAGCATAAACCCCTCCTACAAGACCAGATCCACGACATATAGAGGTGGCCACTATCTTTGCCCCAACTAATTGAAGCAAGATAGTGGAAGGGAGTTGTTTGTGGAATGGCCGTGATGCTAATAAGATATCTACATTTTCAAAACCCCAATACAGGACTTCAGGGTATGCCAGAGCAATCAAACCCACGCAAAGCCCTCCAAGAGGAGGTAAAAATGCCCTTGGGACACCTGTTGTTTTCTCTATGTTGTTAAACACTGACATTGAAAAGCTGGAACATTTTGTCAAACCAACTGAGACCAGGCCACAAAGGATCCCCAAGACTAGATACAAAGGGAGCTCTGCAATAAGCCATCAGATAATATTTAGATTTCATTGTTAGCCAATTTGAAGCTGCAGTATGCGAGGCACATAACCATTTAAAATCAATTAACTGCATCACAAAGAATGGAAATGGATGAGACAAGCTACTGTGGCCACAGAAACTGTAACTTTGCCAATCAGTTAGTCAGACAGATTCATCCCTGTAAGTTGTTGGGTAGTGTTATTTTCCTAATCAGATCCATCCAGATTGCTGTTAGCATGCTTTGGTAGTGGCCTCAAGTAAGCAGGTCTTGAATACCCTTTACTAAATTTGATGCTAGGTGGACTCTCAACCTCTGGACCTCTGATTGAACATGAGCTAAGAGAGTTACTAGTAAGAACAGTGTATTCATGGATATTAGTAGTTAGAGGTGAAGATTAATACATGTGGTTAGGCACTCATATTAAAGACATTCTGCCATGGCCTCTTATTCATGACAATACCCTAGTTCCTAAAGGAACAAAGAGTTCACAAGAAAGTCCAAAGTTCTTGCACTTCAGACAAGGTCGGTACTGATGGGTCAACCAGCCATCTGTGATAAAAGAAACATCCTCGGCAGCAACATCTATTATCATGGTGAACAAAGTGAAAATGTAAACAAAAGTGAAAATACAACAGTCACAAATGGAATAAAAAGGCAATGGATCTGTTTAATCTAGTGAACAAGAAACATTTATGCCTGCCTACCGTTAAGATAGGGACAGCGAGGATCGAGACACGCACTGCTTTCACACAGCAGAGAGACAGAGAGAGAGGGTGCTGAGTAGAGAGGAGAGTGAGCACAACTTGTGGGTACAATGACGAGTTTACCTCTTTAGGTTTATATATATATATATATATATATATATATATATGAAAGTACAAATGTGCTAAGGGTGTGTTCACACCCGTGCACATATAAAAGGCACGATGGCCCTTTATTCCCAACAACCTCCCACCTAAAGGCAATGTGCCTTAAGAGGAGAAAAGAATCAACTAAGTCTAGATATGTACAAAGCTAAAATCCATATACCTATCCAACTCCCATCATTTATCCGCAATGAGCAAACCGCTCCGCTGGAAAGCCCTTCGTGAGAAGGTCTGCAAGATTATCATTTGTATGCACTTTGAAAAGCTCAATGCTCTTGCTGTCAAGTACATCTCTAATGAAGTGATACTTCACCTGTATGTGCTTCGTCTTTGCATGAAAGACGGGATTCCGTGCTAGCATGATAGCACTCTGGCTATCACAATGGAGAACAGGTAACTCTGTAATGCCAAGCTCTCCCACCAGACGTGAAAGCCATAAAGCCTCCTTGCATGCCTCAGTGGCAGCCACATACTCTGCCTGTGTAATAAACAATGCAACACACGTACGTAGCCTGGAGATCCAAGAGACTACTCCTCCTGTGAAGGTAAACACATACCCAAAAGTGGACTTTCTCCAATCCGCATGACCAACATAGTCTGCATCCGTAAAGCCAACGACAGATGCCTTCTGCTTTCCAAAGCAGATGGACAAATCCTTTATGCCTTTGAGGTATCTCATAATACCTTTCACTACTTCCCAATGCTTTTTACCAGTGTTTGCCATGTATCTGCTAACCAATCCCACTGCAAAGGCAATGTCAGGACGTGTAGCAACCATAGCATACATCAAACTGCCAACAGCTAAAGCCAATGGTGTCTTGGCCATTTCAGCCTTCTCATCATCAGATGTAGGGCTGTCCTCTACACTGAGTTTCACAAATGGAGGCAATGGAACCCCAATTGTTTTTCCCCCCTCCATATTGAAACGCTGCAAAACCTTGGAGATATACTCCTGCTGAGATAGATAAAGTAATCCTTTTGACCTATCTCTGAGTATTCGCATGCCAAGAATGTGATTTGCATCACCAAGATCCTTTATATCAAAGTTGCCATGAAGACTTTGCTTCAGTGAGTCCAAGGCATGAGTATCCCTGCCAGCAATCAGCATGTCATCAACATACAAAACCAAGATAATCGGGCTGCCATCTGCTGCCTTCTTAGTGTACAAACAGTGATCCACTTGACTTCTATGAAAACCTTGAGACTGCATAAATGTATCAAACTTATGATACCATTCTCTTGGTGCTTGTTTCAGCCCATACAAACTCCTTTTGAGTTTACATACCATCTTCTCTTCCCCTTTCGCCACAAACCCTTCAAGCTACTGCATATATATGTCTTCATGCAGATCACCATGTAAAAATGCAGTCTTTACATCCATCTATATGAGCTCCATATCTTCAACTGCAACCAAGCCCAAAATGATTCTCAATGTAGTCATCTTGACTACAGGAGAGAAGATCTCATTGAAGTCAACTCCATGTTCCTGCTTGTACCCCTTCGCAACCAATCTTGCTTTGTACTTTCGCGAGGAACCAAAAGTGACCTTCATCTTGTAAACCCATTTACATAGAAGGGTTTTCTGCCCTTTAGGCAACTGCACCAAGTTCCAAGAGCCATTTTTCTAAAGAGATTCCATCTCTGACAACATGGCTTTGTACCATTTCTTGTTGTCATGTCTGTCCATTGCTTCCTTGAAGCAAGACGGTTCACCAGTGTCTGTCAACATGATACAATCAACTACATTGTTTTCACCAGGAACAAAGCTATCAGGCTGTCTAGTAGCCCTAGACGATCTCCTAACCCAACGATCATTGTTTGCTGGCTGTCCCTACAAATTTTCATTTTCATCTTGCTGTCCTGGCATTTCAGCCTGCAAATCAACATTAACAGCTTGTTGTCCTGGCTGTTCCTGCACATCCAGTGACTCATCATTATGGGCAATGACTGGCTGATCATTTCTAGCATTATTTTCTGCATTTGCAGGTTCATTTATAGCAGGTATTTGCTGATGTACAGCGGGCACATTTTGCTGTCCAAAAGGTATTTGTTCCCAGAATACAATCCTATGGACCTCCTTAGTCTTTTCAGGCTGTTTATGCATGCGATCTTCCCGGAAGATAACATCATTGCTGCGTACTACTTTCCTTTTCTCGGGATCCCATAATCTATACCCCATTTCACCCTCATCACCATATCCTAGAAAAATGCATTTACAGGACTTTGGCTCAAGTTTGCTACATTTTTCTTTACGAATGTGCACAAATGCTTCGCAGCCAAACACTTTCAAGTGTGCATACGAAGGTGGCTTGCTCGACCACGCTTCTTGAGGAAACCCCGCCCCCCCCCCCCCCCCCCAAAAGACCTGTTTGGTGACCGATTAATCAAGTGTACGGCTGTCATAACAGCATCTGCCCAAAAACCATGGGGTAATGCAGCATGAGACAGCATCATACGGACCTTATCCTGTATGGTCCGATTCATACACTCTACAACTCCATTTTGGGATGGATTATAAGGTGCAGTGAGCTCCCTCTTTATCCCTTTGCTATCACAAAATGCCTGAAAGGCCTTGGACACATTCCCCACCATTGTCAGAGCGAAGACACTTAAGTATCTTATTAGTCTAATTTTTAACCAATACCAATAATTTTTTTAACTTGTCAAGTACTTCGTCCTTGCTACGAATAGGGTAAACCTATACTTTCCGTGCAGCATCATCAACAAAGGTGACAAAATATTTCTTCCCCTTAAAGATAACCCTGGCATTTGACATATATCAGAATGTACTAACTCTAGAGGAGAAGATTTCAGCGAAAGAGACTTCTTATGAGACGTCTGTGTATGTTTACCATAAACACAATGATCACAATGCTCAAAATTAACATAAGCAAGTAACCCAAATGAGAAAGCACTTTCATTCTAGTTTGACTCGTGCGTCCCAACCGGCCATGCCACAAAGAGACACTTGGCTGCTCGGTCACGGCAACAATACAATCACTCACACTAGATACATGAAGGATGTGAAGAAAACTGCTAGGGTTTGCACTGAGGACACACAGAGTGTACGACCACGACAAAAACACAAAGAGACAAACACAAACACAAAGGGCAAAACTCAAATCCTAAATGCAAAACTCAAAACTCAAACACAAACAGAAGAAGGAAGAGAGAAAACATAACTCTCAAGTGAATGAATGCTATAAATGAATGTAAGAGTGTACAGTGTGCTCAAGGGCAGAGCAATATCAGAGTGTGACGTCCACCAGAGACGGATCCCAAGTCTGTGAGACCACCAGTCGGAGTGTAGAAGTGCTGAATAGTGAATGGCAGGAGGCTGGTCACCAAAACGCAACAGCCTGGAGGCTGGAAACTGGTAAACGCAGTAGTATACCGCCGATCAGAGGCTGGAAACTGTGCACAGTCTGTTGTGACAGCACGCTGAAACAGTGTCCAATGTGATTGGCGATGACTGGATGATCAGATTGCAGCAAATGATGATGTCACCAACAGCTAACGTCAGCATGGATGAAGGCACCAATAGCAGGAGCAAACACGGATGGAGTGGCAGCAGTCTCGAGGGCTGGACAACCACGTGGGAGAAGGCTGCTGGCTGAAATCTACACGTGGAGTGAGAAACCTACACAGACGGAATGAAGGTTGAGGGTTAGAGAAAAGATAGTTCACACTTCCACCTATATGGCCGGATTGGGCGCCTATGACCAAAACTCATGCATATCAGGGTTAGACTTGCACACAGAAAGGATTGATGCCTTGAAGTGTAGGCTAGATCCGCCAGAACAGACAGTTACAATCAACAAGATGGCATGATCATGAAATGCTTGTACAATGTGCATGTATGGGCTGAAAGCTTGAAATGCACATTTCTTTGCATAGGAAAGTCTCATGAAGATTCTGATATCATTTTTGCGATGTACACGGAAAAAGCTTTCATATGACACCCATATTGGGGGGGTCCCTAAATTTTAAGAGCCTCGAATTAGCCTAAAAATGCTAATCCTAAAAAATAGGGATGTCATTCTAAAAATAGTAAATTCTTTACTCTGACTGTACTTACTAAATTTGGTTGTTTCTATTCTTGATAGTATTCAGCCCAAAAAGGAAGGCCATAGAGAAGAGACAAGTGTCAAGACACTTGTCACACAAGTTTCCAAGTGTCCCACCACTTGTCACATCTCATGACATGTGGCTGGACACTTGTCTTGTGCTACTCCACTTTCCCCTTTTGTACTAGCTCTTCCCTCTCCTATAAATAAGAGCTCGTTTTTCTTCATTCAGCATCATTTTATTTTGCTGTAAACTCATGTACAGCACCCACAGATAGCCAGAAACTGGCCCCATTTATCCCCATCATCATCCCCCACTTCTCCATTATCAAATTCCTCCATATTCCCTCTTCTATCACTGCTGTTTTACAGGACAACAAGCCTGTAAATTCATTACAGCACCTCCTTCTCAAGCTCTTTCTTCCATTTTAGCAACAAGAAGCAAGCCCTATCCATGTACTGTTGTTCAACGATG
Organism: Lygodium microphyllum; assembly: GCF_053477565.2. Classification (NCBI taxonomy): domain Eukaryota; kingdom Viridiplantae; phylum Streptophyta; class Polypodiopsida; order Schizaeales; family Lygodiaceae; genus Lygodium; species Lygodium microphyllum. The sequence continues at coordinate 99,239,953 of NC_141151.1, forward strand.
GAGAAAGGCTCATTTCCCCTCTTTCTTCTCTCACACTGTAAAGAAATCAGTTCTTATCATTGCATAATAGATAATGCATGTGTGTTTGTACATCTTTGCATGATCTTGTGAGAGTGAGAATTACTTCTCCTCACTCTCAGGTTGATTGCAACTGAGCTCTTCCCTAAGGGACTTGGGTTGAGCACAAATACATTTCTTCGGGGGGGGTGCCCATCTTCAACCCTCAATCTTGTCTCCATTACTTTTACATTTTCATGGCTGTAATTTTGTGAGTAATTTTCATCTTCAACTTTAAGTGTTCATTCTCTTTTATAATAGATCTCGAAAACAAGCGAATATCATAATTGTTAAGCATACTACGTTGTTCGGGGCGTTTACAGACAAAGGATGCACGTTGGCTGCCCAATGGCCTACCAAGACTACAAAGGCGATGGTTATCTTACCAAGGAAATCCAAGTAGTCACCCCAGAGAGGACAGGGCATCGGACAAAGGGTGCACGTCAACTGCCCAGTGGCCTACCAAGCCCTACAAAGGCGAATGGAACCACATGGAACTTTTTTTTTTTTGAATAAGTGAGGTAAATTTTATGGGATGTGGCCGAAAGACAAGAGTAGGGAGGGTACACCCAACACATCACAAAACAGAACAAGCTAACCCATCCACTCAAGATGTTGATGACGAGGAAAAATAGGTGATGAGGTATCCATGCGATGAAGGAGGATGGTGGTGTGGTGGCATCTGCCGCCGGTGGAAACAGCTTAGGATCCGCTCAAGTGGTGCTCTGCACAATGAGATGCAAAGTATGCTACATACTGAAGAATGCTTATGCAGCAGGTGCCACTTGGACAATGTCCCTCGTAGGAAAATTGTTCACTTGCCCAAGCGCCCTAGTACAAAGATGATGAAATCATGTAATGCAAAGGGTAAGGTACAACGGGGGGAGAAGCCAATGTCGAAGACAAAGTACTGAAGCTTATAGAATACCTAGAAGGTTAGGAACCCCCTCTCAACCTAGATATAGATGCCGAAGAAGGAAAAGGACCCTGATGTCGGTCTTCGTATGGTGCCGAGAACCATTAAGGAATGAAAGAAGAGAAAGTGGATGAAGCACCCCACTAGAAGAGCAACGTAGAAGTCACCGCCATGATAGTATCGAGAGAGATGCTACACGATCCATCTCAAGAGGGAAAACCGCCATGCTAGAAGAAAAGCAAACACTCCTAGGATGATGAAACCATGAAAGGAACGGTGCACATCCCCATGTCTCTAGCCCAAGTAGGACCAAAGCAATCTGCAAGTTAGCCCTACACGGAAAGACAAAACCCTGCAAGAGAGAGGAGAATCTGCAAACACAGAGGTTAGTAGTAAGATGCTCCAAAGCAAAACATAACAGAAAGAAAAACTAACTCAAAATAAATGCAATGAAGTGGATGTGTGTGAGTAAATGCAGCGGAAGTCAAAAGAATGGAAAAGCTAAGGACAATGAATCCTATGGACCCGACTCTAAGAGTGCGAAAAATGAATGCTAGACTGACCTAGGGTATCTGAAAGGACCTAGAGACATGCTAGTCTAAGAAGGTGGCCACCATCATGTACATCCAGTAGCAGGGCTCTGCCAAGGAAATGCCTGACAAGGTGGGGAGGAATGTGAGATAGATGCGCGAAGTGCAACGGGATTGAAACCTACAGACCAATCAACCAGTCCCTCAAGGGTAGTAAAAGAGATGGGCTGCTGAGGTTGTACTCAAGCCACATGTCTAGCAGCAACGGCGGGTGCTGAAGGAGCATATGAAGCAGGAGCTGAAAGCGTAGCCCCACTGGACTGTGCAATCGCAGCGATTTGCAGAGGCTTTTTAGGTGGAACACCTTGGGCCTTGGACCGACACTCCTCATCCACATGGCCTGCTCTCTGGCAATGTGTGCAAAACCGGTTTTCTTAGGGAGTTGTTGCCAGATAGATCTAGATTCTTTGGTTCCATCTGAGGAAGAGGAGCCACCCTTTGATTGACTTGCCTTCGCATCTTGCAAGTTCTTGCCATTGGTGGTTTTTTCTCCTTAGCGTAATGCAAGAACTGACACTCATACTCAAAGAAGGTTGGCAATCGAGGTTGGGAGATAATGTGTTGAATGAAATTGAAGTATTTTTCGGGCAACTTATTCAAGAAGAATGAAACCTGATCGTCATCTGACTTTGGAGAGCCAGTAGTGGCGAACTCAACAAGTAACCACCTATATTCAACCAGCTTGACTTTTAGATCATCCCCTTCCTTAATAGAGAACTCTTAAAGCTTAAAGTCGAGATTGATGCACCGAGTACAATTGCGAGCCGCATAGCGGTTGAGAAGGTGACTCCAACGCTCTGACGCGAGCAAAAAGTGCTGCAACTGAGAGTGAAACTCAAGAAGCAATCCCTGCATTATCTCAACATTGACTATGGCATTGTGGGCTCTCCATTGATGGATGTAATCAGGGTGAGCTAGTCGAGGGTCCGGCATAGGTTGCTGACCAGCGACGAGGTCCCAAAGACCCTAAGACTCAAGCACTTGTTGCATGAAATTAGACCAAGTGGTGAAATTTGACCCGTTAAAACGTGTCCTATCCGTGAAGGCATTCTTGGCCGTTGCAACAGGAGTGGTAGTGCTTGGAGATGGATAGTGTGAAAAAGTGTAGTGTGGATAGGATGGGGGAGTGGAGTACACTTGGAAATGGGCCCCAAAGTGCTCACCAGGGATGCGGGTAGTGTACAAGGTGGATCCATAGGTAGGGATGGACCGACGAGACATGGACATGGTAGCCACATGAGTAACCCAAGGAGGTGGAACGTGAACACAGGGAGCAGAAGATGGGAATCCCTGCGTAGGTGTAACCCAAGAAGAGTGTGAAGACGCACCATAAGCCCAGGATGGAAACCCTTGCGTATGAGTGGTCATGTGAGATGTGAAGCTGGGGATAGTGAGGGGGATGCCCATCACAGTCAACCCAAGAGTTATGGGTGTGCTCATTTGCTGAAAGGTGAGAGGCACTATGTTAAAGGGTGGCATTCCCCCTAACGAAGTACCATGGTACAAAGAGATAGAGAATGGAATGGAGAAGGAAAAGGTGCTAGAAGCGGAGATGGAAGATCCAACCCCTAGGGTGTGTGATGCAGATGTGTAATCCAAGGTTTTGGAAACATGATGAGAGGTGTGATATAGAAGAGGGTGGGATGGGAGGGAAATAAGAATTGTGTGTGATATGCTCAAATGAAACAGAAGTTGTAGATGTACCTGAATTCCGTTTGCTTCGTGAGCCCCCTCTATTGAAGTTCACATACACAAAGCCATCCAGATCCTGTATCTCAAAAGAAGAAATAGGCGAGGGTTTTGATTCATGCAACACAAAAGAATTGTATAAACCTGACATTGGACCTGGCTGAGATGATGAAAATGGATCACTAGACATTTCGAATGCCATATGTCCTTCATGATCGGAGAGGTGGCCAGCCTCACCAACCGATCCGAAAGTGGTAGCAAAACTGGTAGGAGGGGCATAAACATCACCGTACTTGTTGCGATAATACTCCTCAAAGTCCTCTGTCATGTTAGTGAAATCTAGTAAGGGTCGAGTATCGTCCTCCTCACCGAGTCCATAATGCCATCTCAGGGCCTCCCATGATGGAGAAGCCTGTAAAGACATCATAGAAACTGGAGAAGAAGGTATTTGGGACATTGTGATTCGGTTACGAGTCGTATTGTGTGCCTCGCACAAAGACTAGCTCTCCACAATATCTGCAAGATACTCTTTCCAAGAGCACCGACTTTGATACCATGTGAAGAAAACTACTAGGGTTTGCACTGAGGACACACAGAGTGTACAACCACGACAGAAACACAAAGAGACAGACACAAACACAGAGGGCAAAACTCAAACCCTAAACGCAAAACTCAAAACTCAAACCCAGAAACTCAAACACAAACAGAAGAAGGGAGAGAGAGAACACAACTCTGAAGTGAATGAATGCTATAAATGAATGTAAGAGTGTACAGTGTGCTCAAGGGCAGAGCAATGTTGGAGTGTGACGTCCATCGGAGACAGATCCCAAGTCTATGACCACCAGTCGGAGTGTAGGAGTGTTGAATAGTGAATGGCAGCAGGCTGGTCACCAAAACGCAATAGTCACGAAGCTAGAAACTGGTAAATGCAGCAGTGTACTGCCAATCAGAGGCTGGAAACTCTGCATAGCCTGCTGTAAACAGCAGGCTGAAACAGTGTCTAATGTGGCTGGCGATGACTGGATGATCAGATTCCAGCAGATGATATCGCTAGCAGCTCACGTTTGCATGGATGAAGGCGCCAGCAGTAGGAGCAAACACGAATGGAGTGGCAACAGTCTTGAGGGCTGGACAGCCACGTGGGAGAAGACTGATGGCTGAAATCTGCACGTGGAGTGAGAAACCTGTACAGACGGAATGAAGGATGAATGGGGGCAGCCTATCGATTTATAGATGTGGAAGGGCGACCCAAAAATTAGGATTTCCACTGAATTCTCTCGAACCACTCCCCGTTTTAGGGTTTCCACTGAACTCTCTCGAACCACTCCCAGTTTTAGGGTTTTTACGCTAAAAGAGCATTTTTTAGTGTGTTTTGGGGCTGTTTAAGAGGGTAATCAGCAAGTAATGCATATTTTAGCTCAACAAAGAGGATACAAGGTATCACTTTTACAACATCTAACAATCACTCTAGATTCCTTACAGATCTTCCATTTCCCATCTCCAAAGGTGTTGTACCATCGTCATCTAGCTGCCTTGCGCTAATCAAGCTCTTCTTGAGCTGAGGTACATGCCGTACATGCTGAAGTGTGAATACAGAACCATGCTAAAGCTGCAACTGCACACCGCCAATACCTGCAATGTCACATACATAGTTGTCCCCAAGATGGACAACACCATGTCGACCCCTTGTATAGTCAGAAAACAACTCACGATGAGGGGTGACATGAAAGAAAGCACCTGAATCTAGAATCCAAGTTATGCATGTCATCATCCATATCTGCAAGTAAAACATGTGTACTAAAGTGTGAAGAGACAAAGAGTATGTCATTCCCACTGTCACTGTCATGAGTGACTACATTCACTTTTTCAATTTTGACACTGCTCTTCTTAGGCTAACTCTCTTTCTTCTCTTCCTTGCTATCATCTATCTTCTTGCCCTTTCCTTTCTCTTTCTTCCATTTGTAGCAGTCATGTTTAAAGTGACCCTTCTTGCCACAATGATGGCATTCAACATCCTTGTCACGTGATTTACTGCGTCCCTTGCTATCAGACTTGCCTTTCTACTATGATATGCCCTAGCCTGCAAAGCATTGGAAGACTTACTGGATGCATTGTTCTGCCGATTCATTTCTTCCATGAGTAGAGCACTCTCTACATCAGCATATAGAAGGAGCGCATTAGAATTGCTCATAGCAGTCCTAAATGTATCCTAACTCTCTCAGAGCGTGCAAAGCAAGAAAGTAGCCTTAAATTCCTCATCAATCATGAACTTCAAGGCAACTAGTTAGCTGAAAATGGAGTTAAACTCATCAAGTGAGTGGACATTGCTGCACCCTCTTTCATACGCAAATCCATAAGCTTTTTCAGCCAATAAACTTTGTTTACCGCACTCTTCTGTGCATACAGTTCTTCCGATCGAGTCCAAATAGCATAGGCAAAATCCAAACCTTCAATGTTAAACAGCAAGGCATCAGAAATCGATAGCTCGATGGTTGAGCGTGCAAGCTCATTTAACTCATCCCAGTCTTCCTGTTCCATATCTGCGGGCTTTGCCCCTTTGGTCTTAATCGGCTTTGCCTGCTTCTTCTGCAACAGGATATTATAGCACTGTTTTTGCCAAACTGCAAAGTTATGTGCTCCTTCAAGCTTCTTAATGTGCATGAGATTACTGCTGCCAACCATGATTTTCAGCCCAAATGTGACCAAAAAATTCAGCAAATGCAGGCCCAAACTGTCACACAAGTGACCAAGGTACAAACTAGTACCAACCAGTAATAAATAACCACATAGAAGCAAAAATTTCAAATCTGAAAATAAATTTTCAGACTGAAAATAAATTTTCAGAAGCACCAAACCTTGTGCTACAGCACTCCACAACTGATTACAGCTGTTCCAAGGACAAATACATCACATTGCATGAGAAGTCCCAAATTTTGGCTGCAATTTCTGTTGTACATGTACCTACGAGCACAAAATTTGACACGCACTGTCAAAAACCCCAAAATTTTTATGCTCAAAGCATCAATCATACATCTGCATTGTCTCTGACATGCGTAGAATAGACCAATTTTGTCAAAATAGAGCAATTTCAGCAAAATCCCCAAATTTTCCAAGTGCTAGATGTTAAAATTGCATGGAAGTAAATCCACATGTACATAAAATGACCAAATGGCGCACAAATTTTGCCCAAACAGCAGAAGCCCCAAATTGCACACGGTCCAATGTGCATCAATGTCGAGAAATTGGGTGAATGTCAGCCCAATTCTTGCATGTACATGAAAAGCCCCAAATATCGAAGGCAAAATGTCACAATTCCCTGCAATTTCTGAGAAAAATAACACTGTTATGTCTTGCTCGCATCAAATCTGGACAAATCCCTAAATTTCTGGGGTGGTCTGGTGTGCATAAATTTTAGTGAAATTGAAAAACTTTTACTAAAATGTGAAAAACCCTAAAATTCCCGGGCAAATGTGCACCGATTTTGCAATTTCCAAGTCAGATTGTCCAATTCTGCATTAAGATCCCCAAATCCAAGAAAAACCCCAATTTTCTAGTTCAATTTTGCACAAATATGAGATCTGTGCCTCCAATGCGTGAACTCCTGCCAAGACAAGGGATAATTGAAGAGATTAAAAGAAAAATTTTAATTTTTTTAAAAAACTGACGGGGGTTCGTTGACCCGCCGGCCTGTCGCATCAGTCACATGACACGGCCGGTTGTTTGTTGCATCGTGCACTTGCAAACCTGGTCCGCCGTCTGACTTCGCGTTGTCGTGATGCTATGCGGACACAGTGTAAAAAAGCATGGAATGCATCATCATCCGACTTCTTTATTGATCTAGAGAGTCAATGTGATCTGAGTCATTAGTACTAGTGTGAGTTGCATGGATTATCCAAAAATACTAGATTTTTGGATAATTTTAGCCTATTTTTTATATTATTTATTGTAAAAATCCGAAAAAGTTAGAAAAGCTTCTAGATTAGGATGGCATGCAAAAAGCAAGTGGTTTTTTCAGGCAGTTATGAGATTTTTCATAAAAAAGACCAGATTGGCGAAATCGCGTGCATCGTGATCGCTGTTGACAGACTGAAAACTACACTTTGAATTGGAAGAGGAAGAAGAAGTAATCTGGGAGATCCGAGAGCAAGTGTCCTAGGGTTTTACCCCCCTTACGAAACCAACGGAGCCATCAGATTTGGGTTTCGAGTAGTAGAAAAGGAACTGTAATTTTGATGCACGTTTTGTTCTACGAAGAAGCTCTAGGAGATCTAATGCCTGAAGATTGCTTTTGAGTAGTGCAAGGATTCCAGGTTCTTTCAATACATATTGATTCAATTCATTATGCTTTGTCTTTGTCGTGTTTACCTCTTGTCTATTCTCTTTCTTCTCTTCCATCTCCTATTTCTACTTCCTTCTATCTTTGATCCCCGGTGGATTCGACCTTTCGACAAAAACCCCTCCGACATTGGTGAACCCGACGTGAAAAGTCGTCAGAAGAAGGAAAGACAAGATGGGAGAACCTTCGAACACAATCTCCAGTGATGTTTTACAGCAGTTGGTGCAAAATATGAATATGCTTATGCAGATACAACAACAACAACACGTGATGTAAGCTTCTGCTCAAACAGAAAGTGTTGTGATGAATGCTTTGCAAGCAGTTGAGCGTGAGGTGAAGTTATTCAATGGCAGAAATGTATCTGCATATATACATACCTATGCTCAAAAGATGGAATTCTTTGGGGTGGCTCAACCTACATGGAGCCGGTATTTTGTACGTGTTACTATACATGAACTGAAAGCATGGATTACTAAATTATACATGCAGGATACTGACTGGGTAGCCTTCAAGAAGACACTAAGAAAAGAATTTTATATTGAAGATACCAGTTTGATTACGTGCAAGACTTTTCAAGAGTGGGTTTTACAACCCAATAAGGATTTTGTGGCTACAGAATTGTTAAGAGAATTTGAAAGTCGATTTGAGCAATTGGATCTTGCAGAACAACAAGCTCTTGCAAGTCAGAAAATTGAATTGTTTCTACATGCAGCTAATCCTGAGCTTCAAGAGAAGCTTGATGATTTGCTAGAGGATCAGACTACAGAGACAGGTCTTAAAACAGAGTGGAGACGTGTCAAGGAAGCTGTTACTGCACTTGTGAAGAAGCATAAAAGAAGAGAAAGATTGCATGTCTCTAGCTTGCCCACTGTTACGGGCAAGACAGTTGATGTATCTAGTAAGCCACCTACTTCTGTGGCTAACCCTATGGCTGTACCTGCTATTGTTTCCTCTGTTAGGGAAGATGTCTTAAATGAATTGGTCAAAGGCATGCGGGATCTTCAATTGAAGGTTGCAAAACTGGATGAAAAAGGACAAGAGGAAAGGGGATGGGCAATAGCCCCTAAGCCAAGAAAAAGATGTATGTGGTGTGATAGTTTGCAGCATGAGAGAAAGGATTTTACTGCCTATCAGGAGGCCTTGGCACAACAGCTCATCTTTTGGAAAGATGGCAAGATCCATGCATAAGAAACGGGATTGCCTCTTACTTTGAATTTTAGAAAGGAAGATATGTAAAAGTTGTTGGAAGACTTGGCAATTCGAAATGCTTATGCGGCAGTACATGTTTCTACTTTTGGTCTGCACTTGGATAGAATGCATGACCAAGCGATGGTTAGTCCAAAGACTGAAATATAGATACATGCTTTATATGCAGCTGAAAAGAGAAAGATCACTGCTAATGGATTTGCTAAATGAAAAGATTCGCATGAAGATCTTGGAGCCCTCTTTAGCCCCGTACTCAAATCGTTGGTTTATTGTGCCCAAGAAGAATGGGGCTTTGAGATTTATTCAAGACATGCAACCGGTCAATAAAGTGACCATAAGAAATGTGGGTGCAGGTCCTCTGGTTGAATGAATTTGCAGAGGCTTTTGTAGACAGAGCGATCTATTCTTTGGGTGACCAGTTTCAGCTTGCAATTGAAAGCAGGGATATCACAACCATGAAGACTCCCTTGGGGTTAGTACGGATGTGTACTCTCCCATAGGGTGCAGCAAACTCAGTGGCACACATGACAAATGCTATGAATAGGATACTGAGGGATTTTATACCACAATTGACAATGCCCTTTTTGGATGATGTTCCAATAAAAGGGTGTGCAATGGATGAAAAGAATGAAGAGATGGATGCTCATGGATGCAGACAGTTTGTTGCAGACCATATTGTGGATTGTGAGAGGATTTTGACACGTCTAGAAGAGGTGCATTTAACTCTTTCTAGACAAAAGTCTGTCTTTGGAGTTGAAGAGGAATTTCATTGGGAAAGGAAGCATAAAAAAGCAATGAAGAAATTGAAGCATCTCTTAAAATCTGCTCCTACATTGAGAAAGGTTGACTATTCACATGGAAATCCTATCATTATTACTGTTGATACAAGCCCAATTGGGATTGGATGGGCAATTAGGCAAGATGATGAGGAAGGACAAAGATATGCAATTCGCTTTGGTGCTAAAGTATTGACTGAACGACAGAGAAGATATCCACAGGTAAAAAGAGAATTATGGGGAATTGTGATAGTCCTTAAATGTGATAAGGAGTATTTTATGGGTGCTCATGTAGTCAAAGAGACCGATTGTTTGCCGGCATTGGGTATGATTACTAGTTGTGCTACCCCGGACATTGCTATGCTCCGGTGGATTACACACATCAAATCTTTGAACCCTGAATTTCAGCATATTGCAGGAAGAGATAACCCAGTGGCAGACATGTTATCCCGAGCACGCTATGAAAATGAAGATGGGATGATGGATGAGGAGGAAGAAGATGACTTTCTTGCGGCTGAAAATGATGTTGTAAGAGTGAATTTAGCAATGTAAGGTGTTGCTATAGCATTAACAGAAGCTTGGACAACAAAGAGAAGACACTTTAGATGTTTTGCATCTTGTGTAGAAGTGTTTCTTGAAGACAAATATGTAGGAGAGTGGCTGAGAATTGGTCAATACCTCAGTACATTAACAAAGAGAGATGAATGGTCAGATGAGGAGTTTAAAAAGATTAAGAGGAAAGCCTATGGGTTTTTTTTAAAAGATGGATACTTATGGAAACATGCTAAAAAGAAATAGGGTATGCCATTGCGAGTTTTGGGTGACAGAGCTTCACAAGTAAATGTTATGCAAGAATTGTGTGGGTAAAATTACAGCAGATAGGGGTGAGTTGGATGCAAAGGAAGCTCATGACTTCTTTGCACAGTTGGGGATAAAGCTTGCTTTAACTTCATCCTATAACCTTGAAGGAAATGGAAAAAGTGAAAGAGATCATCCACCTATTGTGAATGCATTTGTAAAAGCATGTGGAGAGAATGTAAAAGAGTGGCCACGATTGCTCCCTTATGCTTTGTGGGCTGACAAAACAACTCATAGTGCTGTTATAGGATATATGCTTGTAGAATTGATGTATGGTCAAAAACCTATCATGCCAATAGAAGATATGACGATCACATGGAGTGTGCTACCTTGGGAGGAGGAGTTGAATCGAGAGGAGTTATTGGCCTTATGCATTAGACAATTGGAAAGAAAGTCAGAAGACAAAGAGACAGCAATTGCAAAGTTAAGGACAGCAAGGATACAGAACAAGAAACGATTTGACAAAAGACATAGACTGAGACCAAGAACCATACAAGATGGGGATTGGATATTGGTTTATGATAGCAGTTTAGACAACCAGCATAGTGCCATGCGTAAAGTTTCCAAAAGATGGTTTGGACCCTATGTGGTAAGACAGGTGTTTGATAATGCTACTTATGCATTAAATGAGCTGGGTGGGACAGCCATAAAACTTTCGGTAGCAAGGAAAAGAATCAAATTATTCAAGAGGCGGGAATCTACTGCCTATGAGTTGCCAGAATTGGAAGAAAATGATGGCCACAATACAGGGAGTAGCCAAGAAGATATGGAAGATGAAGAAGCAAAGGATATGGTTACAAAGGATGAGAAGGACTCAGAATCCCGTAAAAAGTAGGATTTTGGGACATACCGGAGGATGTGCAGGTTCAGAGGGGGTGGATATCGTGATGCTATGCAGACACAGTGTAAAAAAGCATGGAATGCATCATCATCCGACTTCTTTATTGATCTAGAGAGTCAATGTGATCTGAGTCATTAGTACTAGTGTGAGTTGCATGGATTATCCAAAAATACTAGATTTTTGGATAATTTTAGCCTATTTTTTATATTATTTATTATAAAAATCCGAAAAAGTTAGAAAAGCTTCTAGATTAGGATGGCATGCAAAAAGCAAGTGCTTTTTGCAGCCAGTTATGAGATTTTTCATAAAAAAGGACAGATTGGCGAAATCGTGCGTGTCGTGATCATTGTTGACAAGCTGAAAACTGCAATTTGAACTGAAGAGGAAGAAGAAGTGATCTGGGAGATCCATGACCAAGCGTCCTGAAGTTTTACCCCCCTTCCGGAGCCAACGAAGCCATCAGATTTGGGTTCCGAGCAGCAGAGAAGGAGCTGTAATTTTGATGCACGTTTTGCACTCCTTGCCCACTCTGATACCAGCTTGTTAAGACAGGAAGTGCAAGGATCGAGACACGCACTGCTTTCACACAGCACAGAGACACACAGAGAGAGAGTGCAGAGTAGAGAGGAGAGTGAGCACGACTTGTGGATACAATGACAAGTATACCTCTTTAGGTTTTTAGATAGATATATATATATATATAAAGTACAAATGTGCTAAGGGTGTGTTCACACCCGTGTATATATAAAAGGCACAATAGCTCTTTATTCCCAACACCTACATAGAGAGCAATCATCCTAGAATACCCCTCTTAGGACAACATACCATTGAGCTGAATTTGGTGAGACTAAAGTAATGCAGTATGGAGCTACAATGGTGTGTAATGATATCCTTTACACCTTTCTTTTTTTTTTTTTTTTGTGCAGGGGGATGTGTGCGGTGCGGAGGAGGAGAAAGAGAAGAGAGAAAGAAAGTTTTATTACCGCCTACAAAAGGCAAAATTGGCTCTGAAAAGTCAGGGAATTTCCCATGTCCCAAAACAGCTATCATCCAATGCTATGACTATCCAAATGGAAAGTAAACATTGAACAATACATAGCTGATGAGTATAAAATGATGTCTAAGCCAGATACAATGTGGAACTACTAGGAAGCACTCTCATTTCACAATATCTCTCATGGGTCTATCTAGCATAGAGAGGCTGAAGCAGCGAAGTAGGGTTCTCCGATGATAGTGTAGTATCCCCTATATCTACAAATGATGCCTCTTACGAGGATGTGGACCAGCTAGACGTGGGCGGTGGACTCTGTATCTCTCCATGGTTGTGTCCAAGGTAGTCCCCCATGGTGGGTCCATTGATCGAACCAATGAGGGCGGTGTGTGGCTCCGTGTCTCTGCTACTAGGCTGGTAAGAGGTGTTGTTTGTGGCAGCCTAGCTCCAGCAAGAAGATCTTGAGTCATCTCTAATCTGGGAAGTCCATAACCCTAGATAGGGGCCCAAATCCCTCTCTAAACAAGCAATGGAAGCACCCGCGGATCTTGTAGTACATTGGGCATCTGCATAAGTAGTGTGCTCCTCTGTCTCTGGCTCGAGCTAGCAAGCTCGCAAATCCTATCCTCTAGGGGGAGTCTATATCGTATCTACATGTCTTGATCTTGAGCTGATGTGAGGATGTATAAAGCTGTCCAATGGCGCATCGAACACCATGAGACAAGTGTGCATCAATGTATCTCGGGTAAACAACAAAGCCATCTGAGGATTTGTGTAGAAGATGCTTCTAGTAGAAAGCCATCTTCATCCCCAAATCCTCAGTAGGTGTCACCCATGTCCTGGTTTTGTATATCTGAATAAGGTCCATCCTGATGATGAAGTTCAAGTTCTCTCGGCTCGACTCCAAGTGGGGACAATCCAAGCTGTACTATAGTGGTGGGAGGTGATCCATGTGTAATCCATATAACTGTAGCCATGCCTCTGTCCAAGCATACCAACATTCAATATCCCCTTGTAATGCTAGCTATCTAGATGACTCTAGTAGGAGCCGGAGTATCTCTGTCTTGGCAAGGTCCAGAGCCTATGTAGGAAGGTCACTGTCTGGAAGAGGGCCTTTGTGACTATGGGTGGTGCTTCCATCTCAGCTCTGATAATCTCATGCAGTAACAAGAACTTACTCTGAATCATTTGTGAAATCATTAGTACTAGAGGTCTCTCCATCTACTCCCATCCCTCATATATCATGTCTACATAAGGCCAATGTGGCCTATGAGAAAAAATCCATAGCACATCCATATCTAATGTCATCTCATCAATAAGGTGAAGATACATTAAAATAAGTAAGTGGCCTATGAAACAATGCTGAGAACAACTATATGATGGGACTATGCTAAAGTAAAACAATGTCTAGTGTTGTACTATCAGTAGAAGGAAGGCGAAAACCTAATCTAACTGAACCATTTACAAAAAATTGTGATCGAGACTAGACCGTAGTTGATCTGAAGATCTGCCACATGATCTCAGCTATGATGTGGTCCCTAATTGCTCCCCTGAAAGTGGAGTTGGTGAAGGTGCAAGCACAATGGGACAAGTTGAATGCCTGCATCCGTTCTTTCTTATTTCTTTCATGTGCTTCAACCATGATGGCCCATATTGAGCATCTTACCAATGCTCAAGAGATATGGCTCGAACTGGATCACCTCTATAGCAGGATGACTATAATGAAGAGGATCTCTTTGGAGGTGCAGACATGGACTTTGAACCCCAGCAATTTCGACAACTATAGATGTAAGTTCGGAATGTAAACAAGGCAATCACCTTCAAGGATATAGCGATTACTTTGTTATCATAGTTGCCCTCTTGATTCAATGCATTCTACTACACTTTGATTGTTTGACAATCGATGGAGACCCTTAAATGGGAGAAGCTGGTTCCTATGGTCTAAGACTAAGAGGAACAACTGAAGGGTACAAATCCCAAAAAATATGAGGCTCTTACAAGTTAGGCTTTCCAAAATAAGGGGAAGCAAAAGTAGGAGGAAGCATAGAAATAGGGAACGCCCGTTCCAAGCCTTAGGAACGGATTAACGCGTTCCGGCATGTGTCTACTAGCGAAACGCCCATGGAACATTCCTGCCCGTTCCTAGCCCCGTTCCTGCCCGTTCCGCGCCGTTCTAGCAGCCGTTCCCTGTTTGGATCGGCCGTTCCCTCGAACCCGCCTACTCCCGCCTCTGTCGCCTGCTCCGCCTGCCTCGCCTAGGCCCTACCTGCTCCCGCCTCACCTGCCCGCCTGGCCTGCGGCCCCCCGCCTCTCCTGTCCGCCTGAGTGAGTGAGTGGGTGAGACACACACACACGAGATAGATACACATACACACAGATATATACAAACATGTGTGCATGTGTGGGTGTGTGTAACATATGATTACTAATCATGTTGCTACTAATTGTATTGTTGGTCCCCCCTTGAAAAGCGTGATCCATTAGGTCACTAAATTGGCACGTCGAACATGACCTTTTCAATGCCTACCATACTACTACCCATAATCTAGTTGTCCCATATTGTACCTAGCATATCATGCCACCCTTCTCACTTCCACCATGCTACTGGATAAACCAATTTGCAATCTTCCAACTAACTTAATCTATGAGCTCTCTCTCTCTCTCTCTCTCTCTCTCTCTCTCTCTCTCTCTCATATATATATATATATATATATATATATATATATATATATATATATATATATATATATATATATATATATATATGCCGTTCCCTCCGTTCCCGTTCCCTAACTTTAGCCTTCCCCCTGTTCCTGGTAACTATGGAAGGAAGTCACGAACAAGGAGATGTCCACTTGTCACATCTATAGTAAGACATGTCACTAGAATAAAGATTGTCCCAACAAGGATAAGAAGGACACCAAGAAGGAGAAGCAAAGAACTACAAAGAACTTGGGAGTGGTTTGAGAAGGGAAAAGGAGGCTTTGGAGCTTGTTTCTATAGAATTTTTGCGGATCGATAAGGATAGAGCCTCTCAAGGGAGTCTTTACTTTATATTCATTCTAGATGATTACAACAAGATGACATGGGCATATTTCTTGGCACTAAAATTCGAAGGCGAATCTAATACAATACAATGATACAATGATAAAGGCTAATCACAGGCCATACAACAAAGAACCACCAAAGTAGAAACCATGGATACCCAAGCAATGGGTGATCAAGCCACTACCAAGGCACCTCGGCGAGATCCTGAGGTCGATGTCGATCGTACCAACTCCTAAAAATAGAGAAGGGTGATAACAGATTTGTGTGTCTGTCAACAATGTCTCTTAGTAGCATACAAGTCCAGCCTATCAAAAATGCCTCTAAACATACGTAACCCATCATGAACCTGGATGTCAATCCCAGCTCTAGGTTTGAACCTGCTAGACTTCGGCCAATGTGTCAAAGATGTCCCTCTCTGGAACGTGTGCACCTATATACCTGTATAGATGAGGCTCAACTGCCCCATCTCACCACCCTTTCATACTCCCTCTGCCAATGGAGATTTATGAGGGATGACCGCATCACCTGGACAAGAAAGCAACATAGAAAGGAGCAGTTAAGCCCTTCCCTCAATTTGAAGAAGTAGATCCTGGCTGCACCTTGAGCTTCCTCTTGGCCAAAGGATCAAAGTCACAATCTAAGGAAGAGGATGACTCATCAGAGGAGTCTATATCCCGCTTCTTCTGCTTCTCCTCCTTCTGTGAGGCTACTAACTCCTTACAGTCAATGCCTCTTCTTACCATAGTGATAACACTAGGCCTTTGACTTCTTCTAGTCACTTCTCTCTGAAGCTGTACAGGCCTCACTAGAATATCCATAACTAGATGAAAGCCTCCCCTGTAAACGCAAAGATACCTCATGCTCAAGTAGCATCAAGGACATATACGTAAACCTCACAGGTGTAGAGGATGTCTACGGCCTCAAAGCATTTGCCACTCCATCAAACACCGAGGGGAGCTGGTAGAGTACCGTTCCCACTAGATGTGCCTCTAGAAGGGTAGACTGCATGTGTTGAAGTTGGTCCTCTACATGTGTAACACGGAGTAAAAATGACTGAATGGTGTTTGTGGGCTCAAACTTCATCTGCTAAAGCTATCCATAAAGGGTCATAAAATACATGGAGAAACGTGCCTTGTACAACATTTGAAGCTTCAACCATATTTCTTATAATGTCCTATAGAAGGTAACCACCGGTAGAACTTCTTTAGAAATACACCAAAGCAATGCATAATACACACATTCATCGTTCGAATCCCATGTAAGCACAACTTTTTCACGGTTGTCCTCATCAAAATCTTTGGGGAGAGAAAAAGGACACTGAGGCCAAGGAATAGCTCCACATACGATGTACCAAATCTGCTTCTACACAAACCAAGCTTTCATCAGCACTCCACGTAAGATAGTCAGGTCCATGTAACTTATCATCTATAGAAGTACATGGAAGAGCCATTGGGAGAGGAGAAGAAGAGAAGATAGAGAAGAGAGGGAATACAGCCAAATCAACAACAAAGACTTCACAAAATTAGAGTTCACATGCAGTGTGTAACAAAAAATCTGATCGGAAATGAAGGCCAACAGTTGGTAAATAAAGAAAAACTAATCCAAAACTGCCAGAAACAGCAAAAATGGCTTGTATAAACAATCGCCTAGCCATGTTAGGGTAGAAAATGAAAAACACAGGCCGGTAGAGCCTTTAATGCAGCAAAATAACGATTGTAACCTAGAATCCAGGCGCAAGCTGAAACACAAGTTGTTGGTCTGAAAAACGTAAGCCTGATCAGCAAGGGGAAGAAAGATCTATAATCGACAGAAAAATCATAACAAGAACCTAGATCCTACAATCTGATACCATGTTAGAAGTGGTGCAGCAATGGAAGCATAGACAAGTGCTGAAATAAACTGGTGAACACAAGACAAAAGAGAAAGAAAATAGAAGAACGCTACAAAAGAAGAGAACTCAAAAATGTGCTCGAGAAATGGAATCCATACCAAACACGAGAATGGCACGTACAATAGTGAGTCTCTAGCTGTGTGGGTACCGGCACAGGCTCCTCCCTCCCATGGAAAACCACCTAAAGAATGAGGATGACTAAATGAGGAGGAGGAGCCCCTGAATAAATAGGCCTATATTATGCCAAATATGGCAGCTAGTCGGCCAATGTTGGCCATCTAGGATAAAATGCCACAAATGCCACACAAAAATCCCTAAAATAATGACTAGTGTGCCTAGCCGAACTGGCATGCATAGACTCACACATGAGCTGACAATCGTGCTAACACCCTCTCTCAGATCATAGGGGATCTAATACAATACATTGATACAATGATAAAAGCTAATCATAGGCCATACAACAAAGAACCACCAAAGTAGAACCATGGATACCCAAGCAGTGGGTGATCAAGCCACCACTAAGGTGCCTCGAAGAAAACCTAAAGTCAATGTCTATCATACTAGCTCCTAAAAATAGAGGAGAGTCATAATAGATCTCTCTATCTGTCAACAATGTGTTGCAGTGGCATACAAGACCAGCCTGTCAAAAATGCCTCTAAACATATGTGACCATGTATGCCTTTCGCCAAGACTACCAAAGTATCCCCTCATGTGAGCTCGAACAAGGAACCAATCCTACTCTCTGTGTGAAAGAAACAACCCATCATGAATCTGGATGTCAATCCCAACTCCAGGATTTGAACCTGCCATACTTCGGTCAATGTGACGTCCCTCTCTCGAACCTGCGTACCTATATACCTATATAGATGAAGCTCGGATGCCCCATCTTACCACTCTCTCACACTCCCTTTCTGCCATTAGAGAGTTGAGAGATGACTACATCACCTGGACAAGAAAGCAGCAAAGGAAGGGATAGTCAAGTCATTCCCTGGGTCTGAGGAAGAGAATCCTAGGTGCGCCTTGAACTTCCCCTTGGCTGGAAGATTAGAGTTGGAGTTCCCCTTGGCTGGAAGATTAGAGAGGATGACTCGTTGGACGAGTCCGCGTCCCACTTCTTCTACTTCTCCTTTTTCTTCTGTGAGGTTGCTAACTCCTTACAATTAGTGTCCCTTCTTACCACAGTAATAACACTAGGCCTTACGGCACTTCTTCCTGTCACCTCTCTCTGAAGCTATAAAGGCCTCATTGAAATATCCATAATGAGATGGAAGCCTCCCATGTAACACAAAGATACCTCATACTCACCAACATCAAGGGCATATGTGTAAACCTCATGGGTGTAGAGGATGTATACGCCCTCAAAGCATTTGCCACTCCATCAAACTCTAAGGGGAGCTTGTAGAGTACCGTTCCCACTAGATGTGCCTCTAAAAGGGCAAACTGCATGTGTTGAAGCTAGTCCTGTAACCTCTGTAACACGGAGCAAAAATGACCAAATGGTGTCTATGCTTCTTGCCAAGGTGTGCCATGTACCTGCTAACCACTCCCACCACAAATGCAATGTTAGGACGTGTACCAACCATAGCATACATCAAGCTGCCAATAGCAAAAGCATATGAAATCTTGGCCATTTCAGCCTTTTCATCATCAGATGTAGAGTTGTTCTCTACACTAAGTTTCACATATGGAGGCAATGGAACACCAGTCGCTTTCCTCCCCTTCGTATTGAAACTCTCCAAAATCTTGGATACATACTCTTGCTCTGATAGATAGAGAAGATCCTTTGACCTATCCCTGAGTATCCGCATCCCAAGAATATGATTTGTCTCACCAAGATCCTTCATGTTAAAACTGCTATGTAGGCTTTGTTTAAGGGTATCCAAGGCATGAACATCTGCTAAAGGTATCAATAAAGGGTCACAACACACATGGGAAAAGGTGCCTCGTACAACATCTGAAGCTTCAACCATATTTCTGGTGATGTCCTGCAGGAGGTAACCGTTGGTAAAACTTCTTTAAAAATATACCGAAGCACTGCATAATACACACGTGCATCATCCAAATCCATGTAAGCACAGCTTTCTCATGGTTGTCCTCATCAAAATCTTTGGGAAGAGGAAAAGGATGCTAAGGCCAAAGAATAGCTCCACATATGATATACCAAATCCGCTTCTGCACAAACCAAGCTTTCATCTCAGCACTCCAAGATAGTCAAGTCCATGTAACTTATCATCTATAGAAGTGCATGCAGAAGCCACTGGGAGAGGAGAAGAAGAGAAGATAGAGAAGATAGAGAAGAGAGGGAATACAGTCAAACCAACAACAAGGGTTTCACAAAATGAGAGTTCACATACAATGTAACCAAAAATCTGATTAAAAACAAAGGCCAATTGCTGCAAAATGAAGAAAAACTAGTCAAAAACTGTGAGAAACAGCAAAAACGGCTTGTACAAACAGCCGCCTAGCCACGATTAGGGGTAGAAAATGAAAAACCCAGGCTGATAGAGCATTTAATGCAGCAAACTAACAATTGCAAGCTAGAATCTAGGCATAGGCTGAAAACACAAGTTGTAGGTCTGAAAAACGCAAGCGTGATCAAAAGAGAAAAGAAAGACCTATAATCAACAGAAAAATCACAACACGAATCTAAATCCTGCAATCTGATACCATGTTAGAAGTGATGCAACAATGGAAGCATAGACAAGTGCTGAAATAAACTATTGACCGCATATTCGCATACAAGTGATTCGTGAAGGAACTTGGAAATATTTCTACCGTCAAGCTTCCTCATCTCTACAATTACTTTTTGCAAAGCCCTAGTAAGAGTCTCTTCATGTTTAATCAATTCATAAGTCCTCAATGAAATCTTTCATATCTACTGTCTTGACAACAACTTCAACTTCAACCAGTTCTCCCATCTTGTAGACTCTACAATCGGCCTTTCATGTTGGGGTCATAAAATGTTGGGGGTTGGAAGGTCTAGGTGTAAATCCACTAGGAATCAAGGAAAAGAAAACACAAATGGAAGAAAGAAATACTAGAATAAGTGTCAAAATATGACGCACCAGCGAGACAGTAGGGTTTGCGGGGAGAAACACGGAGTGAACTCGGCAAACACTGAGAAGAGAAGAGAAGAGAAGAGAGAAGAAACTCTAATGAATGGAATGATGAAGATCTAAATCATGGAGTGAATGTGATACAAGGGAACAAGGGTGCCATAGAACAAGGGAGATGATGAAGACAGCCACGAACCACAAACCGCAATGTCCTCCTGAAGGGGTGTGAGGGCAGTGGTGAGGCTAGAGAGAAGAGGTGACAGACTGAATGAATCAACCATGAAGAATAAGTGATAGAGGTAGCCTATGAATAGGCAAGAGACTGTCTAGGGTGGCGCCCGGAGGGAGGGCGCCGGCTGTCTAGGGTGGTGCCCCACTGTGGGCGCCAACCCCTTTTTGGGGCTATCCATTGTGAAACTCTAAGCGCAATACGCAAAATGCTAACTGCAAGTGAAGGGTTTCTCAACAATAAGGACTCTTGAATATATTGTAGATCACAAAAAACAGATAAACCCAACAAGCAAATATATTACTCTTCTCAACTACAATAAATCCCTTCAAGCCGATTACACTACGCCTAAGATGATACCTTAGGCAAACTCTATCTAAGACGATAGCTCTTAAGAAATTACAACAGCAAGTACAAAGGAGAACTTGGAAGTATTATAGAATACCCTCACCAAAATAGCCCGACTATGCTAACAACCCGAAACCACTTCACCTCTCTTTCTTTGGTAAACCCTATCAAATCTCTTCAATACACTCGGCCATACCAAACTCCGAAAGTAACTCAAAGGTGTACTAGTGTTGGGATATAAAGATGCCTTGTGGCATTTGATAAATATGTAAGCCAAAGAAGTAGTGTAAGATCCCTAGATCTGTCTCAAGATGTCCGGAGTAATCAACCTCCTATGAGCCACTCTTGGTAATAATCAAGTCATCCACATACAAGATGATGAGTACATAGATAATTGAGTCATGATCTAATCGATGAAAACCACTCTGTAAGAAGAACCGATCAATCCTCTAGTACCAAGCTCGAGGAACATGCTTCAAGCCATAGAGGACCTTCTATGACATATAAACATGGTCCTCCTTTCCTTGCACAAGAAAACCAGTAAGCTGTGAGACATAAATCTCCTCCTCGAGGACCTCATTTAGAAAGGCAAACTTTATGTCCATCTGGAAGACAAGGCAATGGTGATGAGCTGCAAGAGCCAAGATAGCTCGAATAGTAGACATCCAAACTGTAGACCTGAAGGTCTCTAAGTAATCCAACCCTGATCTCTAGCAAAACCCTTGGCAACAAGTCGTACCTTATGCTTGTCCAAGGATCCATCTACATGATACTTAGTCTTATAGACCCACTTTACACCAATCAGCTTTTGCTTTGTTGCGCATGGAACCAACTCCCAAGTTTGGTTACACTTGATAGAATTGAGCTCCTCCTTCATAGCACAATGCCAAATATCTTGTGCAAGAGCCTCATCTACTATAGTAGGCTCATGATCCTGAAGAGTTTAACATAAGGACATAGTTCACGTAGGGTGAACTATCCGGCTAGGCCTACAATCTAACTTATCTATGTAGGCTTGAAGGGGTAGCAAGAAAGTGGGAGACTCCGGAGTCTTACATAAGCTATCAATACCATTATGGAATGGTGATGGGCCATAGTTACCAGGAACGGGAAACGGGAACAGAGGGAATGGCATATGTATATATATGCCATTCCCTCCGTTACACACACACACACACATATATGTATGTATGTATGTATGTATGTATGTATGTACACACACACACACACACACACACACATATATATATACATATATACATATATATATATATATATATATATGTAGATAGATAGATAGATAGATAGATAGAGAGAGAGAGAGAGAAAGATATCATATCAACGAAACATAATTCGTGAAATTATAGGTAGGCGGGAGAGGCGAGAGTCGGGAGGCAGGTCTAGGCAGTACGGCGGCCAGGCAATCAAGAGAGGTGCAAGAGGCAGGAGGCGGATCAAGCAAGCAAGAGAGGCGAGAATCGACAATAATCACAAGAGGCAGGTGTCGGGCCAGCTGGCGTGAGGCAGGACAGGACAAGATCGACGGTTTTTTTTTATATATATGTATATGTATGTATGTATGTACATACATACATACATGCATACATACATACATACATACATACATACATATATATATATATATATATATATATATATATATATATATATACACATATATAGATATATAGATATATATATATGTAGATAGATAGATAGATAGAGAGAGAGAGAGAGAGAGAGAGAGAGAGATATCATATCAACCATAATTTGTGAAATTAGAAACATAATTTGTGAAATTTTAGGCAGGCAGGAGAGGCGGGAGTCGCGAGGCGGGTCTGGGCAGTACGGCAGCCAGGTAGTCGAGAGAGGCGCAAGAGGTAGGAGGCGGGTCAGGCAAGCGAGAGAGGCGAGAGTCAACAATAATCACAAGAGGCGGGTGTCGGGCCAGCTGGCGTGAGGCGGGACAGGACAAGATGGACGGGTTTTTTTTTTAATGCCCTGCTACTAGAACGACCGTTCCAAACAGGGAATTGCCCGGAACGGGACAGGGAACGGCCTCGAATGTTCCGCCAGCATTTCCTAGGCCCGGACCTCCCAGAACGCGTTAATCCATTCCTAAGTGCTAGAACGAGCGTTCCTTGTTTCTATGTGATAGGCTCATCCTGCTGCGAAGGAGTCCGAGTAACCTCTGATATCTATAGTGCACATGTCTAGGATAGGGACTCCCCCTCTGTAGGTGAAGGTAAATCCTCCTCATCCAAAGAGAAAGGCTCCTCTTCTGACAACTCAACACTCCTAGAAGAAACGTAAGGGGATGCGAAGGGAGAAGAAATACTCAAAGACAAAGGAGTAGAAGAAGAATGAGCTATCAAAAGAGAGAAAGAGAAGCAAGTGGAGAGGGAAAACAGGGGGGGGGGGGGGGGCAGGTGGGGAGTCACATACAAAAACGAGTGTAGATGGGTAACTTGGAAGGAAAGGGAAGGGGCTGATAGTGGAGGGGTATCAATCGAAGACAAAGAACCACTTGCAGAAGAACTATCAACAAGAACATTAGAGGCTGAAGCCTCACCAAAGATCACATCCCTACTCATCCCAATCTTTCGTTCCATTGAGTCATAGGACTGACAACCCTTCATGGTCGTATTGTAGTCCACAAAGATAAGCTTCTTTAACTTGGAGTCAAGTTTTCTCCCTCTTTTCTTCTTGTCTACATGGACAAATGGATCACGCCCAGACTGATTGCAAATTTCAACTGTAGTAGCCACCGCCTAGGGGTGAGGAAGACCCCTATGCTCCAACATCGATCAGGGCCACCTCCAGCATGGTTCGATTGCCACACTCCACCACATCATTCTCGGATAGTTTACCTTATCAGATACCTCTTCACCCATGCCTTGCCTGACATGGCTTCTGTTTATGGAAGTTGTATTTGCTTCCCCCTTACTATCATTGAAAACCATTCTTTCAAAATGAACAAAAATAACAAATTTTAAGAACCTTTAAATCAGGCTATGTGAAAATAGATATCCAGTCTCCGTATCTTGGTAGGTGCTTGGGCAACTAACAAGAACCCTTGGACTGGTGCCCTAGCTGCTTTAGGGTAGAACCTTTCAGGTATTGAAGAGAGAGTAGAGACTGACTTTCACTCCATCTCGGGCAACTTTTGGGCCTGAGAGAGGGTGTTGAGCCACTAAATTTAGGGTTTCATTAATCCACAATTAAGTCTCTTTAAACCAGTCCCAAAAGCACATTAATGTTAATTATTAATACTAAATGGCTTTTCCTTTTGCTATAGGTCAGGTGCACCCCAAATCCTGTATAAATAGGAGCCAATGTGAGTGCATCCCTCATCCCTCAATCAATATTCCAGCCAGCTTTCATCAGCCCTCATCTTTCATCAGCCCTCATCTCGCCCACTGCTGTCTACACCCCTCCATGGGCAGGTACACAGTTCCTGGTCCTTCTGGGGTGCTGCCTCAGCTGTTCATGCAGTCCACCAGCCAAGCAACCTGATTCAGGGAGTCTATTCTGGAATCTGCATAGACACCTGTATCATCACACCAAGCTGCATTTGCTTCTTCCTCAGCCAAGTGGCCTGTTTCTGATCACTTCTCGGCTGCATTTTCAGTGCTGTCAGCAATGGGGGATCACTCAATAGGTTGCCTTCATTAGATACCCTGTGTTTGCTGCTGATTCAGGCCGCCCAGCAAATGGTGACCATCCTTGAGCTGTTGCCTACCCTTCAGCCCTGCATTAGCTGCCTGGACTTCAGCCAGCAGGCTGCCCTACTGCCATCCATTCAGCTGCTACTGCTGCAGTCAACTTCAGCCCTTTCAGCTCAACCAAATCTGTGTTTACAGCAGTCTGGGCTGTTCCTCAGCTGCCGTCATCATTCTGACACCATCAGAGACTGCTGTTACATTTTTGGTCAATATACGACACTCTTGGAGCTATCATGCTTTCTCTGACTCCTCTTCCAGCTCAGCTCATCCCCAATATAGTTTGTTTAATCATTCATTCATCACTCTGAGTTCTCTTCTTCTTGAGTTCTACTGTTTTCACTGTGTTTATCATATGCTTTGAGTTCTCTAACTCTGTTCAAGCATTTCTTAACGATCTGTATATAAATAGCCAGATTTCAGTGTATAGACTGGAAGAATCAGTCATTGCTACTTCTGCTGGGACTTACTAGGTCATGTATACATGCTGCAGTCTAAGCAGATGTTCTACTTGTACTTGTATTGTCATAATGGTGTTTAAGTATCACCTTTGCCAAAAGAAATGAGGTATAGCATCCTAAATGTTGCACAAGAAACATCATTCTACTGGACAGCTCACATTGCTTCATATGTGTGACCTCACACTAGTGTTAGCTTGAAACTTATTATCATTATCTTAAAAGGTCTAGTTTACTAACAACCCTGAACAAAAGTCAAACAGTATATACCACAATCGAATGTCTGATACAATGGCTCCAAACAAGCCCAAATTATCAGGCTTCAACAGAATCTGACCTATTTTGAAACCTGAATGGCTGGAGTACATTACTGAATAGTTCTGAATATAATCTAGGTGCATGATGCCTTCATAAATTGGCAGAACTCAACAATAAAGCAAAGGGACCAAAATCATAAACTGGCAGAAACACTCCACAATGAAGTGAAGGGACCAAAATGATGGATCAAGAAAGATGAAAAACTTGCCAGCTGGTGAACGAAAATCATAAGCTGGAATCTTAAAAGCTGGATCAGATCCCAACCCTGCTTGTGAAACAACAGAAGCAAGCACTGAACTTAATAACACCATGGCTGTGGTAAGTGATGGTGCAGAATCTGCTGATGATGGCCGCAACACAGACTCAACCGCAAAGAAGCATCCAGATATTACAGCATTGAAACCTGCAAATGTGTGTCACTATCATACAATCCAGCAGAATTTGTCACAATTTCGGTTGTCACAAAATTTAAAAACTCCATGTTGAATACATTATGAAAATTTTCATTATTATGGACATGGCTTTCAGTAATATGGATATGAAGGGAAACCTATGAAAAATGTAAAGTCAAACTGAATTACAAGAATCATCATAAAGCACCCACATACTGTTGGAGTGCTCAAACTTGCAAATGTGCATTACTATTATATTGTATGATCTGATGTAGTATTTACCTGAAGAGATTCCTGCAGCCGACCCTGCAGCAATCAGAGACAATTTCCTCTCGCTGCTATTTTTCAACACGGTACTCAAACCATTAGCAATAGATGCTCCTACCTCAACGCTTGGTCCTTCTGGACCAAGAGAGTTGCCAGTGGCAAGGGTAACTACAGCTGCCACTGTCTTTATCACAGGTTGTAATAAGGCCTTAACCTCAGACCAAATAGTAGTCTTCATCTTTGGATATGCAAATCCTGAAGACTCTTCCAATGCATTCCCATCCACTGCCCCCAAATTATCACGAACAAGATTCAAGAAACCAACAAACAGGCCTCCAGCACATGGCACAGACAGCACTTGCACCCAATGTTTGTCCAATGGTTGAGCTCGTAGCCATGATGCACCACTGTTTGGAACCCCTTGCCAAACAATATCATGTAATTCATGGACCTAAGCAACAAATCTAGCTATGAATTAGGAGCTTGAATAAAGTTCTGAAAATAATTCGATGACAAAATCAGACTTGCAGGCTGCAGCATTTGATAAGCCACACATACATCCATGAGACTACTCTTCAAACCACAACATTTATCTCACATGCGTGAAGTGGGAGTGTTACTACACATCTCCAAATGTTTTTGTCATGCAAACATATTAATTCTGTATTTCTGCAGGGACCACTGTTTTTTAATAAGGTGAATGTTTGCTTTCAAGATGACAAGGGTAGAAGGCTGGTTTTGAGCCAACTTTATTGCACTAACTACCTATAAATCCAGTTAGTTGCATGAAAACCTTAGATTATAATGTTATTCCAATAAAGGAACATTGTTGGATAACTGCATAAAAGCATGTCAAAATATGCCAAATAATTCAACCTCTCATTGAAAATCAATCCTTGTATGAGTGAGACTTGTTCACCAAAGCAATTTCCCAGAGAGAGAGAGAGAGAGAGAGAGAAAGAGAAGAAACATATATTAATGTCTTGTGAGGCCAAAATCAACCTATGAGACAAAACCATATAGAATGCTCATCATCACTAGAAATCAAAGTGTGACGTGCTAAAAGATGAATGAAGCTAAGTGTTGACCCACGCGTGGGGTGATTGTGCAATTAATTTAATGGAAAATGAATGAGAATGGAAGAATTAATTTATGCACAACAATACTCCATCACAAATAAGAAGTAATGAATTAATGAGAGAGAGAGAGAGAGAGAGAGAGAGAGTACAACGCTCTAGGTAATCACACTGAATAATGCCACACTTGTGCAAAATGAGGCACGAAGTATCTTTAAATAATAAAATATGAAACCCTAGTAGCTTAACCGTCATAGGAAAACCTAAAATAAACCCTAACCCTAGTGTCACTTAGTGCTAGGACACTAGGGGCAACAACTGCATTTAATGACAGTTTAAATGCCTAGGGAGCCTGGATCATGGATCTACCGGCGTCAACGCATAGCCCACGAGATGACCTACACTAAGGTGACCTAGAAGACAAAATAATGCCCATGCAGGGATACAACAAGAGGATGAAGCAATACATGTCTAGTTGTATGGCTGAATAATTTACATAGATATCTAGATCCACCTAGTCACGATCGGTGGGTAGAGTAAGTTATACATCCTTGATGAAATAGTAGGGGGGTAGCATCTAGACTGATCCCTCAGCTCTATCAAGTGTTACTCCTATCACTCGCAAATCTCCTGTCACCCCTCTCTATGTAGGTGTTGTGTCTATTTTCATTGTCTCAAAGAAATCAGTAAGCTGCAATGACTGATGTCCCCCTCTCTATATAGTATCTTCCTATAGTAATGACATGTTGAGCCTCTTAATCTCAAGTAGGAACTAGCCCATGGTCTAGGGACTCCATGACTAATCTAAGGGAGGTATCTAGCTCAGACTGTGCTATAGGCTCTACATCTACATATATAGTGCTTCTCACTCTCCACCTCCTCCTCGCATAGTCTACAAATCCATTCAGCTCTAGGAATGTAGGCTGTCCTCCCAGTCTCAATCTCAGCTGATGAGAGGATACCATAAGTTAGCCAATGGCTACCCACAACTCACGTGGCATATGTAAATCTAGGTATCCAAGTCTCTCAATGAAACCATTTGTTGTAGTCCTCATAAAGTAATCCCTGTAGTATGACATCTTCAGCAAACAGGGCTGCCGGGGTGAAGTCCACATATGTTGTATGTATAGCTGGTAAAGGTCCTATCGCATCACCAAGTTCCTCTCATTGTGGGAGAGGTGTATGAAGGGGGAGTCAAGGTCATATTGAAAAGAGGGGAGGTGGTCCATATTGATCCCATATCCTATGAGCCACTACTAGACTTGTACATACCATGAACTCTCATGTCCTACCTCAGCTAGGTTCCTAGAGGCCTCGAAGGCTCTCCTGGGTAGTCTATCTGGGTGCATGTCACAGACTCTGTATGAAGCTGATGGTCTGAAGAAGGGCCTCCATCATCATGGGGGGTGTAGCAAACTCAACTCTCATGATCTCACGTGGTATGGATGGTTTGCTACAGATCATCCATGAGAGCATGATCATCTGTGATCTCTCGATTTGTGTCCATAGATATGTAGCCAGGTCAAAAGTCCAAACAAGTGCACCATACATCATGATTGATGCAACCAATGTGTCAAATAGTCATCTTCATGTAGGAGGCTCCTAGAAGTATGCCTAGTGGCATTGTCTCTCCGTCATGGCCAATGTTGAATATCCGCATATGAGTCGATCTCTAGCTGCTTATGCCATGGTGAATCTCCCAACAAATGTAGTAAATGTGACACCTAAGTAGATATATGAGTCCACAACCTCCACTTGTCCTTCACCTAGGGTGAAGTATCTCCTTCTCATTGGGGCTGATGTATGGAAGACTAGGATCTTGGTTTTCCAAAGATAAACCATCAATCCAAGCAGTGTGCACAAATCATTAAAGGCATGGAGCTATTGTTGTAGACCTCCTCTAACTCAAAGACTAGAACAATATCGACAGCATAAAGCATAGTACAAACCAATATACTTGTGATCTCCACCCCATCATCTCCTTCTCATGTGATGTGGTCTTCTATCTCATCGATGTAGATTCCAAAGAGTGTAGGGGAGAGGCGACATCCCTACTTCACTCCAATGGTGCTAGAGACCATGCCTAAAAGTCCTAGGTATTTTACTCGGCTTACCACCCTCTCGTACAATACATAGATGCCCCAAATCATGTCCGATGGGATCCCCACTGTCTGCAGCCTTTGTAGTAGTCTATCTCAATCCACAAAGCAACAATAGAGTCTTTTCTTCCTTACTTCCTCCTGCTCAATCATGCCTCTCAAGGTGAAGATGTGGTCAATTGTAGAGAATCCCATTTGAATCCAGCCTAACTTGCTGCCCTCAATCTCCCTCTCTCTCCATATGTGCTAAGCCCCCCCTCTATCACTACTCCATGTATCTTAGCCAATGTGTGGCCCACCATGGCAGTCCTATAGTTACCAACATCTAGGGGATTGCCAAACTTGTGGATGGGCAAGATGCTACGCATGGTCTGTTTTGCTAAAATATGCATTACATGCTGAGTTAGCCCCTTGAACAGCCCCAAAAATGCATTTAATGAAAACCTTAAAATGGGGAGCTATTCGAGAGAGTTAAAACGGGGAGAGATTCAAGGTCCCAACACTTTCTATAAATATGCAAGCTGCCCTCCATTCAGCCCAATCTCATTTTTACAAGTTACAGGTGATCTAGCTTCACTACCCACACCCTATCCGCGGAGAACATCTCACCCAAGGCTTCCCATCACTATCTACACCCATCTGGCACCCGTGTGCAGCCTTTTCCACGTAATCTACACTCTTCGCTGCTACAAACAGCCAGGCAGACCTCTCCTACTGCTGCTTTTTCTGTAGATTGCTGCTGCCCTGCTGTCTACGATCCTCTAGCAGCTGCATTTGCTACAGCCCTTTGCCACCCAAGCTGTGGCCATACTTTTTGCCGCTGCTACTGCCGCCTGGCTATCTTACACTCCCTGGAGACCGCGTTTTGCAAATGTCTTGCTCTTTTGCATGTCCAACTGGCATCACTATTTGCTATGTTTACTACTATCCGACATTTGGAGGCTGCATTGCTGCATTTCGGGATCCGGCAAGAGTACGACACACTCTCCAACTCATTACCTCTACCTTGGTCCTCAAGACACGAGAGTTCAAGGTACAATTTTCATTTCCTGCAAGGTATGTTTGTTGCATGAGGATTGTATTATATTTATTCATTCACTCAGGTCTTCACTATGTTCATCGTCTCTGAGATATCCTAACCCTAATTGTGTTCTATTGAGTTTATGCTTTGTCGTACACTTTCATTTGTGTTTTTGCATTAGGGTATTTCTTACAATGGTATCAGAGCTAGATCTCTTCCCTCGGTCTTTAATCTAAAAGCCCTTCAAAGAAGCAAGAACAACAGGAGGGCAAGATGGCTTTGAACATGACTTCACCACATCATGATGCTCCCAAGCCAAACAAATCAAGAAACGAAATGAAGTGGGCCTCACAACTTGCTCCTCTATCTTCCGTCATGGCCAGAGAGACTTTGGACTACCATGGAGTCCATAGACCATTTAAGTTCTCACAAGCCAAATAGGATCTCATCCTCATGTATCAAGCTCAGTAACATATTTAAGGTAAATTTAATTTTTCCCCTTTAGATTTAGTGCACCAGTCTAATGATTTTGCAAGAAGGACGGAAGCTCCACAAAGGACTAGCCATCCTTACGTGGAAATTGGCATGGAGTACAAACCCTTTTTCTCTTACCACCTACATCTCCATCTTTGCCACTTTCTTCTATGCCATACACATCTCCATCTTCATTCATTCCTATGCCAAGTACGCAAAACAACACTTCTCAATCTTTTGAATTTACTTCCTCTTTTTCGCAAGATATTGGTAATGCTCAAAATGAAGAAACTCTTCACACCAAGTATCGGTTTACAGGCCCTAAAGAAGAAAGATTTTTCCATTTGAACTCAAGAAAAGATAAGCAAAAGTAACAATATTCATTGGTGAGTGCTCCTTTAACTTTTCCTTGAGCTTGTACATCTCGTGGTCAATTTGATTTTGGTGAATTATATTTTTCATCATTTGCATTTATTGGACAAAAGGAACCAAACTCATTTCCTGCAACTACACCAATCACAAATCCATTTAATCTCCCACCCATCCCACCACTAGTTCTGCCAACCTCCATTAAGTGCACCTTTCATGACTTCACACATCACACTGAGTGGTCCTTCACCCTTAGGCACAACCTTTAGATTCTAATCTTTTCCTCAACGGGTGGTGTCTCCATGATGAAAGTTCATCCTTCCGTCCACACTTTCAAGATTTTCACAGTCTAGGAATGCCACCCAGCCATTACTGAGTGTGGATCAATTGGTACCACAATTTGCTTCCGTGGCATTATCTAGAGGACCTTCTAGTCATTTTGCTATGCCCTAGCCAACAATAGGACAGGGCTTACGTGTCCCGATGCCTCCATCTCCACCAACACTTTATGGAAACATTCATGTTCCAATGAATCTGTATTACTCGGCACCCATTGGATATTTTCAGCCTATTTCTGCCTACCTATCTCCTCCACCTCCTATCTATCCACAAAATAAAAACTCCAATCAAAATTGAAAACAAAACCAAACTCAAAATCAAAATCAAGCTAGTGAGACCCAAGGAAACTCCCTGTCATCTCTAATAACCAGATGGCAGAATGTACCGAAAAAAAATTGATACTGTCAACATTGTCATAAGGCTGGCTACTTTGGCAATGAGGCAAGAGGCACAACACCAAAAGCTAAGACTCAGACCCCCACCCCTCAGTCGAGCAACCCCTAACACGGGATACAAGGTGGTGGCAATCCTCAAGAGGGATAGTGGCAAGGCCAGACCCACGTTGTCACCAATCAGCCATCATAGCCAACAATGTTCTCGACGCCAAAGGGCTTATCTAACTGGTCTACAGATGCCCACATTGTCTTTGTAGAGATATTTGAGGATGCGAGTCTCGTCAAGTTGCCTCTTGACGAGGTGACTATAGAGGCCCACTCATCACAGCCAAGTACTTCAACTACTCCTTGGATTGTGGACACATAGAGCTGAGGCGCCTCTTAGATTGATTCATTGATCTTTGGCGGCTAACATCTATCGTTGCCATGAACAGCACACTATATTTCTTTTTTAATTGTGGATGATCATTCTCAATACATGTGGGTATACTTTCTCAAGCATAAGTTTGATGTCTTTACATATTTCTCTACTTGGGTGTTGCTAGTGCATAACCAAATTAATCATCATGTAGGATGCATGAGAAGTGAACAGTAGGCGCGAGTTCACCTCCCACGAGTTTTCCAAGTTTCTACAAGAGCATGGCATCTCACACCAACTTACCTCTACCAACTTCCCTTCACAAAAATAGAGTCGTAGAGCGTACGAACTTGACCATCTGGAACATGGCACGCTCTATGCTATTTGTAGCAGAGCTCCCTCAATGCCTTTGGGTCAAGACTTTTAACACTTTGGTGCACATCCTCAACAAATGCCCAATTGCGACTATCCCTCAAAGAACTTTGTATGAGGCATTTTTTGGCCCTTGGCCTATAGTTTCCCACTTTCGAGTCTTGGGATTCGTGCTTACACGCACATCCCAAATGATAAGATAAGAAAGCTCACTCCCCAAGCTGATCTCTTGATCTTTGTACAATACTCCTCCAAAGTAAAAGCCTATCGTTTGTTCAATCCTCAAACAAACAAGGTGATCATTAGGAGAGATGTACTGTTTGATGAGAGAGAGATTGTGTAATTTTCTATACCGGAGTTCAAGTCATTTCTTCACATAATTCCCTCGAAGATAGTGCCTTTTGAGCCACGTCTACTAACTGCTCGTAAGCCATCCACAAATTCTTCCATTCCCAAGCTCCCTTCATGAGACCCATTACCTCACTGGTACCAATAGACCATGCGGAATTCAAGGATCCTTCCATCGGGTTCCACTATATAGGGCCCTAGAAGATCTACTCGACTTGCATCTTAGGCATCATTTGCATCGTTGTTTACAGTCAATTACATAGCACATTCTAAGCTAGATAGCAGGTAGGAGGCCCTTCAACTGACAACGCCCTTAATGGCGAGAGGTCATGGAGAAGGAGCTAGAGAGTATTGACCAAAATGAGACTTGGACTTTGGTGGATCATCCAAGTCACAAGAAAGTCATCGGACGAAGTGGATTTTTAGGACTAAGGTAAAGGCTGATGGGACTTTAGACAAGTGTAAGGCTCACCTTGTGGTGCAAGGGTTTCAGCAAAAGCAAGGCATTGACTATGACAAGACCTTTAC
Organism: Lygodium microphyllum; assembly: GCF_053477565.2. Classification (NCBI taxonomy): domain Eukaryota; kingdom Viridiplantae; phylum Streptophyta; class Polypodiopsida; order Schizaeales; family Lygodiaceae; genus Lygodium; species Lygodium microphyllum. The sequence goes on from NC_141151.1 coordinate 99,273,321, forward strand.
TCCTACTGCATGGTTGACTTCATTTCGTATGTCGGTTGCACTCGCTGTCAGAGTGCAGCGATGCAAAAGCGTAGGACAAAGACTGAGAGAGTGAACACAGAGAGAAGAGAGAGAGAGAGAGAAAAGGAGACAGTGTAAACACAGAAAATCTGCAGTGTAGTATGCTGTATAAGAGTGCAGAAATATACGCAGGGGCAAAGGAAATATCTGCGTATGTCTCCGACTTGATGACCTCGATCTCTGTTAGCCCGAGCACAGTCTGTCTTAGCCAACAGATCTCAAGATTAGAATCTGAAGTGAATAGATAACTGAGTGTGCCACAAACCGTGGCATCCTACCATACTCCTGACGTGTCCTCTGCGCTGAGGTGGAACTTGCTGTACTCTGCTGTCCACTGACTGTCCAGGAAATGACTGTCTAGCACCCCCTCTCAGATCCAGGACGGGTCAAAAGACTGAGGGATCTGGAATGCTGCCGAAGAAGAGCCTGGGAAGGAGCCTTTGTAAACAAATCTGCAAGATTATCCTCCGTCTTGCAGTACTCCACATCAATGGTCCCATCCAAAAGCTTCTCCGGAATGAAGTGATACTGGATCTCAATGTGCTTCGTCCTGGCATGGAATACAGGATTCCGTACCAAGGCAATGCAACTCTCATTGTCGCACCGCAGAAGAGTAGGATGAGTCTAAGGGCAGCCAAGCTCCTCCAACAATCTCCGAAGCCACACAACCTCACATGTGGTGGAAGACAAGCCCGATACTCCGCCTCAGTAGAAGAAAGGGCTACCGTGGGCTGCTTCTCGCTACTCCAAGAGATAACACCTGTACCCAAGGTAAAACAGTAGCCTGTAGTAGACCGTCACTGGTCCACATCGCCAGCCCAATCCGAGTCACTCCAACCGACAATCAGAAACATCTGTACCGGTGGGATAAGAAATCCCTAAGTCAAAGGTCCCCCTCAAATACCGAAGAATCCTTAGGGCAGCCTGCCAATGCACCTGTTTGGGTTCAGTCATGAACCGTGCCAAAAGACCCACAGTAAAACAAAGATAAACACGAGTGTTGAGAAGCCAAATCAAGGATCCAATCAACTGACGGTAGCGGGAAGCATCCATCACGAGAGAATCTGAGTGTGAAGTGGCCTTCTAGTTCGAATCCATAGGAGTAGTACCATCTCAAAAGCCACCAAGAGCTCTTGAATATACCTCTACTGAGAGATGAAAATCTCCCTCTGAGACTGATAAATCTCGTGACCCAAGAAGAAATGAAGAAGCCCCAAATCCGTCATCTCGAATGCCTGATGTAAAGTTGTCTTGGTCTCTCGGACCTTCTGTGCATGATCCCCTGTCAAAATCAAATCATCAACATACAACACAAACAACACACGACCAACCTCGAAAGTGTGCACATAAGGCTGCGGATCAGCCTGGGAGCGCTGATATCCCAACTTCAACTGAAGAAACGAATCAATCTTCTCGTTCCATGCACGCGGAGCCTGCTTGAGGCCATACAAGGCCTTCTTTAACCCGTAAACTTTCCCATCCGAGGATCCAAAGCCAACAGGCTGCTCAACATAGATCTCCTCCTGCAAGTCACCATTCAGAAAGGCCGACTTCACATCCAACTAATAAACAGGCCATCTCCTATGGCCAACCAAGGCAAGAATAGCTCGAATAGTCGCCATACGAGCAGTGGGGGCAAAAGTATCATGGAAATCAATGCCTGGGCACTGAGCAAAACCTTTAGCAACAAGGCGAGCCTTGTGCTTGTCCAAAGAACCATCGCTAAGGTACTTAGTCTTGAAGACCCACTTGACACCAATCACATTCTTGTGAGAGGGACGAGGCACAAGAGACCAAGTGTCATTCTTCTCAATAGCCTTCAACTCGGCTTCCATGGCCTTCCGCCAATGATCAGACTGCAAAGCCTCCTTCACGAAAGTGGGCTCACGATCCTGCATAACACACGTCAGCAAACAATAGTTGGAGCAAACAAGCTCCGAAGAATGTACCTGGTTCCTCCATGACCTCCACGGTCCATCCTGCGGTTCCCACTCCTCAGGGACTCCCTCGATCCCTGAATCTCGGAGTGTGTCACGGGCCCAATGAGGAGGAGGATGAATCTCTCCCCGTCGCTCTCCATCTGCTAAAAACTCAAGTACATCCACCAGCGAAGAATCTCCATCAAAGGCTTTGGCTCCAAAGAAGTTGTCTCGGAAGCCCAACTCTCCCCTGGATCTCCAAGGACGGGGTGCTCCTCACCCCCCTCTGTGACCGGAACTTCCACCAACCGCACATCTCGGCTTGTGTAGACATCCCGCTTGACGAAATCAAACACACGATAACCTTGGGACTAGGAGCTATAGCCAATAAAAACCTGTCGTCGAGAAGCCGCCTCGAACTTATCACGCTGCGTCTTCGGAATGTGCACATAAGCGTCATACCCAAAGATCCTGAAATAAGAGACATTAGGCTTAGTCCCGAAGTAAGCCTCAAAAGGTGTCATCCTATCAACAGCCAAAGTGGGAGATCGATTGAGGATGTGAACTGCGGTAGCCACTGCCTCAGCCCACAGAAACTGAGGTGTCTGTCGGTGCTCCATCATGGTGTGCGCCATCTTGATCACACTTCGGTTTTTCCGCTCCAAAATGCCATTCTCTTGGGGAGTGTTGGTGTTAGCAAACTCCTGGTGAATGCCCATTTGCACAAAAACGAGCAAACTCATTAGACATAAATTCACCTCCCTTGTCTGAACGCAAGGTCTTCAGTCACCGGCCAAAACGGTTCTCCTCAAAGAGAAGCCAATCCTTGAAGTGAGAGAAAGCCTCCGACTTCAAAGTCAAGAAATAGGCCCAAGTCATCCTGTTGTAGTCATCTACGATCAACATGAAGTACAAGCTCCCCTTCAGGGACTCGGTCCTCATCGGGCCACAAAGATCCGTAGATACAAGCTCCATGGGTGAAGTAGACCGCCTAGAAGCTTTGTTGGGAATCGCATCCCGATGCAGTTCCCCACAAATGCAGGAGACACATGGCTGATGGCTCACCACTATGTCCGGCAATCCTTGGACAAACAACCCTCGCGACGCCTTCCGAAGGTACTCGTAGTTCAGGTGGCCAAATTGAGCATGCCATAGCTCGGACTGTGTCTGAGAAGTAAGAAGAAGAGAGGTAAGAGCTGGAGAAGACTTCAACTTGTAGATGCCATCCTCCTCATATCCTGCAGAGAGAACCTTCCTCAATCCACGATCAAGGATGCGAACAGTATCACTGTCAAACTCCACCAAGAGACCAAGAGTACAAATCTTATGGACCGAAAGCAAATGATACCCCAAGCCTGGCACATGCAACACCTCGGAAGTGTGGGTACTACCACATCCATCTGGAATAAGCTGCATCTCACCCCGCACAGCAATAGACACAGAAGAGCTGTCTCCAATGAGAATCTGTCCACATGAAGGTCGCAAATGGGCAACACCATCAGAAGAAGGAGTCATGTGCCGTGAGGCACCACTGTCCACAATTCACTCTCGAGCCTGAGAAGCTGTCATCGCAACATCAGAAGTCTTCGATATAGAGTCCTCAATGACTGCTAAGTGTAGAAAAGCAGCTGATGAGGGTACAGCCACCGCTCCAGAATCCTTCGTGTCCTTCTTGGTGTCCTTCTTGTCTTTGTCGGGGCAATCCTTCTCCAATAGCCGGTCTTACCACAAATATGGCAAGTCAATTCCTTCTCCTTGTCCTTCTTGGATTTGTTGTCCTCCATCTTCTTCTTTTGGTCCTTCCCCTTCTTCTAAGAGATTTGACCAACCAATGCCTCCGATTTGGAAGCATTCTGTCCCTTCAACTGTTCCTCTTGGTCCACGACCATAGGAACCAACTCTTCCCACCGAAGAGTCGACTCCCGCCTGAAGCAATAAGAGCGGAATAAAAGGTACCGAATCGTGGCAGCAACTGGGACAGTAATGTAATCGCCATGTCTTCAGAGGAAATAGGCTTCCCCGCTTTTTAAACCTGCATCTGAAGCTGTCGAAGCTTGTTGATGTGTTCCCGAAGCGAAGAAGACTTATTCACGGACAAAGTCCGTATCTGCACCTCCAAAGAAACCCTCTTCATCAGGGTCATCCGGTTGTACATCTGGTCGAGCTCCAGCCATATCTCTCGAGCCACCGTCAAGTGCTCAATGTGAGCTATCACGGCTGTAGTGCGACAGAAACAGAAAAGATCGAATCCTGGCATTCAGTTTGTCCCAATGAGACTGGGCCTTGGTCAACTCCGCACGAGCATTGAAAGAGAATTTGGACTCATCCCTCACCGAGGGCCTATGAAACTCCTCCATCACCAATTCCGCCAAATCATAAGACTCCAAAATGGCCAACATTATCACCCGCCAAATGCGGTAATTGTCACCATCAAGCTTTTGATCCGATGGAAGAGCTGGTAGGACAGGCACCTTCCTGTCCATTATCGCCTGGAACTCCAAATCAATCTCTGTAGACATGTTAACCTGCAATACCTGCACAAACGCAAAATCAATCTCCCTTTGACTGTGTAAACACAGCCTTCTAGGGCTGGTTCCACCACTGCCCAAACCTTCTTCACCTGTTGGAGACGATGAAAAAGTGAAATCTGCAATGGAAGGCCTCAAACGCAGCCTTCCTCCCCTTCGAACAGCAATAACCTACAGCAAATTCCCCGATTAGACTCCTTTCCTGCACGCCCACACTCGCTTCAGCCTTGATCCGATGTGCAGCCCTCCCACTCGTCCTCGAATCCTAGAAATGCAACCTTGTGTCGCGCTGAAATCTCCTCTTCAGATAGGTTCAACCCTCAGTCAGTCCATCTTCATCGCTCTCATACCATGTCAGAGTGCAGCAATGCAGAAGCGTAGGACAAAGACTGAGAGAGAGTGAACACAGAGAGAAGAGAGAGAGAGAAAAGGAGAGTGTAAACGCAGAAAACCTGCAGTGTAGTATGTTGTATAAGAGTGCAGAAATATACACGGGGGTAAAGGAAATATCTACGTATGTCTCTGACTTGATGACCTCGATCTCCGTCAGCCCAAGCACAATCTATCTCGGCCAACAAATCTCAAGATCAGAATCTGAAGTGAATAGATAACTGAGTGTGCCACAAACCGGCTATAAATAGCCATAAAAATAGGAAATAACTGCACCAAGTCAGTAAACTAGCCTAAACTGGCCGACTGCGCAATCCGACTAGACAGAACTGCTGTCCGACTGCCCAGTGCTACGTGGAATCCTGCCATACTGCTGACGTGTCCTTTGCGCTGAGGTGGAACCTGTTGTACTCTGATGTCCACCGACTGTCCAAGAAATGAATGTCTAACACTCGCCGCTCACTACGGTTGGCTAATCTATTAGATGGACATCAAAAGTGCATTTCTAAACTGTTATCTGAAAGAGGAAGTCTATGTGAAGTAGCCATCCAGATTTTCTTCCAGTAACTAGAAAGATAAGGTGTTTTGCTTGCAGAAAGCTCTTTATAGGCTGGAGTAAGCACCACACTCTTGGTTCTAGAGGATGGATGAGTTCCTTGGAGCTCACGAATACCATTATATCCCTTATGACCCGAACTTATATGTCCGCATCACTTCAAAGAGGCTCAACTATATCCTACTATACGTTGATGATTTACTTATCACTAGCTCAAACTTTGCTGCCATAGCAGAAATTAAGACTCAACTTTGTGCTACTTTTAAGATGACGACCTTGGTTTGTTGTCTTAACTTTTGGGGATGTAGGTAGTTAGATCTAGGGGAAGTATTTTTGTGTTATAACAGAAGTACACTCTTTAGTTAGTGGATCAGCATTGCATGGATCAAACTTGGCTTGTGGCCATGCCTCTTGATTTCAGTGTCCATCTTTCTAAGGATACCCTAGGTCACCCACACATCTGTGGTAGTGAAACTCCTTTGGTTGATTCACACTAAGCCATGTTTAGCTTACTTCCTTAGTTTTTCATTGCACCTAGGATGTCACATTGGATTATATGTCTTTTTGTTTTCAACTATTTGTAGTAAACCTATTCTTAAAGCTTGACTTATGATTCTGGTTTATGTTTATAGGGATACACTAGTATACTCACTCTACTCAGCATGAGATCCTTACAACTAGCATTCCCATGGTGGCTACTCTTTACCTTGGGCACAGCACCCATCTCTTGGGCTACCCATAATAAGGAGACGGTGGCGGCTTCCATGGCCAAAGTTGTGTATACAGCTCTCTTTGATGGTACCGCAAAGGCTATCTACTTGAGGAGCTTACTAGCGGTGCTTTAATTCCCAAGTGGTGTATTGACTATCCTCTACTAGTACAACCATAGTGTGATTGCACTAGCTAATAGCTGTGAAGAAATGCTCTAAATGCAAAAAACACAAAACCAATCGTACAATAAAGCACAAACTGATAAACACAGAACATAGTTAGGGTTAGGGTTAGGGTAACTCAAACAGTGGTCACAATGAATAATGAAGTGAATGAATAATGAATATACAATGCTCATACAACAAACACATTATGCAGTGAATATTAAATCTCGAACTCTCATTTCTCTGGGATCAAGGCAAAGGTTATGAGCAAGAGAGTGTGTTGTACTCTAAAGAATCTCAAATCGCAACAAGGGAGTCTCCGAGTATCGAACACCTGCAAATGCAGCCACGGAAGGTTGGATCTAATAGAAGCAGCAAGGTAGAAGAGAGAAAGACTAAAAACGCATGTAACTTAAAAGAAAGAAAACTAGGCGACAATTGGAGATGGCAAACGCAATAGTCTACAAGTGGGCAACACTATAGATAATCCTATGGAGAACAGAGAAGATCAAACACAGGTAATCAACGCAAGGCAACAGCTCCAAAGACCCTTGATGACTATAAACACAACTTGGATGATGATGTTAGTAGTTAGGGATAGAAGCCTGGCAGTAAATGCAAGTCTAGTAATAATGGAGCAGCAAGTAACAACTAGATGTGGATGATAGAGATTGGAATCAGGCATCAAATGGTGGCAGATAACAATGGAAAACTCTAACCATGATGTCCTCTGAATGGCGTGTAAGCAGCAAAGATACAGCTCTTGAAACCTGCAAAAACGAGATTGAGGGAGTGTGGTGGACTTCGTGCCTATTTATAGAGAGTTTGAAGCACCCAAATTAGGGTTTTGCATGTAAAACATAGTAACTCTCTAGGATCGGGTCTCCTTTCAAATTAAGATGGTTTCTTCATTAACTAAGGGTGTTGTGTTTTTGGGCTATTTAAGTCAGACTAATGTATTTTTAGCTCAACACCCCCTCTCAAGCGCAAAATTGAGCCATGAGAAATAAAGCCTTTCATACTGATTTTTCTTGTATCCCAAGGCGTTCCACCCCAAAGCAATGAGGGCATCAAGCAAAGGATGCACATTGGCTACCCAGTGATATACCAAGACTACAAAGGCAATAGTTATCTTACCAAGGGAGCCCAAGTGATCACCCCAGAGAGGCCACGATATCGAACCAAGGGTGCCTACCGAAGGGGTCTACCAAGTCTTGCAAAGACAAAAGAAATCAACAATAGACCTTTTTTTAAAAAGGGTTCTTGCATTAGTTTATTCACAAGATTTAACATTAAGTGAGGGTTTCAAATAAGTGTTCATCTGATTGAGTCACTGTGCCCTGAAGTACAGGAAACAAGGATAGATAGCCCCACAACCGTCACAAAACAAGCAAAACAATCCCATACACAACTAGGATGAGTGCCTGGGGATTCCTATGGGACTGTGTGTGTCAATCATATGGAGAATATGTGGAGAGAAAAACATTATGACAGGTAAGGAAGCAAAACAAGCAAAGCCAACATGTAAGCATAGGAGAAAAAAACTGCCTTTGGAGACTACCATGTGCAATGCCAAGAGCATGGTGGATCGGAAGGTGACTACTCCAAGGGTGACCGAAAAGGGATAAATGTATATAGATGCATGTTTACATGAACAGAATGCCAATGCATGGGTTAATACAAAGGAAGATGCAAGTATTCATACCCATACAAAATGCAATGCAATAGTGCTACTTAGACAATGCCCTCACAAGGATTTTGTTCACTTGTCCAAGCACTCATTTACAATCATGTTATCTTAATAATGCGAATGAAGTTACAAATGTACATAATATACAATATAAAATGAACAAGTGTCTGAAAGTGAAAAATTGTAAGCATCATCACTGTCACTATCAAGAGAAGAAGCTTCCCCCTCTCAAACTGAAAGAAGAAATAAGGGAAGCATTCTCTGCCCATCAATCTAAAGAAGTAGAGAAGGGTGTATCCAAACCGATCTGTAATAGAAGGTACTAGAGAACTAGCCGGTTGATCGCCTTAGTCAAAATATCTACAAAACTATCACTGGATGATACAAACTCTAGGTAAATAGTGCCTAGCTTAACCTGCTCTCTGGTGAAGTGGAAGTAAACCGCAATGTGTCGTACCTCAGAAGTGATGATACAATTGTCCACAAGGACAACGGCACTTTGGTTATTACAATAGACAACTGTAGGGGACTCCAAACAGTGGAAGACGTGTATATTACTAAAAGGGATGTGATAGATGCCTTGTTCTCAACTCATGATGCTTTGTCACAATCATGGATTGTTGACAACAATGCTTCATTTCATGTAACTCTATCTTTGGAGTGTTTTTCTTCTTATACAGAAGGTAACCTTGGGAAAGTCAATCTAGACAACAACCATGCATGTGATATTGAAGGAATGGGTACAATACATGTAACCAGCTTTCCTCCTCGGATAGGGTGGTAATTAACCTAATTAAGCACTCTTTACAGCAATAAACAAATTCACAAAACTGAAATGCACACTTTACCATATAATCTTGGATATTGGATACCCTGTTGGCCCCAAACCTGGCACACCTTTCAGTATTTATTTAACTTAATTAAAAAAGAAGTTGATGTACAATGGGATTCTCCCAAATCATTTCAGTATTCCAACTCCCCTTACCGTCCAAAATGACCAACAAGTCTTCAATCTGATTTGCCCCTTGATTCAAGCAGTCAATTGGCGTTCATCCGCTTTGATGGAGATGGAAAATGCCCCAAATTCATTGATTGCTGGTCCCTCCACTTGAATTTGACTAAAAACAGCTTCAACCCTGTTGAATCCAAGTCTTGGAGCTTCCAATTTCTGGCACGCTTCCTGAGGCTATTGCTAAACCCTAATTTATGCTGCAGATTAGGGTCTACAGCAGAGAAATCTGAAATTTCTCAGCCTCTAGTGATCTCAATATTATAATCTTCGAAGCAAGGCTGTAGAAAGGTTGGGAGATGAGAGAGAATGCTGAGGAGAGAGAAAATTCAAACTTTCTTCTCGCGAAAAACTGAAGAAAATCAGTCATTTACTACTGTTGCCCTGTCTCAACAACTTGTAGATACAAAGAACTGAAGAAAATCAATCATTTACTACTGCTGCCTTGTCTCAATAGCCTGTAGATGCTCTCACCTATTGTTGATTGGTCTTCTCTTGCCCCTGGCTGCCTCAAAAGGTCCTCCAATGGCTGCAAATCAAACCAGCAACATCTTCTCTCTCTTTCTTGCAGACTAAATACTCTAAAAGGCCTCTCTCCAAGCTCTAAAAAACGTTTTTCAATCTTGCATGGGCAGTTTTGACAAGTGGCAACCTTCCCAAATGATTTTTTCAACATTATCTATAATTAGATATTAATTTTTACTCTTTAAATACTGAAAATTAATCTAATAATTATCTCAGTGCCTTGAAAAGCAATTTGATTTGACAATAATTAAATTGGCTAAGCAACTTCCATTCCCGAGTGTCTCTATGCTATCTTTGACCATCAGATTGGCGTTAGATACCATTAAACACCACTTCTCTAGTGTCACCAACTAACACTTATCTTTTATACCTACAAGATAGGCGACACATAGCACTATTTTATTGACTAGAGTTTGCATGGGCCATCCACGTGGCTATCTAGGCCAACAACTGGCACCACATACCACCAAGTACCTGTGTAGCATAACTTATAGTAACTTTTGCCTTTGACATCCCGTGATTTCCTTAGGTCTTGGGCTCGTAGATTTACTCTAACCCCAGTTACACCTCATATGTGCAACAGTTACGTAACCATGTAATTAAAAATTAATCCACATATTTAAGTAAGGTTTCAAAAATACATGTCCTCATGACAATATACCTAGCTCTTGAAAATGGTCAGGAATTGATCCTTCATGATGTTAGGTATATACTTGGTATTAAGAAGAGTTTGCTTATTGTTGGGTAGCTAGACAGCAAGGGTTACTTTACTACCTTTGGTGCTAGAATGTGGAGATACAGAAAGAGTCTATGCTAGTCACTAGAGGTAGTAAAAAGGAACCTCTATATTATCTCTATTGCAAGGCACTTCCTGAAAAGTTTATTACAATTGCTAAAGTGCAGTCACACATGGAGTTATGGCACAAGCGTCTTGGACACGAGCCAAAAGGGTTTGCAGGCACTTTCTTCACTTGGAAAGAGTTGATGTGAAAAACTCAAAGCTTGACTTTTGTGATGACTGTGTTTTGGGAAAACATGTATAGAGTTCATACTCTCATGAAGCCTCTAGGAAGGCATGTATCTTGGATTTAGTCCATTCTAATGTATGCACCGTGCCAATAAAAAACTCGTAGCGATTTTCGTTATTTTGTGTCTTTTATTAATGACCATTCTAGAAAGCTATGGGTTTACTTACATAAGCAGAAGAGTGAGGCATTGAATGCCTTTTAAAAGTTTTATGCATTTGTTAGTACTCAAAAGGGTTTAAAATTAAAATGCATAAGAACAGCCAACGGGAGAGAGTATGTATCTAAAGTATTCAATAAGTTTTGTGATGTCAATGGGATTAAACGCGGCTTATAGCTCCTTTTTATAATCCGTCATCTAATGGTGTGGATAAGCGAATGAATCGCACATTATGTGAGAAGATTCGGTGCATATTGTCCCAGCTAATCTCCTGTAATTGTTTTGGGAAGAGGCACTTAAAACCGCGATGTATATTTGCAACCGATCTCCACACTGTGCACTCGAAAGTGGCATCCCTGAAAAGGTTTGGTCTAGCAAACCTCCTTCATATAACCACTTAAGGGTCTTTGGCTGTGAATGCTATGTACATGTACCTGTTGGTAGCAGAACCAAACTTGACATGAAATCCCATAGAGGCATCTTCATGGGTTATAGAGATGAAGGTGAAATGAACTATAGAGTTTAGGTTCCAAGCATGAAAAAGGTGCTACGCAACCGAGATGTGGTATTTAATGAGTCAAAGCTGCTGAAAAATGCCACATCTAATGACTTGGACAAAAAGAAAGTAAATTTTCAGCATGATCAGCCATTTGAACAGCCATCAGCCCATTGAAAATTCAGCTCCATTTGATATTGATTATGACAATCAGCATATCATCATTGAGCCAAATGAAAATGGGCAACAAAGGGATACTAAAAACCAGTTTGGGCAACAAAATCAGCATGCTGAAAATGAATTACAACAGCCTGAAAATGTATTACAGCAACTTGAACATGCAGTTAAACAAACAAATAATGAGGTCATTGGCATTCCTTTGGATGTGGATCCATTGCCTGATAACAGAGATCATTGGGTAAGAAGGTCTACAAATGTCAAGAGACCTATACAAAGGTTTGATCCCTCTTTGGACTGCATTTTGCTCACAAACAAGGGTAAGCCTCTTACATATAAAGAGGCATTATCATGTGAGTTGAAAAAAAAGTGAAAGCTAGCTTTGCAAGAAGAAATGAAATCATTGTATCAGAATGATACTTGGGATTTATTTCCATTACCCAAAGATAGAAAAGCTATTCCTAAAAAATGGGTTCATAAAATCAAGTGTGTGGATAGCAAACCCAAATACAAAGCTAGGCTTGTGGCTGAGGGATATACAAAGAAAGAAAAGATTGACTTTCAGAAAGTATTTTCATCTGTTGTCAAAATGACCACTCTTCAGGTATTGTTTGCTATTGTAGCATCCATGGATCTTGAACTTAATTAGATAGATGTTAGAACTACATTTCTGAATGGTGAATTGGAAAAAGAGCTATACATGAAGTAGCTAGAAGGCTTTGTTATGCCAGGAAAGAAGTACTTGGTGTGTAAGCTTAAGAGAAGCTTGTATGGTTTGAAACAAGCTCCGAGACAATGGTATAAAAAGTTTGATGCCTTCATGCTCTCACATGGCTTTAAAAGAAGCAATCTAGATCACTACTTTTATATAAAGAAGGCTGATGATAGAAGTCTTATCATACTTGTGCTTTATGTGGATGATATGCTTATTGTTGGTAAGTATAAAAGCCAAGTTAATGCATTGAAAGGACAACTGAATTCAGCCTTCTCCATAAAGGATTTGGATGCAACTGAACACATTTTAGGCATGTATGTGACAAGAGATGGAGTGCACTAGTTGTTATTTCTCTCACAAGAAAAGTACATCAGCAAACTACCTGATTATTTTTCTATGGAAGATGCTAAGCCACTCGGTGTTCCTTTACCGCCATACCTTAAGCTTAGCAAAGCAGATTGCCCAAAAGATGATAAGGCAGCCAACTCTATGAAGGGTGTTCCTTATGCTTCAGCTTGTGATTCACTCATGTATGCTATGTTTGCCACTAGACCTGACATTGCTCATACAGTGGAAGTTGTGAGCAGGTTTATATCAAATCCTGGCAAAGCGCATTGGGAAGCAATGAAATGCATCTTACAGTACGTTAAGGGCACACAAAGAAAATGTATTTGCTATGGAAAGGGTACCTTAGATCTACAGGGGTATTGTGATGCAAACATGGCAGGTGACTTGGATACTCACAACTAGTGGGGCAGTTTCTTGTAGCCACAGCATAGCAACCAGAAACGTCAGAAATGTTTAGAAACAAAACGTTAGAAACATGTTTCATAAGTTTCTTTCAAGAGGGGGAAAGATAAGAAACGCGGGTTTTATAATATAGGGATTTTTTATAGTTTTGACTAGGGAAAGAAGTTTTAAACGTCTATGGAACTCTCTCTTTTTTCAACGAATGGGCAATTGAGCTTAAGTAATAATAGAGTCAATTGAGAATAATACATTACATATCCATGATCCGTTATTGACTTGTCACTTATATCAAAGTTAGTCTTTGAACAAGCTATACTATGGTTTAGAACTCAGACATTATGATTCATACATATCATACAAAGAAAATTAAAATTAACATATAAATAGCCTACCTATAATATGGACTGAGTCAGGTTGGAACATCATGATTCTCGTTTCTGTAAACGCTCCGAACAACGTAGTATGCTTAACAATTATGATATTCGCTTGTTTTCGAGATTTAATATAAAAGAGAATGAACACTTAAAGCTGAAAATGAAAATTACTCACAAAATTACAGCTATGAAAATGTAAAAGTAATGGAGACAAGATTGAGGGTTGAAGATGGGCAACCCCCCCCCGAAGGAATGGATTTCTGCTCAACCCAAGTCCCTTAGGGAAGAGCTCAGTTACAATCAACCTGAGAGTGAGAAGAAGTAATTCTCACTCTCACAAGATCATGCAAAGATGTACAAACACACATGCATTATCTATTATGCAATGATAAGAACTGATTTCTTTACAGTATGAGAGAAGAAAAAGAGGAAATCAACCTTTCTCCATCGTTGATCAGCAATACATGGATAGGGCTTGCTTCTTGTTGCTAAAATGGAAGAAAGAGCTCGAGAAGGAGGTGCTGTAATGAATTTACAGGCTTGCTGTCCTGTAAAACAGCAGTGATAGAAGAGGGAATATGGAGGAATTTGATAATGGAGAAGTGGGGGATGATGATGGGGATGGATGGGGGCCAGTTTCTGGCTATCTGTGGGTGCTGTACATGAGTTTACAGCAAAGAAAAATGATGTTGAATGAAGAAAAACGAGCTCTTATTTATAGGAGAGGGGAGAGCTAGTACAAAAGGGAAAAGTGGAGTAGCACAAGACAAGTGTCCACCCACATGTCATGAGATGTGACAAGTGGTGGGACACTTGGAAACTTGTGTGACAAGTGTCTTGACACTTGTCTCTTCTCTATGGCCTTCCTTTTTGGATTGAATACTGTCAAGAATAGAAACAACCAAATTTAGTAAGCACAGTCAGAGTACAGAACTTACTATTTTTAGAATGACATCCCTATTTTTTAGGACTAGCATTTTTAGGCTAATTCGAGGCTCCTAAAATTTAGGGATCTCCTAAAATTTAGGAACTCCCCCAATATGGGTATCATATGAAAGCTTTTTCCGTGTACATCGCAAAAATGGTATCCGAATCTTCATGTGACTTTCCTATGCAAAGAAATGTGCATTTCAAGCTTTCAGCCCACACATGCACATTATACAAGCATTTCATGATCATGCCATCTTGTTGATTGTAACTGTTTGTTCTGGTGGATCTAGCCTACACTTCAAGGCATCAATCCTTTCTGTGTGCGAGTCTAACCCTGATATGCGGGAGTTCTAGTCACAGGCGCCCAATCGGGCCATATAGGTGGAAGTGTAAACTATCTTTTCTCTAACCCACCGCGTGGGTCCACCATAACCTGTGACCACTCATCAGTGGCCAGCTCCAATGCACTTTTCTTTATATCTAATTAGTGCAAACGAAATAAATTTAATAAATCATTATATAGACAAATTAATGAAAAAGGATACAAATTCTGTTTCTATAGAGTTGTGACAGTTTCAAAACAAACTAACAAAATGTCAAAATTAAGAATGAATCATAATATATCATAAATAACTCATAAATGAAACTAAAGTCGTATAATATTCAACTCTCAAGACAAGAATAGATACTAGATTAACAATGCAGCGGAAGAAGAAGAGAAGTGGATGCCGAACCCGCTATTGGTCTTTGACTTCACTGGAGTGGAGGATCTTCACTGCTATGTGAGCAGATCCAGCTCTGATACCATGCCAAAAAATGACGTATCAGCGAGACAGTAGGATTAGCGGGGAGGAACACAGAGTGAACTTGGCAAACATGGAGAAGAGAAGAGAAGAGAGAAGAAATTCTGATGAATGGAATAATGAAGTTCCGAATCATGGAGTGAATGTGATACAAGGGAACAAGGGTGCGGTAGCACAAGGAAGATGATGAAGACAGCCACGAACCACGAACAGCAATGTCCTCCTGAAGGGGTGTGAGGGTAGTGGAAAGGCTGGAGAGAAGAGGTGACGGACTGAATAAATCAATCGTAAGGAATGAATGAGAGAGTGGCCTATAAATATGCATAGTCAGTCTAGGATGGCGCCCCTTTTTGGGGCTGCAAACCCTAAACGCCAAAACGTAGAAACACAGAAACACAAACTGCAGGTGAAGGGTTTCTCAACAGAGGGATGGGTGTGTACCAGTGTGGTACACACAAAGAATAAAAGAATATATTTATACTTAGGGTACGGTACACTTACATCCACAAGGGTGTGTTCACATGTTTAAAGTAATATATACACGGGAGTAGCGTAAGGGCCTTTACACCCAACAACCTCTCACTTAAAGGTCCTAAGTAAACTTTTAACCAACTCCTACTAGTCAAAGTGCAATGCTCATGTTGAGCCTTTGCAAGACTTTTATAGTGAGAACATTTGTAGGGTTATCCTGAGTTTTGGTCTTAGTTAGTGTGACTAGACCATCATCTAGAACTTGTTTGATAAAGTGATACCGCACATCAATATGTTTGCTTTGTGCATAAAACATGGCATTCTTAGGAAGGCATATAGCACTCTGGCTCATAGCAGCTAAGAAACACGTTTCTTTGAATTTGAAACTTATGAAACGTTTCTTAAAGTACGAAACGTTTATGAGAGTAAAAAACGTGGGTGTTTTTTTTTGTAGTTGGAACCCAAAACATGGTTTTTTTGACAAAAACTATTGGGTAATGCTAAACACGATGATGATGATGTGTAATGACTTGTGAGGGTCCAAGATTTTGGACGAGAGAGTGATTTTTTTGTGATTTTGTTTAGTTACAACAATCTCGTTTTTGCAGATTTCAGGTGTTTCAGCTTGCTGCCCACACCCCGTTCGTGGAGGACATCTCAGTCGAAGCTGTCCATATCTCCATCAGTTGGCACCTGATTTCCAGCCCTCTTCGCACAGTTTGGAGCCGATTCCAGCCAGGCGATTGCTGTTCCTGTGCAGACCTACTACCGTATAGCCTACCACGTCATTGCAGTCCTGCTGCCTGCGTTTTTAGTCTTTCTCTCTCTTGCAGGTTGTCCTGCCTACGTTTTTAGTATTTCTCTCTCCTCACCTGCGTTTTTCTACTGGTTGCAATCTCTTACAGCTGGCCGCATCCTCCTCCCACTGGCAACTCACTTCCAGCCCTTCCACTGCTCTCCCACCCCTTGAGGCAGACATTGCAGTTTGTGCTTCACACTGTCCTCACAGCCCTTGAGGCGGACATTGCAGTTCGTGGTTCATGGTGGCTGATCTCTTCCTTCTTCAACAAGGCACATTGGTATCCATGGCTTCTTTACCAATAGATGACCAGTCTACTGGGTGTTCCTACCACGGCACGAATGGTCATCCCACCGAAGATTGTCAGCATCGACCTTTGCTTCCCCCCCTTCGAAGTACATGCGTCTTCCACCAGGCACTCCTTGTGCCACCTCTCCTTTCTAGGTCACAGAGATTGTTCTGCATCGGCTATCAGAGTACTATGCTCAAGGCAATAAGACGCATCCGCTGCGCACTAAGTCCTTTCAAGCACATGGAGAATCGATTGGCACTACGACCTCCTGGAGATCGTCACAATGCCAACAACAATCTTCTCCCATTTATTTTCAAGTACAGCGGCTTCCACGACCTACGGCTTTACAGTCCACTCCACCAAGAGACAATGATTGTTTGTTACCGTCTCCTCGTCAGTCTGCTCCTTCGAGAGGCAATGGCTACTCGACTCCTTCCTCTTCTTTGGCTACCCAATCCGCTCCACTGAGAGACAGCGACTGTTGCCCACCTCTTGCTCATTTTGAGCCCCACCCTTCCTCACCCTCGACTACTCAGGTTTGAGAGGCTACCTCTGGGAGCTCTTCGGCACCCCAAATACCATCTTCGGCACGACCAGCGGCACTTCCTTCGTCATCAGACATTTCGGAGTCCATGATCCATGAGTTTTTGGATTCCCTATCTACTTTAGAGGGGGATTCAGAGGGGGATGTTATTTCTTTGCCCTCAAAGGGGGCATCTACTTCTTCTTCGACTTTAGGGGGGGCCCCTCCACCTCCCACCTTAGAGAGGGAATCTACTCCACATGCAGTTCTTCACCCATCCTCTACTTTCTTGGGGTGGCTATCTTCGACCAGTCATCTCTTCTACTGATACCCAGGATCTTCAGGGACCACCTAGATCGGGACCTCGGAGATTCTCAGCCGCGACTTGGTGACGAGGCCTTCGTATTCCTTCCAGCATGGATGCACGGAGCTAGTAGCTTCTCTCCCGAGGTTGTGTTTCGAGTTCTCCAGTTCACTCTATCTACTGGTCTTTACTGCAGGTTCCCTTTCCAGTGGAAATCTTGGATCTTAGGGATCCTATACATCTTCTTCCTCCTCTTCTCTTCTTGCCTTGATCACTTGGTCAGCATGGAGCCACCTCCCAAGATCGAGTACGAGCATATTCTTATGGTTCTCAGCACCACACAAAGTCCCACATTCCTCCTATGCATTGCATGTGTTCATCATCTTTGTACTAGGGTGCTTGGGCAAGTGAACAATTTTCCCACGAGGGACACTATCCAAGTGGCACCTGATACATGAGCATTCTTCAGTATGTAGCATTGCATCTCCACCTCACTCTTCTCTTGTTCCCCTTTTTGGGCCTGAGAGGGGGTGTTGAGAAACCCTTCACCCGCAGTTTGAGTTTTTGCGTTTCTGCGTTTGCGTTTAGGGTTTGCAGCCCCAAAAAGGGGCGCCAACCTAGACTGACTGTGCCTATTTATAGGCCACTCTCTCATTCGTTCCTTACGATTGATTTATTCAATCCGTCACCTCTTCTCTCTAGCCTCTCCACTACCCTCACACCCCTTCAAGAGAACATTGCCGTTCGTGGTTCGTGGCTGTCTTCATCTTCTTCCTTGTGCTACGGCACCCTTGTTCCCTTGTATCACATTCACTCCATGATTCGGAACTTCATCATTCCATTCATCAGAGTTTCTTCTCTCTTCTCTTCTCTTCTCCATGTTTGCCGAGTTCACTCTGTGTTCCTCCCCGCCAACCCTACTATCTCGCAGGTACGTCATCTTTTGACACCCTCGACTCTTCACTCTCACTCACTACACTAAATAGCTACACACACCTCGATTGACGCGCACATTTCCTAAGTGCTTCCTCTCGTAATTTTCAATAACAATCCACACATGTCAAAACAATCTCCATACAGCTAGCCTCGGGCATGCACAGTACATGATCTTTCCATGTGATCGCAAAGGCCAAATTAGGTGAGTGCATTAATAGGAGATAAGGGAACAATGAAGGAAAGAAAACCAATAGGACTAGTTTTATGATTGAAACTAAGGTTATTAAACTTTTTCACATAGATAGGTCAATTGTTGACTATTAACTCACTTTCTGGAACCTAGGCTCCTAGTCACACAATTGGGTCATCCCCCGCATACTGCACCTACATGTAAGCCTATTCTTTTAATTCATCAATATCACACATATACTTACATCGACCATGTGCATATTAATAACCTGCATGAGACTCCTAGCTAGCTTTCTTGCTTCGCCCTTGACCACATGGAAGTTGTTTTTTGCTGTACTTCTAGTCAGCTGCTTTAGCCTGTGGTTGGCATAGCCAACTCCTCATGAACACATCATGTCATAGCTCATGCACACAGGAGCAGACTAATAGGACCTGTTCTTTTTATCTCACCCACACACATTGCACTTTGATCTTGACATGAGATATTAATGCGCACAGCAATCCAGGTGTGTATAACAAATCACTTGCATTGGGCAGCTGAAAAACAAGGCAGATGTTTGACAAAGATAAGATGTAGACTTGAAAAATAAGATGATGTATCCCTTGAGTCAGGCTATCAGTAACATATTTCTTGCACTCAATGGCAACTTTGGCAGGTTCTACTAACCACATTAGACTTAAGCCAACAAAGAGAATATATAAATGTTAGTTGATACAAACCCCAAACGTGTGGTCATTAATGTCCTTGATTACCAACAGACAAGTGCTTGGATAATGTTTATGATTTCCATTTGCCGTTTTTACCTAGGAAGAGAAGGCATGTCTGCTTACCTAACCAAGAATCAGTTTGGTATTGATGCAATGATCACTTTATATTGAATTCTATACAGCAAAGCAATCAAGTCTTTTACTTGGAAAGACAATGATTTCACATTAACCGTATCCATTATGGATGCAGGTTATGGTATCACATTGATTGTAGCAATACAGACAAAAATTCTTACCCCATAATTGAAAAGCACAACTCCAACTCCAGTCAAGAGACCAACAGCGCATGACATGAGCACAATGAACCCCTCCGGAGGCATCGATTCCCCCACCGCAAGTGCTTTACTGGCATAAACTCCAATCCCGGCACGGATGGTGGATTTCCGGCCGTCAGGTGGTCCATCCCATTCTATATCCTGGTCGTCGATGGGGCCTGCAACATCCCCACTTTCGTCTGTTTGCAGACTACTCGAGTTCTCAGTTATTGCCTGTACGACATGACGCCGCCACCTAGGAGCAGTGCAGCCGACAGACAATGGGCCTTCTCTGTTGCCCTTCTTTGACAATGCGATAATGGTTTTCTTCCTTCTCTTCCTTTTGCGAATCTCGGTGGAGGTGCTGGAGCCGTGAAGGCATCGCAATTCTGCACTCAATTGCAGCGTCAATGGCAGATGCCCCATATTGACACTAGAAGATGATGAGAATGATGATGATGATGATGATGATGGTAATGAAGAAGATAGAAATGGTAGCGATGAGGCTGCCATGGAAGTGATCAGCTTCCTGACGGCAGCGGAGCGATCGCATTTATATATGAACAAAATTAAAATTACAGCAATGTACGCTCAGAGTCAAAAGTATCATTATTCTATATATTAGAAAAAATATAGACCAAGAAAAGGTATTTCTTTTTCTAATGTAGAATCAATCCTATCCTATATATTAGAATTTAGAAGACGTGCCATGGATTTTCTTTGAGAAAAGGGTCGTTGCTTTTCACACCGTCCGGACACTTTTGGTCCAATTTAACAAATAAAACAACCATGACTACTGAGTTGGTTAGGCTACAATGTAATTTATCCACGTGTTACAAGATCAATTCCCTCTAGTGCCTTTGCAAGAGAGGTCACAATTAGGGAGGTTACACACCGCTAGCTCCCCGCCCCGCCAAGCTACAAATTCCAAATATTGGGCGCACTATCTTTACATACTAGAACGCCCCACCAGTTTATCACAAAGTGGGACATGGTTTAGTGGTATAGCCAGTCAACTCTCAACTCTATGGCAGGAATTCGAATCCAATTAATTACGTTTGATCTTTTAACAATCAAAAATTTCGTCTCTTTGGGCTAGGCACACATGATGCAAGCTGGGCGAGGAGTATTGCCCGTCCAAATGTGTCCATGGTCCATAAAATCAGATGCCTATGTGACTTCACCATGTGTCAAGATGCCCCTTCAAATTTTCGGGTGGGCGGGGTTTGCCCTCGATGTGTAAGCTCCCTTAGGTGTTTGATGAACATCCCATGTGGTTTCTCCTCAACACCCCCCAAAAACTTTTCATCTCTCTCTCTCTCTCTCTCTCTCTCTCTCTCTCTCTCTCTCTCTCTCTCTCTCTCTCTCTCTCTGTGCAAGGTGGCCCTCCTCTCTCCTCAAATTGTGTTAACTCTCTCTCTCTCTCTCTCTCTCTCTCTCTCTCTCTCTCTCTCTCTCTCTCTCTCTCTCTCTCTCTCTCTCTCTCTCTCTCTCTCTCTCTCTCTCTCTCTCATGCCTATATGCACACATGTCTGTGAGAAAATGACCTAGAACCTCACTTTCCACTTCTGAATGGTATTATCCAAGGTCCAAGCAATCGTCATAATGACTACCCTTGAGATACCAAGATGCCTTCACTAATGACTATCTAGGGCACCATATAAATGAAGGTTGGACTGAAGTCTTGGTGTGAGCAAGCGACATGATGGTGTTAAACAAGCAAGCTTTGTCAAGCTCATTAAAATATCTCAATAACTAAAATATTTTCATAATAAATCTTGTAGTATTTTTTAAAGAGTTTGTACTATACTAAAGGGATGTGTTAAGGATCCTTGTGTAGCAGAATTAAAAAAGGAAGCTGGTTTTGAATTATCTAATTAGATAACTAAAACAAACTCTCCAAGGAAAGTGGGAGATCTCGGTCCTGAAAGCCAATCACCCATGGCTAGGTAGACCCAACTAATTAGGTAGCTTTCCTAATCACTAGATAGAGCTAATAGTATGTGAGCCTCCAAATTTGGTAAGATAGGTACTAGACTTAACGTTGTTTTAGGGGGCCGATGTGAGTCTATGCCTTATGGGTAGAGGGGTTGACATTTTATCCCTCCCCCCTCATTTTTCACTCTCATTGAACCAAGTGTGGTGTTAATGCTTCATATTATATAATACATCGACATTACTAATTTACTAAGGTTATTCATATCCTAATCTGTATCTCCTTTCTGCACCTTGGCTTGTGTTGTATTGTTGTATCACTATGCAAACTGATGCTAGGAGGCATATTCCACAGTGGATTCCGTGAGGTTTTGCGGTGGATTCCGTAAAATTATATTTATTTGCCAGGGCTTGTACACAAGGTCGATTCCTTGTGTGAAAAGTCAATGGGGACGCCTGTCCTTTTCGGGCGTCTCGTTAATTTAATGTGCAAGAGGGTGATTCCATAGCGGGTGATTCCGCAAAACACATATTTAAATTAATGGACGTTTATGAGTTTAGAGTGCGCACTCGTATTAAATTAAGGTTATGATAGAGTTCTAACCTATTTATTTATTTTGTAGCTGAAAACTGCTAGGTATTCCCTTTTGTAGGTTTAATTTTATTATTTTTTAACAATTGCGAATGCTTTAGTTGATGTGTAGAGTAGGCGACGGTGGTGCTGGGAAGCACTGGGTGATAGCGTGTATTCAAGTTATTTAGAAGAAATTATCATTTTTGATGGCAGCGTCTTAGGCGTTGCACCAATATTTATTTTGACGCGCTTATTTATTAAAGCGCTTGACATATATTTATTATTTTGTATGCGCATGGGCGCACGATTTAAATATTCATTATTGGTCATTGTATTTGAGCACAACCCGACTCTTGGGACGCCCAACCGCTTTATTCTTTATTTGGACAAAAGCAAATACAAAAGCTAAAGCATGCTAATTGTAAATTTGGGCTATTTTTGAGCTTGGAGATGAATAATATATTAAATACATGCTTTGAGGAGCGCTCACACAAGGCATGGGGGGAGATTATACCCAATTGGTCTTCTTGCTTCATGTCGTGCAAGTCTATTCTCTTGGATTTTGAGCAAAAAGTAGAGTTCTTTGTTCTTGGGAACCTTTCGACGCTCACTTCATACGCATACGGCATCCGATTTGTGCACCACAAACACAGTGTGAAAAACCACAGAGTGCATCATCATTTGAGTTTCTTATTGGTCTAGAGAGTCAATGCCATATTAGTCATTAGTGTTAGTGTCCATAGTATGGATGGTTCAAAAATATGAGATTTTTAGACAATGTTAGCCTATTTTTGATATTTTGGATATTATTTCTTGTAAATATCCTAAAAAGGTATATAAGACTTCTAGAATAGGATGACCTGCAAAAAGCAAGTTGGTTTTCAACCAATTTGGGAGATCTCATACAAAAAGAGGGGCTTCCAAATTCACACGCCTGCGATCACAGTTTTTTGGCAATAAACAGTACTCCAAATGGAAAGGAGAAGAAGGAACAATCTAGGAGAATTCTAATTAGGCGCCCTAGGGTTTTACCCCCCTTTTTGAAGCCAACACAACCATCCGATTTGTTGTTTGAGCAATAGAGAAGAAGCTAGTGTTTGGTGTGTGTTTTTGGTCTACTAGGGAGCTCCATGAGATCTAATGCTTGGAGATTACTTCTGAGTAATCCCACACAAGGATTTTATTTATCTTCTCAAGTTTTATCAATACATAGTGTTTTGAATCATTGGGCTTTGTCTTTGTATTATGTAAAGACTTTGGCAGACTTGGCACAAGATTTTATGATCGATTCATGATGTATAAAAATGTCTTGAAGAGAACTTGATTTCCAACATTCGTAGGATTCATTTGAATCTCCTGCCTATTCTTTTTCTTCTCTTTTATCTCCTATTCTCTACTTCCTTCTCTCTCTGATCCCCTGTGGATATGACCTTTTGACTAAAACCCCTCTAGCATTGGTGAACCTGATCTGAAAGGTCATCACAAGGAAAGGCAGGATGGGAGAACCTTCAAGCACAGTTTCTAGGTTTTTGCAGTAGTTAGTGCAGAATGTGAACATGTTTATGTAGGTACAACAACAATAGGTGATGCAAGCTTCTACCCAAACAGATACTATTGTGATGAATACTTTGCAAGCAGTAGAGCGTAAGATAAAGTTGTTTAATGGCATGAATGTATTTGCATATTTGCATACCTATGCTCAAAAGATGGAGTTCTTTGGGGTGGCTCAACTTGCATGGAGCTGGTCACTATACATGAATTGAAAGCTCGAGTTACTGAATTGTACATGCAAGATGCTGACTGGGTAGCTTTCAAGAAGACACTTTAGAAAGAATTTTACATTGAAGACACCAGTTTGATTATCTGCAAGACTTTCCAAGAGTGGGTTCTAAAACCCAATAAGGGTCTTGTGGCTACAACGTTATAAAGAGAATTTGAATGTTGGTTTGAGCAATTAGATCTTCCAGAATAACATGCTCTTATAAGTCAAAAAATTGAATTGTTTCTACAAGTAGCAGATCTTGAGCTTCAAGAGAAGCTTGATGATTTGTACTTTGAGTTTTGAAAAGGGAGGTATGCAAAAGTTGTTGGAAGGCTTGGCTATTTGAAATACTTATGCGGCTATATATGCTACTACTTTTGGTCTACACTTTGATAGAATGACTGGCCAAGTGATGGTTGATCTGAAGGCTTCAATATGGACACATGCTTTGCATGTAGCTGAAAAGAGGAAAGCTATTAATAGTGAAATCTTTCATGTAGGGCAAGACATTTGTGACATAACTGGCTAGGAATCACTAGTAGATGCATATTTAGTGTATGCATATTTAGCAAAAGTGCAAAACACGGATGTACTTGTGGAAGAGAAATGGAAGAGAGATGAAGACA
The DNA here is from genome assembly GCF_053477565.2 of Lygodium microphyllum. Taxonomy (NCBI): domain Eukaryota; kingdom Viridiplantae; phylum Streptophyta; class Polypodiopsida; order Schizaeales; family Lygodiaceae; genus Lygodium; species Lygodium microphyllum. The sequence goes on from NC_141151.1 coordinate 99,297,736, forward strand.
ATGAAGAGACATCTAAGAGAGTGACAAGAAAAAGTGTGGATCAGTCTAAAGTTGCAAATAAGCCATCTCCCAAGCATGTAATGGAAGAGATTGGGTAGAAGTAAAAACAGGATAGCAAACAAGAGGGCAAAAAGAGGGGAAAGCAACCATGATATAAGCTACAATTTGATGTTGAGACAACCATGGATCTTAAGGAGGTTCTTGAAGAACTGATTTTTAAACAATTGGGTGGAATTCTCCTTAGGAGAGGTGTTTGCCATTGCCAAGCAGAAATTTCATGATGAAATCATTGACATAATTAAGAGGAAGCGTCACTTTCTTGGAGATACTACTAGTGCATTGCTGCAATTTGAAGAGAAAATTGGTTTGTTTGGTATTCAGGCTGAATATGAGCATGATGTAAGTGATGGTTTATCAATGGAGGATGGTCTAAGATCAATGGTGGGCAACATGTGGAAAAGGGAAGAAAATGGCTGAAAATGCATTGTCTTATAACAATATGTATGGTGGAGTAAGGCAAATGCAACAATTTGGGGAAGAGACTCCATGATTATTCCTCGGAGTCATTACATAAGAAATCACCGGGCAAGGGCTACCACTGAAACAGTAGTGAAAATAGGGAGTGTGAAACTCCTTGTGTTGCTTTGTTTGACCATGGGTCCGAGATTAATGTCATTGAGCATAGATTATATGAGACGCATGGCTTGTGGACAGTCTTGATCATGGTTGGCATATGAAGGTTGCAAATAATTCTTTGGGGGAGCTTTATGTTGCATATCCTAATGTAAAAGTGACAATTGGCTATGTACAAGAAGAGCAACACTTCTTTGTGCAAGATAGTTCCTCATCTGAAGTGATTTTGGAACACCCCTATATTATAGGAGTGCATATGGAAACAAAGGTGCTTGATGATGGATTTGCTTACACAAGAGTCAAAAGCAAGGATGGGGGAAAGCCATCCAATTTCTTACCATTTATGTTAATCATCCTAGGAATTGGGATATGCTTCGAGAGTCTCCTTTGTCTCCAAATGCAAGGGATTTAAAAGAATTGGATTTTCACTGAGCACTGCTATAATGCATTGCTAGATTAGTGCTATTCAGAGGATGTACTTGCCTCTAATGGAATGAAGCATGTATTTTTACTACTAGTTATTCTTAGTTTACAGCAAATAGTTCATGTTGGTTTATGCCTAAGGAAGCTATCTACAAGGTTGAACGCATATTTATGAAACAGGATGCTAAGTAATTGAGAGCATTAGGGTTGTTAGATGAAAATAAAGGCATTTTAGGCCTATTTATGGGTTTAATCTTGCTGACACTATGGCTCTAGTATGTTCTTTGGGCATGTATGATGTTATAGGATTGTTTGCTCAGCATGAAGGATTACAATGGGCCAAAGTAGTTGTGGAGACAAAATATAAGATGGTTGACAAAAAAAGGTGAAACCAATTGCTTTGCCGCTTCCATCAGATAGTGAGAGTCTCTATGAGAGTGTTAAGGCAGTCAAATTTACGGGATCCTAAAGATATAGGTCATTAGTTTATAGTTGACATATTACAAAAAGTGAAAGTTGGTACATAAGGGTTTCTTTTTCCTGCTGAAAGAGATTGTTTTATGCAAATGTTGGCTAGGCATGGAAAGCATTTACATTTTAGCCTATTGAAATAAGTTGTGTGGATCCTAATGTTGTCTCTTCTATGGTAATATTTACTGTGCCACATGTACCATGGAACTTGAGGCCTATTCCAATGCCTAAAGCTTACTTGCCAAAGCTAATGGATTTGCTAAATGAAAAGATACACATGAAGATCTTGGAGCCTTGTACTCAAATCATTGGCTTGCTATGCCAAAAAAGAATGGGGCTTTGAGATTTATTCAAGACATGCAGCTAGTCAATAAAGTGACCATAAGAAATGTGGGTGTAAGTCCTATGGTTGATGAATTTACAAAGGCTTTTGTAGGTAGAGTGATCTATTCTTTGGGTGATCTTTACTCGGGGTATGATTAGTTTTAGCTTGCAGCTGAGAATAGGGATATCACAACCAAGAAGTCTCCCTTGGGGTTAATATGGATGTGTACTCTCCCGTAGAGTGCAATAAACTTAGTGGCACACATGATAAATGCTATGAATAGGGTACTCAAGGATTTTATACCACAATTGACAATGCCCTTCTTGGATGATGCTTTATTCAAATGTCATTGAAAGAATAAAGAATGAAGTGACAGTGACGGACACCCACCACCTGCAGTGTACAGGTGTGAAGGTATGTGGGTGACGTCAATGTAACTAATACATGGGTAGCTAGGCACATGTGCCTTTACCCTCAACAACCTCCCACTTAAAGGCGAATTTGTCCCTAGTGAGGAGAGGACAAGAAAAAAGTGACAAAGTACAAATGTACATAAGTACAATAGGATGAGAAAAGATGTCATCTCATCCAACTCCCATCAACTCCCTAAGGAAGGTAAAACACTCCATTGAGAGACTTCTAGTAAGTAGATCTACAGGATTTTGGTTAGTCGAGATCTTGATACGCATCCTAATGCCATCAACTAGGTGTAGCCATATATCATGCCACAACACCCACTACAAATGCTATGTCAAGATAAGTGTGTATCATGGCATACATCAAATTGCCCCTTGTGGATGCATAAAGGATCTTGGCCATCTCAGCCTTCTACTCATTAGATTGCAAACAATTGGCTTGAGTAACCTTCATGTGAGAAGGTAAAAGCCAACCAATAAGCTTAATATACTGCAAATGAAATTGCTCAAGGACCTTCTACTCCTTATGTGATAAGTAGAGGAGCCCCTCAAAGCAATTGCATGTAATGCACATCCCAAGAATAGTTGAGGTCTATTCCATGTCCTTCATCTCAAAGATCTTCTTGAGCTAACCTTTTAAAGGCATCCAACTCATCAGCATTCCCAACAATCAACATATCATCCACATAGAAGATCAAAATTATAAGGCTACCATCATGAGTCTTCTTCATGTATAAACATAGATCCAGATCACTATGGGAATATCCTTGTGAATGTGTAAAAGCATCAAACTTGTGGTACCATTCCCCAGGTGCCTATTTAAGGTCATAAAGGCTATTCCTCAATTTACACACTAGGTGTTCCTTGCCATGTTCTACAAAGCCCTTAGATAGCTCCATGTAAATCTCATCATGCAAGTCCCCGCAAAAAAAAGCCGTCTTAACATCCATCTGATAAAGATCCAAGTCAAGCTGAGCAACCAAAGCCAATACCAAGTGTAGGGTAGTCATCTTCACAATAAGAGAAAAGACTTCATCAAAGTTCATAGCATGTTCTTGCTTGAAGCCCTTAGCAACCAATCTAGTCTTGTATCCTAGCTTGGGGCGTCGAGGGGTACTTTTCAATGTGTACACCCACTTGCATGGCAAAGCACACTTACCACTAGGCAAAGGAACCAAATCCCACATATGAATTTTTTGCAGTGAGTTATACTTTGACTACATGGCCCTCTCCCAAGAACGACTATCACCTCTACACATGGCTTCATCATAAGTAAGAGGCTTACTAGTATATGTCACCATACCATAATCCATAGAGGGCTCAAACCATGTAGGCTATTATTGATCTCTAATAGATCGCCTCAAAGTTAATTGTGGGGCATGTACATCCTGTGGAGCATTAGGGACCTAGGCCACTGGGGCATCAACTATTGGTGCATGCTATTTAGCTGGCTATATAGTAACATGAGGCTCCTCCTGAAATATCACCTTGCGTACCTCAACGATATGCTCAGGCTACTTATGTATTTTCTCCTAATGGAAAACAACATCATGGCTGTGGATAACCTTCCAAGCTTGTGGATCCCATAGGCGATATCTCATCTCACTTACATCCCCATAACCAAGAAAGATTAATTTCTTAGACTTAGGATCCATCTTATTGTGCTTGTGCTTAGGTATATGGCAGAAAGTCTCACAACCAAAGATACGCACATGAGCATATGAGGGAGGTTTTCCAAACCATACCTCCTCTACAACCTGATAGTCAAAAGCAGTGTACGGGGACTAATTAATCAAGTGTACAGAAGTAGTAGCTACCTTAGTCTAAAAATATTGTGGTAAGCATGCATTGCTAAGCATATTGCAAACTCTATCCAGAATTGTCCTATTCATATGCTCAGCCATACCATTTTGGGGTGGGGTGTATGGGGCAGTCAACTAATGTTTAATACCCCTCTCATCACAAAACTACTCAAAGGCCTTAGTAGAGATATACTCAACCCCATTATTTGACCTTAGGCATTTTAGCCAATACCCAGAATGGTTCTCCACCAAAGCAAGACAACGTTGAAATGTAGCCAATACTTCTGATTTCTACTTAATAGGATATGCCGAAACCTTATTTGTATAGTCATCAATGAAGATAACAAAATACTTTGTGCTACCTAATGACTTGCAAGGCATGGGACCACACACATCCAAATGAACAAGAGCTAATGACTCACCTATGCATGTCATACCAAAATTTTTATATGTATTACGTGTCTACTTACCATTATTTAGTGTCTACCTGCCATATAAATAATGATCACAAGACTCAAAGCACTTATAGTCAAGGGGCAAAAGATATTGCAAACAAGTATGCATTTTCATTCCTTTCAAGGACATGTACCCAAGGAAACAATGCCATAGAGACACATGTGGAACTACATCCACTAGCAAAATATGGTCAATTAACCTAGATACAAGTAAGGGGTAGAGAGTATTAGACTTAGCACCATGTGCAATGACAAGATTCCCATGGGTTTTTTCATGAGGAATCACCAAAGGAAACTATATAACCTACATCATACAAAGTGCCAATAGAGATAAGGCTCTTCATAAGAGCCAGTACATGGCATACATTGTGAAGAGTAAACATGTGACTTGAACCAATATCAACTATTTCCAATGCCAGGTCATTATCCAAACAGATAGATCAAATCAAATTGTGGTATGAGTCAAACCACTCTCTATGACGGGTCACATGACACGAAGCCCTTGAATCTATTAGCCGATACTGAGTATACCCTGACAAAGCATCAGTCAGCTATGAATTATCAAGAAGAGAAGCCACACATATGAAATCATCATAAAATTCAGTCGGCACAACATTAATCTCTTCAATTTTAACACTCGACTTGCTAGGGACAATGTTGTGATCATCATTTTTGTCTTGTGCTTTATCCTTACCCTTTTCTTTGCGCTTGTTCTCCCACATCTTATGACAAAGCATGCTATTATAATTACTGCAAATAGTCCTAAAACCATTGCTAGATCAAGTTGAAAACAAGTTGTACTGATCAAGTAATGAATTGTCCACAAACTCAATGCAAAGAACTATCAAATGAAGATGACTGCTTGCGTAGACACTCCAGTAAATTGCAATTACATCATGGTGAAGATAAAGTACATAAATAAGAAAGCAATGAAAAAGAGGGGCAATCACTGATATAAGACAAATTGCAATTGCCATGGAATAGCTCCAACTAGCAGTGAATGAATATGCAACTAGCACTAAGAACTATCAAAGAATTAGTGTGTCAAACAGAGATATATCCATAGGCATGACCATCATGCATAGAGTGGGTGTCACAAGTAAGAGAAGAGACCAACTAGAGGCACAACAGATTGAGCAATGTGATGGAAGCTTAGTACATAGCCAATTAGGATGCATACATCACTAACAAAGTCATGATAGAGATAGGTGCAAGCCCAAAAGTAGTGTCAGACCAGCTCATTAAGCATCAACTGTGTACATAAAGCATGACAAGAGCATGTACATGTCACCAAGTCCCACAGTCTCACTGTAAGACCCTCAAGCTCAACTATGTAACCAAATGCTCAATGTAATATCCAAATGTCAAGAAGTGGCTCCCATTGGAATAAAAGTCGAATGCTAAATGAGCAAACAAATCTCAAAACATCATGTGGAATGCATCCATACATCCAAGATCCAAATAGCATATATCCAAGAGCATTCGACCCAAGTAACTTGCAAAGTGCTTACTAGAGCATCAAATAACCATACATAATAGTGAATGGCAATCAATATCAAGATTCAAAGCTCCAATCTCATCTCAAAAGGCCAGATGATCTGGCATCAAATAGACATCCCAGGAAGTATAAGTGACCTCTAGGCAATGAGTGAAGGAGTGTCCATAACTGTAATATAGAAAATTGGCATAAATTATGAGCTAATGGTTGAACCCAAGAGCTCCAACCAATGTCCAAACTCATGCCAAAGATTTTGGGGAAAATTCTAAAGTTTTCCAAGAGCTGAGAGCTAGGAGCAAGAGGATGGGACCAATAGATCAAGAATGAGGGGGCAGCGAGCAGGCACAAATCACCTGGATTTTACTGCTCCTATTGATAGAATTGAAGCTTTGGAAGCACTCTAAGGTGCTTAATGAACTGAGTAAAGACTTGTTCCAAGTACTTGTTAACCCTGCCTCCTAAGAGAGTAGTGGATCACTGCATAGATTTGGAGCCTCGCTCAAAGCCAGTTAATAAGCCACCTTATAGACTCTCAAAATGTGAACAGGAGAAAGTAGCTAAGCAAATTAAAGATTTACTAGAGATTGGATTCATTAGCTTAGTTCTTTAACATACGCTTCTCCGGTCTTGTCGGTCAAGGAAAAGGATGAAATTTTCTCAATTAGTATTGATTACAAGGACCTCAACAAGATTTCTATCAAGAATATGTATCCTATCCCTAGAGTGGATAATTTACTTAATTAGTTTAAGGGGAAAAGCACTTTACCAATATAGGTTTGAGATCAAGCTACATCAAATTTGAATGAGAGAGAGTAATGAAGTAAATACAACATTTAGGACTGATTGAGGGCTCTTTCATTTTCTTGTTATGCTAATTGGGTTAACAAACACTCTAGCCACCTTTCAGGGTCTCATGCATCAAATACTCTATCCCTTCATTTTCAAGTTTGTGTTGGTATTCTTCAATGACATTTTCATCTACATAAAGACATTTTTGGATCATTTGATACATATGAGAAAGATGTTTAGTGTTTTGAGGTAGCACATGTTGTTTGCCAAGGAGACTAAATGTTCATTCATGCAAACTAATGTGGAGTATTTGGGTCATATTATGAGTGAAGAGGGAATTAAGGTTGATCATAAGAAAGTGCAATGTGTTATGGAATGGCCAACACCCACCAATACCATTTCTCTTTGTATTTTTCTTGGTTTATCTTCTTTCTCAGATTTATTCAATATTATGTGACTATTAAAATACCCTTAATATATAGGCCGAAGAAAGAAGATTTATTTAGGGAGGCTTCAACTAATCAAATATTTAATCAGTTAAAGGGATTGCTCACTTTAGTTTCTATCTTGGTTTGCCTTAACTTCTCAAAAGAGTTCACTATCTAGTGTGATATAAGTGGACGAAACATAGGTGCAATTTTACTTCAAGAGCATGGAGTCATTGCCTTTGAAAGTTGCAAGTTGATGGAAAATGAATCTTACCATTAAGAAATGAAAATTGATGGGTACTTTGTAAAATCATGATTTTGGTATTACTCACGTTAGGGGTGAGGACAATATTGTGGCTGATTCTCTTTCAAGAATGTGGACATGAAAGATCTTATCCCTAGGTGAGCTTCATACTAGTTGGATTGAAGAGCTCCAATAGGCCTATTTTTTAGATGAATAATTCAGCATATATTCCATAAATTATAGTAAGGACTTATGGAGGAGAACTCTCAATTTCAACTCAAGAATGGACTTATTTGGTTTCATGCCATTCTTCACTTATAGTTGGCCATTTCATCGTTTTCACAACATATAACAAAATCTCTAAAAGTTTTCATTGGAAAGGCCTATGAAAGGATACTAAAGACTTTGTTTCTAGATGCGTGCCATGCCAATAGAATAAGGGCCACACTCTAAAGCTAGGAGGTTTATTATAGCCATTACCTATCCTTGAGGCAAAATGGATGCATATAACAATAAATTTTATCATTGGCTTACCTAAGCATTTATGTGGTAGTGGATAGACTTGCCAAAACAACCTATTTTATTTTCATGCAAAGACCTAGTTTATAGCACCTCAAGTAGCCAATTAGTTTATGGAGCACGCGTTTAAGTTGCATGGGTTATGCAAGTCATAGTTCATGATAGGGATGCCAACTATGGGTAGGTGATTTTCAACTTAATGGGGACAAAAGTGACTCCATGTGTACATCATATCGTCCCTAAACTGATGGCCAAATAGAGAGGGAGAATAAATGTCTTGAGACCTATTTAAGACACTGTTGTCTCATGATGTGTAGCATGTATTGGATTTATGCATTCATTTGGTTGAGTTTTCCTACACCAACTTCACTCATTTCAACATAAGAATCTCTCCCTTTGAGGCTTTGTATGGGTATAAGGTGCACCTTTCTATAGTCATGTTTAATAAGAAGATAAGCCCTCAAGGGAAAGAAGAACTGGATCAAATGTAGACCTTACTTCAATTGTGTAAGTTGAATCTTAAGAAAGATCGGGATCTTTTGAAGGTGCCTAAGTCATGGTATTGCACTCTCAAGGATGGCTCTAGCAATAAGTTGGTACACATACTTTATGGGCCATACATGATTGTAAAGCGAGTGGGTGATTTGGCTTATCACCTAGAACTCCCTTCCTACACAAATATTCACAATGTCTTTATTGGGACTCAAGTGTGGATTATGTTGTAGAGCTACTACCCATGGATAAAGAGGACATTATTTAGTACATTCCTAAGGAAACCATAAGACATTGTAAGAAGAAGCTTAGATTGTGATGAATCTTAGAGTATTTGATAAAATAGTAGGATTTAGCCCTTGAAGAAGCTTCTCCGTGGCCAACATTTAGCTAGATTTGGCCCCTTTTTGATAAAATAGTAGGATTTAGAGTATTTGATAAAATAGTAGGATTTAGCTAGATTTGGCCCCTTTTTTGATGTAGATATCCCATAGGTAGCACTCTATTTTGGAATAATTTTGTGCCTACATTAATGATAATAAAGTGAAACTTATATGAGCTGAAATTGTATGGAATGAGCTTCATTTTGATATATAACACACTTGATTTGGGGTAGGTCATCAACTCTAATAAGTAGGAATCTATCTATGACAAAACAAGGCCACTTTAGATTAGGAAGGAAGTTGAAAAATCTATTATTAGATATATTTTCACTTTTGCTAATCCAAATATTTTGAAGACATGTAAAATACCCATCCACACCACCTTCTAAGATTGTGATAGTGTGTAGTCGAAAAAAAATTGTAAAGTTTATGAAGATGGGGATGCACATGTCAATATTTCTACATACTCTACTCTTTTTTATCTCTTAAGTTCTTACAAATCATGACTCTCATGTTTTTTCTGATTTCTTATGAAGCACATTCTATTTTATCATGCTACATATCAATAACTATGGTTTGTTGTTAATATGAAATACCAATGTATTAAAATTAAGCCACATTACTAAAGCACATACATTAAAACTATAAGACATTTTGGTATATCAACAAAGTCAAACTCACTAAGCTCAACACCTTTTACAAAGAACAATAGCAACTTACAGATAGTTCAAACACACAATCAACATATAAAAGAAAATGTACAAGAGTCAATGTATTTTGATGAATAATATAAATCCTAGCAAGAAGAGGATTTGTACAATAGATGTGATTGTCCTCACTTTACTTCATAGAGAATTCTAGGCTCCAAGGGAGCTCAACAATAGGACATTGGATAGTAACTCTTATTTTTTCAAGAGCTTGATATACCTTGGACTCAACCACCTCTCATTTAATTGGCTTGTATACTTGCTTTAGACTATCTACACTTCCATTTTCACTTCTCTTGAACAAATAGAGATCTGAATGTATACTAGACTTACCTACTTACCTTCACCACATTATAGTCTGAAAAGCATGGAAGGCTTGTTGGTGGTCTCATGATCCATGCGTTGTTCCTTAAGGCATTGCCTCTCCTTCATATCCACACCTTTGTAGCTCCAATAGCAAAAGAAGAAGAAGAATGATAAAAAAGGATAGAGAAGAGCTTCTCCTAATCGGTCCCTCTCAGTCTCCCTCCCCCCTCTCTCTCTACCTTTACTCAACCCTCTTACCCTTCAAGCTATGGTAATAAGAGGAGAACAAGAGATGGAAGTATGGAATCAAGATGAGCTCCAACCTCACTTAGTCTCTCACAGCTCACTCACTCTCCCTCACTCACAAGTAATGGTTGCCACAAGATGGTATACAAGAATATAGAAGAGTAAAAAATCAAAAGTTTCATACACAAAAATGTGATCTCTATTCACATTTATACATTTTATACATTAGGGTTAGGCTTCCCACTTTTGGTTGGGTATCCTTTCCCTTTTCCACTTGACTTGTGACTTGGGCTGTCTCATTTTCACATACACTCTGGCCTTTGTAGATACAGTTTAAAAGAAAATAGTGAATGCCCTCAATCCTCACATCTATTGTAGGTCTTCCAATGTAACCTCAAAAATTATTGCAATTTGCATAAGAGTGAATTAGGCTCTCATTCAAGCTCTCATTTAATCTTTACAAAAATAAAATACTTTTTCACCCACAAGTGATGAATTGGAAAGTATTGTATGTGCATATAATGGATGAATGGTCCCTAAAATAATACATTAAGCTCTTTAAACTCTACATCCTATATCAAAATAATTCCTCACATCCTTGATTAGTTACACTAGGATTTTGGCTTCTAACCTTTCTTTAGTTACTTCTTTGTTGTAAGGCTTAAAATGTACCCCTTGCTAGCTAAGTGATAATCCCATGGAACAATTTGTTAATGTGGTGTGGTGGTCTTTAAAAGGTCCAGATCCTAGATGTGCATGGGACTTGATGGGTGGGAGGGCAATGATGTAGGATGACTACTCTACTGACAAGAATTGTAGATTGTTGAAGCTAATGGTCACCACACTCCATCTTCAAACCACCTACATAAGACAATGTGCTCTCTCTAGGACTATGTGTCAAGTGCAATTGGGAAATGTGTCTAACACCAAGTTGTTGGAGCTCCTTGTAGTATGTTCCACACTCGAGGAACCAATTACTAATAGAGTTGGTGGTGTGGTTTAATCTAGGGTGATAGGTCTATCAAGAAAGCCCAAGATGTCCTACCATTAAGGTACCCTAAATTTGTGTAGTGGGGAAAAGGATGTGGCTCAAGGGTTAGAGATGAAGTCAGCAAATAGGCACTTGGTGTCTCTAACTTGAGGACCCCTAGGTGTAGTGCTTGTGGGTTGTACCTAATCTAAGTTGGAGCTTTTTCTCTTTCTATTTCTATGTATATTTGTTTTTCTCTATCTCTTTTTTGAAAAAATAAATCAGGAATTTAAATATGGAGTGATACCAAAGTTTGTGATAAGCAATTTTGGCTCAACAAATATTGCGTTGGTGTAGATGACTTTGAAAAGAATTGTTGGATACATTGAACGGACCTACTATCAGCCATATCTTTTGTAGTACTAGGAAATATGATAGGAATAATAGTGCTTAGAGATGGAGGTGCAGCATTGTGATCATGGCATTACATCAACGAACGACAAGGGTAATCTATATGTATACATGGTTGCCTTCTGCTTCAATAACTTGATTAGAAGTCTTGAATAGTTATAGGTGGTGATGAAGTTTGAATTTTAGTAATTGTTGAATTTTTCTCTCTCTAAATAATAGTTTCCAAATCAAGGTTGTCAACAAACACCTCAAGCCATTTTCTTAGCATGTCTTTGACAATAGTACACACCAAGCATGATTCATTAGTCAACTTGAAATGGATGACTATGTATGCAAAGTAGGTGACATTTGTGACATTTTCCCTGGTTACTTTGACGAAATGTTGATCCATCTTTGTAAGCAGGTAAGTGCTCCAATCAATAGCCACTCCTTTTAACACCATCCTGGAAGCTATAAATAGCTCTTTGGACAAGTAATGGGTTGGTGTTTTGGCAGGCATAAACCTGTCTTGGAGGAACTGGTAGACCAACTTCCAAAGGGGATCAATTATCATGGAAAAACAGACTCCTGAAGTGTTGATCACTTTCTTGACATCCAGAATTTCCTTGGTCTGCTTCTGTAACAGCTTGAAAATCTCATCGTTGGAGAATAATTGTCTAGCTGTAACAAAGGGCTCTCCTTTGTAGGGAAGAGACAAAGCCTTCCCTAACCCTGGGGGTGTCAATGTAATGGAAGCGCCATGAACCAGTTCCGACTTCTTGCTATATGAGGCAAGGAACTCATCACACAAGGATGGATCATCTGGAATCAAGGGGAATGAAACATCCACGAAAGTCACAAGTCCGGCTTTTGCTATAGGCTCAAAAGCTAGTAGGGAAGAGTAATCCCTACTAACCAGCGGGACATACTGGATAGGAGGAGGAGCATGAGGCGCCATTCAAATGGAAAACACACACACCACAACACAGACATTCACAAAGAATGCCTGCAAAACAACCAAAGGGCTATAAAAAAGGAATCAATCAACAGAAGGACACACATACATAGATGTAACTAACCCATTTACCACCCCAAACAACCCACATCCTAGAAAAAATTTGGCATGACCTCTACACATATGCGACTGAAAACTTCATGTGATGCAACAAACAGACACCCAAATCCCCGTATCAGGCAAGAAAGAAAGAACTACACACCGTACCCGTAATCGTAACACATAGACAAATCATAATACCATAAAAATATACCTCAAGATCGGACCATAACCTTGACCATTAGTGTCAACTTAGAAGACTTTACGCGCCCATCCCATGAAGCGTGTTTATTAAAAAGGGGAAAAAAGTGCAGTGAGGGGGAAATTATTGTAATGAAGGGTTCATTTTAAGAAATTAGTAACAATGGGTGACATTTTATTAGGTTATAAACCTTAATAAGAAAACGACGGTTCCTTCTTAAAATTTTAATTACAAATTATTAGGGTGAAACGGTGCTTTATTGAAACCCGGACTACGATCCCCAGACTGGGTCTCTAAATGCAAATTCCTTAATTAAAAATTAAGATTGATGTGGAGCGCTTTTTTGCCAGCACGTGCTTTTCTGTGATGACGGTTGGTTCATTTTTATTAACAATTAAGGTGCCTCTTAAGCGCATGTAGCGCGTGTAAAGTGAAGGGTTGGTTGATTTTTAAATTATTAAATTGTGTGTTTAGCGCGAATGCGCGTGAAAAAGGTGGGTGAATATAGTTCATTTTAGCAATTAATTGTGGTTAAGGGGGTAATGAAAATAAATGAAGCTCACAAAATAAATACCTGGTAGGGGTGTGTATGCAATGGACTGAAGGCGCATGGAGTAGTCTCCCAAAAGTAATGAATCCAGTCAAACAAAAACAAAGACCACTGATTGAAAAAAATAAAGCACCTTAGTGGTTTTGTTGATTTTTATTTTTTATTTTTTATTTTGTTTGTTTTGTATTCTAGGTGTGTTTGTTTTGTGTATATTGTTTGGTTTGGTTAATTTGTGTTGTTATTTTTATTTTTATCTGTTGTTTTTTTTTAAATTTAAATAAATAATTAAATTAGAATATATAACACATGAATATATTATGAAGTGTAAGAATGAATTTTCAGCTATTTAGCAAGTGTCCATAATGTATGTTAATTCATCCATGATTTTTAGGATTTAAAATGATTTTTTATGAAGTATAGTATTAAATTTAGGATTTTTTAAAGCTTCAAAGAATATTTTTGCCTTTTATGGAATATTTTTTAATTGAAAAATTACTGGAAAAAGGACAGGGGGTTTATGGAAATTTTTGATATTTTTTTGAATTTATTTCTGTATTTTTACTAATTTTTAATGAATTTTACTCATTTTCATGTAGTTTTGAAGTAATTTTCAAATTTTATTTTTTTTTGTAATTTTTTTGTTTTAATTTTCACTTGACTAATATTTCAAACAATTTTAGTAATATTGGTAAATTTTCAAAAAAAATTGTAATTTTTTTATTTTTAAATGAATTTTTGAAAATTTTTATATTTTTTCTGTTTATTTTTATGTAGTTTTATATATTTGCGGGTTGGAAAATACAAGGTGGTACCCGGGCTGTGTGTGAACAGCGAAGGATGACTGCGTGTGAACGGCAGGTCTGCAATCTCCACCGCACGACTAAGTCGGAAGCGCGTCCTCGCGCGTGAACGCTCGCTAGCACACCCGTACTCAGCAAGAAAAAGAACGGAAGAGAAAGGGCAGGAACGGGGGCTAACTGAGTAAATTAAGTGAATTAGGTTAGCTTAGTCTGATAAAGTCGATTAAGTTAACCTAGTTGAATAAATCAATGAAGTGAGTGAAATTAGGTTAGTTGGTTAAGTGAGGTCAAGTCAGGTCAAGTAAGTATGGTTAGTCGAGATAGGTCAGTTTAGTCAAGTCTGGTTAGTTAAGTCAAGTCTGGTTAGTTAGGTCTGGTTAGTTAGGTTTGGGTAAGTCAGGTAAGTCGGGTCTGGTTAGTCTAGTTTAGTTAGGTCAAGTCTAACCAGGTTTGGTTAGTTAGTGCTGGTTAGTTAGGTCAAAGCTAACTAGGTTAACTAGGTTAGGGGGTTAAACTAACTAGGGTCAGTGGAGGGGGTTAACTAACTGTAGTTAGTTAGTGGGGGGTCAACTAACTGGGGTTAGTTAGGGGGGTTAACTAACTAGGGTTAGTTAGGGGGTCAACTAACTGTAGTTAGTTAGTGGGATTAACTAGGGTTAGTTAGGTGATTAACTAGGGTTAGTTAGGTCATTAACTAGGGTTAGTTAATTACTAACTAACATGAAGTTAAGGACTAACCAGAGCAGGGTGGTGGAGGGGGAGGTGGAGGAGGAGGAGGAGGGAGGAAGTGGTGGTGGGGGAGGAAGAGGAGGGGGAGGAGGGAGGAAGTGGTGGTGGGGGAGGAGGAGGAGGGGGAGGTGGAGGTGGAAAGAGGTGGTGGTGGTGGTGGAGGAGGAGGAGGAAGAGGTGGTGGTAAGGGGTGGTGGAGGCGGACGACGTGGCAACAGGGCGACAGAGGTGGACGGCAGCTGGAACGGCACTACGACGAAAGCGGTGCGGCGGCAGGGCGACAGAGTTGGACGCTGATGAGGGCGGCCGAGGCGCAGAGGGCGACGTTGCAGGCGTGTACGTGGGCCGAGGGAGAGAGAGGATTATTATTATTATTATTATTATTATGATGATTATGATTATGATGATGATGATTATTATTATTATTATTATTATTATTATTATGATTATGATTATGATGATGATGATGATGATTATTATTATTATTTGTTTTTTTTTTTGCTGTGGTTGTTTTTGTTTTTAAAGGGAAAATAGAAAAATAAAATGAAAAATGAAAAATGGAGGGGCAAAAAATACACCCCAAGCTCGTGTGCATGCGCGGGGAGGGGTAAAAAAATTTGCAGCGACGGGGTTAAATGGGTAGGGACGGTGACGCGCAAGCCACGGACGCGTCATGAGGCACGTAAAACCAAAAATAGGCGCGTTCACGCGCGATACGAGAAACTTAGCCACACGGAAAAAAGGAAGAAAAATTAATAAAATCCAAACCGTTCGTTGGATCAAAAATTTGTACAAAGTAAAAATGTGCTAGGAGACAAGGGAAAAATGATGGAAATATACAACACCGGGTCCGGGGCAAAATCAGGGTGTTCACATGGAAAAAACCGCACAAATGTGCACAAAAAGGGACTTGGAAATTAATACGGGAAAAACCGTGCGCCAGAATAGAGAACAATAAAAAGGAAAAATGTCAAGAAGAAAGGGATACATAGGACTGGTGCATCAAAACTCAGTTTGGGGGAAATTATGAGGGGTTCACATGGAAAAAACACGAAAAGTGCATCCGAAAACACTCGAAAAAATTAATAACTTAAAATTCGACAATCGAAAGAGGGGGGAGGAAAAAGAAAAAAGGGGAAAAAAGGTTGACAGGACATGGTTGTCAAATTAAAATGGAATTCCGGTGAAAATAGGGCAGGTTGACATGGAAAAAAGTGAAAAATAGGCACGAAAAAGGTCCCAAAACCCGTAAAAATTAATAACGGATGAACCGTGCATCGGAATGACACGGAATAAAAAGGAAAAGTGTTAGGGAGATTGGGTAGGACATAGTTGATACATCAGATCAGGGTTCTGAAGCAATAAAGATGCATTCACATGGAAAACTATTCAATTTACGGGAATTGCTTCAAAAATTAATAACTTGAGAACTGTAAGTCGGAACAGGGGTTGGTAAAAAGGAAAGATGGGCAGTTCAAAGGGACAAACACGACTGTAAGGTTGGATTGGGATTTTGGTGAACATAAGGTCCGTTTGTATGAAAGAAGCGCAAAACTAAGAATAAGGGCAAATGGTCAAGAAACAACCCCAGGGATAGGGTGAAATAGAACGGAGGAGTGGGGAAGAATGACACGGAATAAAAAGGAAAAGTGTCAGGGAGATGTGATAGGACATAGTTGATACATCAGATCAGGGTTCTGAAGCAATAAAGATGCGTTCACATGGAAAACTATTCAATTTACGGGAATTGCTTCAAAAATTAATAACTTGAGAACTGTAAGTCGGAACAAGGGTTGGTAAAAAGGAAAGATGGGCAGTTCAAAGGGACAAACACGACTGTAAGGTTGGATTGGGATTCTGGTGAACATAAGGTCCGTTTGTATGAAAGAAGCGCAAAACCAAGAATAAGGGCAAACAGTCAAGAAACAACCCCAGGGATAGGGTGAAATAGAATGGAGGAGTGGGGAAGGAACCCCATCAGGGTAAAATGAAGTCAGGGCATAGATGCATGATCAGAATAGGGTATATGCATGGGGGTATGCATCATCGACGCGCAGGGACGTGTCCCCATACTTAAGACCTTAGCAGGAAGGGTAATCCAAACATCAAGGACTTGGTACCTCACATCAGACCAACCATGAACATCCCCACACTTAAGACAGAGCCATCATTGAGAAACAGAAGGTGTAGGGTTAGAAAAACTTGGCCCATATTGTCGAGGAGGAATGTCGACTATCGAGGTTGCGTCTGGTGGCATCGTCGGCTGCAAGAGGTAACAAGGTATCGTCACAGCACTTGTCCAATGTCCTTTGTGGCAGGGACCACGCAGCAGCACCCAGGGAGGTAGCTGGTTGAAGGAATCATAGAAAATTTATCGATGGTGAGGGATAGTGCACCCAACTCACGAGCACTCAAATGGACTGAAAGAGCAGTCACTCGCCCCATGACTAACATCACTCGAGGAAATAATGATGAAAACCCAGAGCTCACACCTGGTTTAGAAATCGACAAAGGAATGGTGCAGAGAGAGTATGCCAAGGTGCACAATTGATGGTGCAGCAGTGTGTCCAACCCCGTCTGGTATAAGTGCAAGGAGGAAGGCCAAGGAGCCTTGTAGTGCAATGTACAGAACAGAGTGACATGTCTTGTGTTGATGGCAGAAACCCAGCCCGTGGGTGCATAAGGAAACGATAACATACCTGATTCCAATGGTCACAACGTCCCTCAATCCTCACCTCTCAATAATCGATTGAAGAAACACTAGTCACACTCAGCCCACCCTCTGTCTCATGCTCTGTTGAAAGATATAGAGGGCAGCCCATTCCTGAAACCCATTGATGTAATCCTCACAGTTACTTGTGCAGATGTTGTATGCCTTGTGCGCATTTGATGGTGCAACCGTGCATCCCGCCCTGTGCCGGCATATAGTGCAAGAAGGAAGGCTAGGGAGCCTTATAGTACAGTACACATGAACAGATCATGCTTTGTGCATTGAGAGACCCATCTCGTGCGTGCAACACTCTGTTCATACATCTCACCTCTCATTTGATTTAAAGGGAAAGACTGGTCACTCACCCCACCCTCTGTCTCACTCTCGGATAGATACAGAGGTAGCCCATGCTCACGTCCCCATCCTGTTAGGATGAAAGCTCACATCACTAAAGGGATTGGTGATGGAGATCATGTCAGCTGTTGTCGTCATCAGGATCTTGAGGAGGAGGCGTACCCAGGGAGGTAGCCAACAAGTCTCATAATTCAATGATTTGCAAGAACCATGGCCATTCCATCTAGCACCCTGAGATCTTTGGCCTCTGAGGTCTCTGTAGGGACATCAACAAGATCATCCGTTATCAGAGGAAATTCTTCATCTGCACTTTCATAACCTGCTTCATTTTCTTCCTCATCATTTTCATCCTCTTTCTCTGGAGGCTCTGTCTCTACTTCTGTAGAGGCTCTGTAAGAGAAGAACAGATCTTTTGCCTCTGCATCTGCTTCTACTTCTGTCACAGTTTCTGACTCTGCTTCTGGCTCTAGCTCTGTATCTGTTACTGTCTCTGTAACTGTCTCTGTATCCGGTCTGTCTCTGTTCTGTAGCCGCTCTGTATCTGCTCTGCCTCTGTACTGTCTCTGCTCTGTAACTGTACTGTCTCTGCTCTGTCTCTACGACTGTCATGTAACAGGGAGAATAGTACATCCATGCTTCTATTTCACTGTCAGAGGTGATTTCAGAAGTTAATTCTAGTTGAGGCAGGAGGTATTCACCCATGGGCAAGGATTTTACTTCCCTTGGCAATTGGCTTATAGTGCCCACTGTTAGGGGTTGTGCCTCTGTTTTCTTAGGAAAAATCTGCTTAACAGCCTCTTCATCTCCTGATGTACCATTTGTTACCTCGTTGGAGGAGTCAGTTATGACTTCGATGGGTGTGGATCCATTGCCTTTTTGCGATCCATACAGCTTCAACACCGCTTTGTTGGGTCCTCTGCCTATGGTTAGGGTTCCTTTGAACCAGTCCGTCCTGGCTCTTACTTCAAAAAGTCAAGGTCATCCCAATAGCAGAGGGTATGAGGTCCCATAAGAATTTGGTTTGACCACTAGATATATTAGCAAATAATCTCTTCCTGCAAGGGTTGTTTTTACGTATGGGAGGATGCCCAACGGTTTGACTCTGCTTTGGTCTGCCAATCTGATAAGCCACTGTGTAGGTTGAATTCCTTGCAACCCTAAGTCCTTCATTGTCACATCCGTCATTATGTTAACTGATGAGTCTCCATCAATCAATGCATCTGAAATAAAGCATCCTTCTATCCATATACTAATCTCTAGGGTTCCAGGATCTAGGAAGGCATTAGCCACATCTACTTCCTTTACAAGCTCCGGGGCCTTATTGGTCTTGGTCGCTGTTGAAGGAGCGATCCTTAATCCATGCCTTCTTGTCAAGATGCTTTTGAATTTCTTTCGACAGCTAGGAGACAACATCAGCAACTGTTGGAATGTTAAGTTTGGTTTAAAAGTGTCTAGGTCTTTGGCCAAGTCATAATCTTTGATAGGATTCACAGGCTTCTCCAGCCGGCTGGGGAATGGGGTTATACCCATTTTCATCTTTCCTTTTTCTTCTAATAAGTGTAGCATCGACACTTCCTCTATTTCTGGAGATGCTTCTGCATCATCTATCTCCTAGGCCTCTGGTCCTGTCTCTGGGAGACTGTCTCTGCAACTCTCTGTGGCACTACAGTGCTATGTACTACACTGTTCTGTTCTGTACTGCTCTGTCCCTCTGTTGGCAGGTTGAACTTCACTGTCTTGGTGGGAGAGTTATTTTTGTTCTGAACAATTGGTTCCTTCTTCTTGGTGCACGTAATAGCGACAAATTCCAACTCTACTAAATTGGAGGCAGGCTCTTGTGCCTTCTATTGGCTATTAGTGGCATTGGCCTTTATAGGGGCTGGACTTGGACAGTCCTTTGCAATGTGGCCTTCACCTTTGCATTGACTGCATAAGGGCTTATAATCCACAGATCGTCTAGGGTTTGGACAATTCGGGGAGATATGTCCCTTTTCTCCACACCTATAAAATTCCACCTCTGATCTTTGACCACTGCCACAGACTGTCATCCTCTATAACTTTGAGAGGGAAACCTCCTTGGACCAAAATTAGGACCAAATTCCCTAGGCTTGGGTCTAATATCCTATGTTGTCATTTTGGATTCCAGCAAATTGAATCTTGCATTTTCATCATTCTGTCTTCGTTCATGCATCTCTTTTAGAGAGCAAATATCCTCTGTATGGTTCTTCCGTAAACAGTAGGAACAGGAGGCTCCAAGAATGGTTGGTTTTCGGGTACATTCAGTGGCTAAATGTCCCGCTTGATGACACTTTCCACACCATGTATTGGAGCGCATCACATCTCTTTCAGCTCCCACATGAGTGGATATATTGGCAGTATTCACCTTCAGCATATGTAGTTGCTCTGTAATCACATCCAGAAGCTCTTTCTTGATACTTGCACAACTGAGTTGGATAAGTAGTCCTTCAGATTTTCACCTCTTGAAGTGCTTGTAGTAGGGTTTTGGGAAGCGTCTGTAATTGCTACATAAACTGCTTGGGTTGATCGAGAACTTGAGGTTGTTGATTCCATTTGGTAGGATTCCACTGTTGTTGAGTCGCCATTGAAGAAACTATTTGAGGCCACTGTTGCTATGGTTGAACCATCATTTGAGGCACTGTCGTCTGTGGTGACCACACTGGATTAGGTGCATTATACTGCGGCATTGTTTGTATTTGGGAATAGGAGTAGGGAACTGGCCTTGGGACTGCATTTGGTGGGTATACCATTCTAGGCATGGGAGGATGTAAGACTCCTATTCCTGGAGTCATTGACAGCATTGCTTCAACTTCGTCATACAATCTTGCACCTTACACTGCAGCTTGCAGATTGACTAGTCTTCTCAATTCCATGAACTTGCGAACATCTGGTTGTAAGCCCCTGAGAAACACTCCTTTCTGGATGCCTTCGTCTAGATGATGGTTAGTCCATCTCTTCAAGATGGATTCCATTCACGAAACATAAGCTTCTACTCTTTCTCTAGAGGATTGACTTAGGTTCATGAACTCCTCTCGCATCCGCTCTTCGAAACCTTCACGTCTGAATTTAGTGAGGAAGGCCAACTTCAGGTCGTCCCATGTGCCAAAAGTTCCTGCTGCTTGTCTCTCATACCACTAAAACGTCACGCCTTTGAAAGTGGCGGGGAATATTGCTAACCAATGCTGCTCAGGGGTTCTGGCATTGTTAGCCACACATGCTACCATGAACTCCGCTACATGAAGATCAGCGTCTTCATTGTACTCTCCCTTAAAAATTGGCAATGGGACTACATTTGCTGGCCTATCATCAATATTTCCAAGACGAATCTAACTAGGAAGGGGACCTTGAGTTGCCATGGGGACTTCTGTAAAAAGTGTTTTTAGGGCATCAAAGGAGGCTTCTGCTGCAAGCTCGTTCTCAGCTTTGATTTTTGCCTTCTCTCTTCTCACATACCTCTGGACTCGTTCTAACGCTTGCCTCTTTATTGCGTCATTCATCAGGGGGTTGGCTCAAACCAGTTGGTCTGTACTCAACAAGATAGTATCAGAGAGGGCTTCAGTCTCTGAGGGATTCTCTGGCCAACATCTCTTCTACTTCCTTCTTTTCAACATCTCTAAATTCGGCTTTCAAACCACTACAGAGGGGAATATATTCTGTTCTGAAAGTATCAAAACTCATTCTTCTTAGGATCGTTGTTGTGTTATTATAATAATGCCAGCTTCTGAGGGTTTCAACAGTGTATGTTGTGAAAAACACTTTGTCTACCAACTTCCAGTGGGTTGCTAATTGGACAAACAGAAGGTTGTTAGTGCACCAAGCATCCCACGTATCTTGCTGTTGAGCATTCACGAACAAATTCCAACTCTTTTCCTTCTTGTTTTTATGAGCCTCCACTAACCACGACTCCTGAAGCTTCTTCACAATCTCCCACTTGATGATGTTTGGAAACTTCTCAATGAATGCCAAATCTTCCATGGATGGTCATTCTCTCTGTTTCTGCTCTTTAGTTTGTTCCCAAACAGTTTGCCACCAAGATGCAAGTTTCTGCTACTTCAATAGGAAGAGGAAACAATCCACCACATAGAGCATGCATCATGATGGTGATATGTTTCCGCCATTGTGGAATGAACTTCTTGTGAAAGGCTTTGATTATGAGAAATTTCAACTCTTCAATGGAAGAAGGAACTTTACAAACATCCATTGAATTTTCCTCTTCTTGACAATGCCATTTCCTTCATTTTCAGCCTCTTCTGGTGCTTGTTGATGGCAAGTTTCCCCGGCTGCGCACCAAAAACATGGAGCCCCAAGAGGAACACCAAAGAAAAGAGAATTATATTGCAAGAAAATCTATGTTGTAACATTAACAAGCTTTTATTTCATTCTTTTGATGACCAAAACAAAGAAAATAACAATTCTTCACGTAGCATCATAGTAGATATCTCCCACAGATTTGATAGAATCAGCCGTAACCTTCAACATCTTTATATAATCCATCAATAGAACAAAGAAAATAGGAGAATAAACCATATTTGAATGGAAATAAATCACATAATATTCATCTTCAAAGTTCTCTCTCTCAATCTCTCATATACAGTTACACTGTTTTGATAGAATTGGCTATCTCTGGCTCTCTCTCTCTCTCTCTCTCAATAGTACATCATATCCTTACTACAATAATCTCATAATGACTCTCAATAATCCTTCTTAGGTCGTGGATGCACCTCCCAAGAGTTATGTCTGATATGAAGAGTCACCAGAGCCACTAAAGTGTCTCTTCACAGCTCACTACTGTCATTGTCACTCAGTCTTCTCTTCAGTCTTCAGCAGCTGCTTCTTCCATTTGTTTTAGCTCTTTTGAACTTAGATTCATCCTTTCCAAAGGTTAGAAAACTTTCCCAAAGTCACACATACATTCTACAGAACACTTACAAAAGGTCTACAGAACAGTTATAGTACAGTACCAGAGCAGCTACAATACAGTTATAGTATAGAGACAAAGCAGAGACAGTGGCTCTACAGAAGGTCTACAGAAGGTCATCAGAACCTCATAACTCATACTCAAATCATTCCATACTATCAAAAACTATTCAATAGGCTTCCAAAAGATCTAAATCTTCATCAATCATCAATCCATGCTTTATACAGAAGATAATCAGAACAAAACAGAAGCTATATAGAAGATATACAGAACCAATCAGAACCTCACAGAACATCATAGAGCTTCATATCTCCACTAAGAATCATCATGAAATTCCAAAACATAATCAATATCATCCAAAACACTCTCAAATACTTCCATCAACAACCATACATCACTCTAAATCCATCAAAAATCAATCATTCAGACCTCAAAAACAACAAAAATCAGTCAAAAATTTAGTCTTTTTCCACTCTCAACAAAGATGTTTGTGATTGTATATGTAGTTAAATAGTTTTAACGTTTGTTGCAAATTAGCTACCCATCTCCTTGTTAAGTTGGTTTTTCTCCTACCTAACATATTGGGTGCAACATGTTGGATACTTTCCTTTGTTGTGCAAGGATTTTAAATCCACCTATAGTCAAACTAGTGAGGTTTCAAACTGAAACGGAGCTAAAAATTGATAATGACCTAAACTCAGCTGAAGATGCTTGTGATTGTAGTGGATCTTGCATTGGAAAAGGAATGGGAGTTTATGTTGGTGAATATGGATATAGATAAGGCTTATGAGTGCATTAGGTGGGACTTTATCATTGCTACATTGGTAGCCATGGGCTTAGGTACTCTATTATGTAACATGATCTCAACACCCTTTACAAATGCTTCGGCCTTAAAAAGTGTTTATGAATTCATCTAGCATAATTTTGAACATCGAAGGTCTATGATGCTATTAGAGAGGAAATGCATGAATATTGTGTGGAGAAATGCTAATAATCATAGGTGGCATGCTATATCTTGGGACATCTTGTGTGAAAGCAAAGAAAATAACGGCATTAGTGTGGAAGCTATGAAGGAAGGCCTCTTGACTACTCTTGACATGTTGAAGAATTCACACCTTCATAATCCATGGGCGATCATCATGAGGAGAAATTGGATGGCTAATGATCATCTTGTTAAAGGTAAATAATTGCCTCTATTTTAGACACTAGAACTCAAATATTGAACATTTAAAGCACCATGAAGATGGATTCTATTAAAATACGCAGGATCTAGAGCATGGTAGATGCGGAATCTATGGAGGTTGAAAGAGGAAAAAGAAACTCATGAAGACATTGAACCTGACAAGGATAAATTGTTATTACAGAAGTGAATTAGGTTCCAAGATTGAGACTTGGACTCATAAACACAATCTTGTGTATTGGCAGTCACATGACACTTTACTGGAAAGAAAAGAGTACTATCATTGCATTAAAAAAGAGTGCAAGTACAATGCTTTATAGGAATTGAGTGGTGGTACTTTCTCTTACTGTGCATATGGGATTCTGGTCCTGAGTCCTAACTGCTCCTCACAAAGGGACTAAAATAGGTGTGATTGCAAATATCTCAACACCCCTCCTCAATCACAACCAGAAGTACAAAGCATATAGAGGCTTTAGTGAAAGCAACACCTAAAAAGTGTGGGCACACCATAAACATGGCAAAAAACACTAGAGGTTGTCGCAGAAAAGGCTAAGTGTGGGTACCACAAACATGATAGACATCTAGAGGCTGTAGCAGGGGCCTCACAAAGTGTACAGAGGCTGTAGTACAAGACTAACTGAGGAGTTTACAAGTTTATGTTTGAGGCATTAGGGCTAGTAAATGCAAAACTAAAAAAGTCTATTTGAATAGAAGGACTGATGAGGTTTGTCCTTCTCCTGGTAGTCTTCTTCTTCTTCTTCTTCCTTTGCTCCGTTTTCTTCTTCTTCTTTGACTGCAACTAGATAGGCCTTTTGGGATCTCTTTCTAGCATGGCAGAACTTCTCGGTGTGTCCGGTCCTTTTGCAGAAGTCACAGAAGAGCTGATCCTTCTTGCCTTTGTACCTGTTGCTAATATATAACGCATGTTCATCTCTAGAGGTACTTGGTTCTTCCTTAGCTTTTAGCTTCTTTTCCTCCTCTAATAGTGATACTTGGATATAAACAAGTTCGGGGTTTGGCATATTAATTAGAGTTGTTGATACATTATTATATTCAAGAGGCAAACTCTTAAGTAGAACACCAATATAGACATCTTCCATTTTAATGTTGATTCCTGCAAGTTGGGTTAGAAGTCCTTTCATGTAATTTAGGTGTGTGGCAAGTGATGTGCTGGACTTCATTTCAAGCCTGAAAAACTCAATCAGGAGACCATACTTTGATGATTTAAAGTGTGCATCGAACAAAGTGTCAAGTCTCTTCCATGTATCCTGTGAAGTCTCACAATTATCCACATGGTGGATATAGCTGTCATCTAGCTCTAGTTTGATAATGGCCTGAGCCTTATCATTGTTCTTTTGCCAAGTGATAGCAAGATCCGCATCACGAGGCTTCTTTTCTTTTCCAGTGGTAATGGCCTAGAGGCCCTTCTTCATCAGAATCAGTTTGATGCGGGTCTGCTAAGTATGAAACCCGACTCCTTTGAAGTGGGTAGTTGGAGAATCTTTGCCCATGTCAGACTTGAGGGACCAGCAGCAAATTAGCTTTAGACTTATCAAATTTAAGCAACAGAAGAGTTGATTGAGATGTGTCAAAAGACACAAGTGTTTAGATCACTAAAATGAGTGTCAATAGACACTATGTTTCTTCCTTGAGTCTTTCAAACCTGCAAAAATCCTTCAAGTTCTTTCAGATCCAGATCTTCCCCTTCTTGATTTGATGCTGGGACCTTCAGACTTGAGTGGCAGTGGGTTGTTCTAGTGGCAAAAGAGAGAAAATGATGAGATTTTTGAGCTTGGTGAAGTTTGGCTATGGAGTCACAGTTAGGGTTTCTGAGGGCAGTCTAGTTTTTTTGACATTGCAGGAGCTATAGTTGATCATTTTGAAAACTTTTTTTAATAGAAATGTAGCTCTCTTCATGCTCTACCAAAGCCCCATGATGATGCTCAAGATTGATGCCTGATTCAAGAGCGCAGGGCGAACCACAGCAGCAGGCACAATTTTCATCAATTTTCCATGATTCATCAATGCTGGTTGTAGAGTGCATCGATCCCAAAGTTTGTTGTAATAGGATGGAGTGCTTGATGTTGAGGAAGATTTTCCTAGAAGACATCATGATCAATGGTGGCCTGTAGTGAGAGATCCACAAGCTCCAAGATGCCTAGGTATTGCATGGCTATGAAGGCCACAGAATAGAACTTGAGAACATTGACAATGCTGAGTAGTGGATGGGGCAATGTCAAGTTCTAAAACAATACAAAGAAGCATCAATAGCGGGGGAACACTTCTCTAGAAGGAAGCTCGGTAAGATTTTGCCTATGGAGTGAGATACAATAGCTTCAATTTGACAGGGTGCTGCTGGCTATGGCAACCATGAAGGCAAGCTAGAAGGTGGAGATGGAAAGTGAGTTCATAGACTGAGGCTGAGCTGAGTAGAGATGGACTAGAGGTGAAGATCTAATAAAACAAGCTAAGCCATGCTTAGCTGCGCTCTGATACCATGTTAAAATATGACGGATCTAGAGCATGGCAGATGCGGAAGCTATGGAGGTTGAAAGAGGAAAAAGAAACTCATGAAGACATTGAACCTGACAAGGACCAATTGTTACACAAGTGAATTAGGTTCCAAGATTGAGACTTGGACTCATAAACACAATCTTGTGTATTTGACAGTGACATGACACTTTACTGGAAAGAAAAGAGTACTATCATTGCATGAAAAAAGAGTGCAAGTACAAAGCTTTATAGGAATTGAGTGGTGGTACTTTCTCTTACTGTGCATATGGGATTTTGGTCTTGAGCCCTCACTGTTCCTCCCAAAGGGACTAAAGTAGGTGTGATTGCAAATATCTCAACAGATTCCAAGTCTTTATGCTCATCGCAAGTTGCGAATCTTACCTGACTCGTAGACTTTGAGAGGAATACATGATCACCGAGATTTGTACGATGGGTGTTCTTGGGCCCATATATCTGAATTTGTCTTTCTCGTCCAACATGCTTTGTTGCTGTGTGTACACAAGACCCTTCTTTGTGAGTATGTTTTGCAAATCTTGCTGTAACTAGGATAGTAATGAATGAATCATTCTACATTTTCATCGGTGGCGTACTCTCCATAGACATGTGTTTTACTAGCCTAGTAGCTTGATGGGATTCCTAGTAAATGGTATTCTTTAACGAATTGGACTTATCTTTGATTGATGAACCTTTGAGACTTACTAGAATTCTAGGGCAGCTTGATGATATGTATAACAATAGCGTATAGAAAAGATTGTTTAGTTTCATAATGGACAAAGTTTTTGAGTCCTAGAGCAATTGGCTCCCCAATTATGATCGAATTCCATCACACATCACATCCTATGTCATCAACCGTCATTGGCAACATGATATTAGAAATCATTAATTTTCATAGAAGGAATCATCAACAATCATATTGATAGTCGAATCATATGAGGTGAAACACATCAGTAATGATCAAGAAGTCAAATTGTCGATCGACCATTTTCCTATCATTCTCAATTGCTTGTGTACATTTTCTAGGCCATTGTTGTGGGCAAGATGGAGATGAGCTATCACCTAGCATGCTCCTTGCGTGTTTGCACAACTCAATCATTGCACCCTTAGGTCATACACATCCTATGTATTCTTGCTTAGAGGTGACCCTAGAGCTAAAATCAAGTCGCCATGCACCTCACATGATGGTGATACACTAATTCTATCTCCTGAGAGTAGAGCATAACCTAGTCATTTTAGTCTATGAACTTTAAGGGCACCTTACTCTCACCCGCTCTTGCAACTATAGCAACACCTAGGGTAAAGCTCTCACAACTACACTTATATTAAGCTCATCAACTTCTTAGAAGTAGCAGGTTACCCCTCAAGTAGTTTGACTCAAGCTAGTCCAAGTTTCAAAATAGGAAAGGAGGCTATTGATGATGTGCCAAGTAGTATAAGAACGTGGGTAGACTTATTCTAATATGGTAGTCTAAGGAGGTAGGCAAGCTTGGTAATGAGGGTTGGGAGTTGACTTGCCTTAATTGCAATTGTGGGTTTTTGCCTAGGGTTGAGAGTCAAAATAATGTTATCTTGTTAGCCTTATCTCTATGTTGTGGTTGTCTTTAACTAATGATGACTCTTTTCCATGTCCATCTCATCCCATGACTACCTTTGGCATGAGTCTTTCTTTTTGAGGCTATGACTGAGCAGGGTTTGGACTTGAGAGTGGATGGCTCTAGAATAACTTCTTTATGGGAAGAGAATAAGATGGGTATGAGATGGTGATGTAGAGAGAAGAAGCTTTCAAATAGCAAAGATTTTCAAATAGCAATAGATGAGGGAACAGACCTCTTGGTTGATTAGATGGGTTCGAAGCCAATGTAGAGTTTGATCCCTTTCTAAATTCCCTTCTCTCTTCTTATCTATTACTTCCAAGTTGCAAAAAATCACCTACTCTCTCTCATTTCTTCTCTCTTCTCTATTTCTTACCTCAATCAACAAGCCTTCATATACAAGTGGCACTCTTCCTCTCTTCTCCCACAAGAAGTGGGTGATACATCCAATCATGGGTAGCTAGGTAGACTCTTGTGTTTAGAAGGATGAGGCTATGGTTGCCTCTGCTACAGTCACGATGTGTTAGCTTGCAACGGTAGGCTAAGTAGGGTAGACTAGGACTCATTGTTCATGTACACAAGTAGAAAAGTAAGCTAACACTAGTTAGTCAAGTGTGAATAGACTAGTTAACTAACTAAAGTCCACATCTGTAGGTAGAGGTGATCAATTTTTGGCAAGTCAAAGTATGCAAGTAGACAAGGAAACTAACTTATTTACTCTCTATTAGAGGATTTTGGGCTCAACAATAACCTTATCCATTTCTAAACTCTACTCAAGCTCTCAAGCAAATTGATCATAAAGCTTAACTGATCTCATGAAGCTACCAATGAATTGATCATGTACAACATTTCTCACAAAAGATCAGAGGTTTGATTTTTAAAGACTCTTTAAAGCTTTTTTTTGAATGATTCATGATTTACTTCAATCTATTGCAAACAACTCAATATACTTTGGGTATACTTCCAATCCCAAATCGATTCCTCACTAATTAGGTCTCCTAACTAGCCGCATGTATTTTAGATTGGGCAAGATGCACAAACAAGTGATCGGTTCCTCATCATTCCATCCCTATCAAGTATAAAATGCCTCCTATTTTTGCACACAATAAGGGTATGAGCACCTAGGTGAATCAATGCTATCCTTGATCTTGGCAATGGAACCACATTTCAAGCTCTATAGAAGCTCAACAATGGGACATCAAATAGATACTCTTATTGTTTCAAGCACTTGATACACCTATAGCTCAACTACCTCTCACCGAATTAGCTCATACTCTTGCTTCAAGCCATCTAAGCTTCCTCTCTCACTCTTCTCAAACAAACAATAATCGAGATCCAAATGCGTAGTAGATTGACCTTCTTACTTTCATCTCATTGTACTACAAAAAGCATTGAAGGCTTGTTGACGGTCTCACCGTTAATGTGTTACTCCTTAAGCTTCTGCCTCTCCTTGGTATCATACCATTGTAGCTTCAATGCCAAAAGGAGAAGGTAGAAAATAAGGATGAGAAACATGATGGAGAAGAGCTTCTCCTAATTATTCTCTCACTCTCTTCCTCACACACTACCACTCACTCAAATATCAGACCCTTCGAGCTATGTAAGGAAGAGGAAAAAAAGGGATGGAAGTAAGGAATAAAGATGAGCTTTATTTCACTTAGTCTCTCACTCAAGTCACACACACACTCTCTCTCACTCTCCCTCATTCTCAATAAATGGTTTTTCTAGAAGATAGTAGACAAGAAGATAGGAGAGTGGAAACTCCAAAGTTGCACACACAAGAACGAGCTACCTATTCACTTTTACACACTCTATATGAGATTTAGGGTTTCCACTTTAGCTTGTGCACTCTTATTCTCCAATAAATAAAAGACTCCTTTATTGTACATAATAGAAAATCTCTTGTACTCTTGAAGTAAGGGATTCTTCATAAATTTAGTACCTAAATGATAAATACTATGACATAGAAAGTAACTACATATTGATCCTTGGAATCACAGAGCATAGCCAAATATTTTGAGGATAGCATATTTTTCAACAAGAATGACTATACCTCTCCAAGAATAGGAAAACTTGGAAGTTTTTGCAAACTAAATGACTCAACACCCTTTCCTTATTTGGTTCATTCTCCACATCCTCAATTTTCTTGTACAAATAGATTATTATAGCCTTGCCGAGTTAGTTTGTCCTTCCTTCTTAACATGCCTAGAAGTAAGCAAATCCTAGGTACATTTCATGCATATTGCACATTGTTGATGGGTTGGATAATCAACAAAAGGCACACAATCTTTTAGAATTTGATGCAACCTTTTCTTGACAACCCTTGTTTGATTCCACATCTATTGCTCAAAATGGGAAGTGAAGGAAGGCTTTTGAATTCAAAACAACCTTCCTTGTAGCTACCATCTATTTGAACATCCCCCACTCCAAAAAGTAGTAAGATATATTACCTAAGAATCATCTATATAATGTGCGTTCAAAGGTTATTAGTAAATAGTCTTTCTTTACATGCTATAAGGACTTGACTTATGGATTTTTTTCAACTTGTAATTAAAAAAACCATTTAAAAAACATGTAAACTTTACTAAATATAATACCCTTTCACTTGAACTCACATGCTATCTTACATGTTCTATAAGGTGGACCCCTTGGGAGAGTATCCAACATTGTAAAGGAAAAAAATAGCTTTTTAGCTAGGACTTCATCTTCAGTGCCCATTATCATCACTTCACCAATGTTTTGATATTCTAAGGAACCATCGTTTGATATCAAATTGGTTTACAAAACAAAGGATAGATGAGACATTTTTCATTATTCTACCTACTAGCACCATTCATAATGACAATTAATCTACCAGTTTAGAAGTGATTAAAATGAAGTGTCTTTGATTACATATGATATGTGCAAACTACATGAACATATTCTTGGATCATCCCAAGCCATGCAAAGG
This sequence comes from Lygodium microphyllum, assembly GCF_053477565.2. NCBI lineage: Eukaryota > Viridiplantae > Streptophyta > Polypodiopsida > Schizaeales > Lygodiaceae > Lygodium > Lygodium microphyllum. The sequence goes on from NC_141151.1 coordinate 99,328,801, forward strand.
GGGGTTTCCAAAATACCACTCACAAATAGATTAACTATGAAGAATTACTCATGAGAAGAGGCTACTTAGAACAATCACTTTGACCTCTTCTACCACCATGAAGAGTTATTACACGTGCAACTTAAGATCCTTTTTTCCTAGTTTTTTTTTGTTTTTTGACTTTAAAAAAATAAAATTACACTTGATGTGGTTTTTCTTTGTTATTGCTTTGCTATAATTAACTTGATCTGAGTTTATCCTTATGTTATGTTTCTTTTTTTAAAGTATTGCATGCAAACATCCTCATCATCCACAAGAATCCATCCACAAGGCTAATCACTTTGACACTAAAGTAGGTAGGTGGTTTTGATAAAGTGACTTGGAGAAGATGATTGATCCATAACATTGATCAATCTATAGTAGTAACCATGATTAAGGCCATAGGATTATCCCTTCTTTGACATAGCACAGTAGGAGAGCGTAATTGAAAAAGTGCTCGCTATAGATTTAAAGGACCTTCATTTTTCCAAGGGTTGCAATGTGTCACCATTTCCATAGGTGGATATCCAAAGGATTAGCCCTTCTCAAACATAAAATCTCAATCAAATGTACCACAACTAATTTTGACTTCCTTTTCATGAGATTCCACAAGAAAATGTCACTTTGATGATTCAATTCTTAAGTAAGATGCTCCTTGTGCTAAAGAATGTGGTTTCACATGTTGAAAGAATGTGAATGTTTTCATCGTCGATCATGCAACAATGGTCTTTTAGCATCATGGTGTATAACATACATATGATACCCATTTGTAATCACATAAATTCATACATGATACATAAAGAAATACAATAGATAGCTTGAGGTATTAAGCCATTGAAATTTACTACATGAATTATAATCAACAATGCATGAAATTAGCCTAAGGCACTAGTGATGATGATGATAGGGTAAGAATGTGGATGGCAATGCCAATTATGATAAGGGTGCTTGGTGATGATCTTAGAGGTGCAATGGTTGTATGTTAGAATAGTCATGATAGCCCCAAGGGAGGGGATGTAGAGGTAATAAGAGGGTAGTTGATGGACCACCATAACAATGCTAATTAGTTTGTGGAGATTTCTACGACAATTGTACCCCAAATCTTCTATTGGCCTTTGCATTGCCATAGGCTCCTCCCTCTACTATCAATGTTGTTTCTGCTATACGAGCACCTTAGCTAGATCCTCTCCCTCATCATTAGCTCCTACACCTCATACACATCTACATATGTAATATCTACCTAGTTTATTAGTTATTTGATAGAACTCTTTTTGATATTTTAGATTTTAGCAACTGTTGAAAAATTGTATGGCAATGCAAAGGACGATTGGAAACTTTGTTATTTCTCTTGAACTAGATTTTTCCATGGACTTGCACTTCACCTTCTTAAGAGATTTTTCTATGGACCTATATTCCACCTATGTAAAGGGTTTCTATGGCTCATATATGGTTGTGGAGAATTTGATGCTTCTAACAAATATTCTATTGCTACTCATGGAGTTAGGTTTTCTTAAGTCTACTGTTTTATGAAAATATTTTATTGCTACTTAATATGGAGTTAGGTTGACTTATGAAGATTTATATTTTAGACCATGTTTCTCAAGTAGTCCTATAAACCCATAATGATTCATACTTAGTGATAATGGTTGATTTTTTAAATAAAATGCGACAAGTACTATGAACTTATTAGTCTTTGTCATATATTATTGAAACAAGATTGATGTTGACTCAGATTGGTTCTACCATTCATTCTAACAAGCATAGGTGTGTGTGCACACTCAAACACACATGCATATAGATGAAATAATAGAAGCATGAAATAGTAGGTGGCAAAGGTAGGTAGTACCAAGGACATGTAGGGAGAAAAGACATGGTATTTTCATGTAGTGGGTTTTAATGTGTTCTTGGTATTTTGATGTTTACCCCATACTCCAACCTCTTTGACACCTCACCCTACCAAGTGAATTGCCTCTACTTTATATGCTAAATGAAAGCATTTCCTTGTGTTTTGTGTTCCATACACCTTTATGAATGATTCCCTACTAATTCATAAGCCTTCTACATTTAGTAATCTCAATTCCCTCTCCCAACTCTAGTATGGTGGTTGTTGTGTGTTTAATTGAACAAATGCAATGCTCACCCACACCTTTGTTATAACATTGTTAGTCACAATGCTTTCACAAAGAGGCATTTGATTTAATGACTTAGAAGATACATGTATGCTCTCATAGTACTTATGATTGCTAATGTTAGAATGCACTATGAATATATGAAATGTTGAACAAGATTCATGAAGAGGGACAAAACCAAAAACAAAATTAAATATATAAATACCATCAATAAACCATGACTAAACATGATTTTCAACAAAGACTAGGGGTATAAAAGTTATGTCACACAATTAGATGGATGTTTAGGCTAGCTTCTATGGTCAAACAAAACAAGTATCAATCTGTCATTGCAATGACTTTTTCTTCAACCAACTACTATTGCAACCCCCTTTTTCATGCCCACTCTTTGCTATCCTATTTAAGTAGCATGGTTTTGTATTTGTGTTTACTATGTTTCTTTTAAAAGTTCCCATGTACAGTGGAGCTATTAAAATATAAAGAACTACTAACGTAAACATTTTAAGCAAAATTTTGTCTTGTTTGTTTTCTTTATTTTTGCATGGTGTTATCAAGAGGATAGCATTGGCCTTGAGAGCAAAGCATCCTCAAAATTTCTTAGTTTCATTTGATATAAGTGCTCCTTAGCCAATGTACATCTCAAAAAACATAAATTGATATAATGCAACTCCCTTTTCCCTTGGATAATGTAATTAACTAAACTAGATTGCATGTGTCTTTAAAAGAAAAAAGAAATAAAAGAGAGAAAATATTCCACTATAGAAAAGTACACTCACTTATATTATGCCTAAGGGTCCTCAAGCTGGAGGTATCTAGTGGCCTTGACTAAGGAATTCCATATATAACTCCCTCGCTTACTTGGACCCCCACTTCAAATTTTCAACACATCAAGTGTAGAACAACCCATGCTTGCTTGGCAAACTTGTGTCCCTAGAACTCATTGCACAACACCACCAACCCTTCATGAATTGGGTCCTCAATTGCAAGACATACCTAGGAGGCCTCGACTTTCCTAGCATTAGATCCATCTTGCAATTACATTCCCACCACACCACCACCTTCCCTCCCTTCATTACTTTTCCTTATGCTTTCCACCCAAGTTCCTTGTATTCCCTATTCATCAAGTAGGCAATGCCAATATTTTGGCACTCTAATAGCAAGGGAGGTAAGGTTTAGCCTAATTAGTGAAGGCCAAAACTAACAAGTCAAAAGTAAAGTCAAAACTGGTCAATAGAGTTCAAAGAAAGTCCATAAGTTGTTCATGTCAAAGAAAAAGTGGTAAAGAATAGAAGAGCATGACTACTAAAATAACAACTATGCCTAAGAGGTAGAACAAAGCATAAAACACTAGATTTGAGAGCCCCAAAAATCATATCTAAGCACCAAACTTTCACAAATTATAAAGTTGGTTTTTATTTTTAAAGGTCTCATATCACATGGAGAAATTAATTGTAAAATTTAAGCATTGAGCTCACTCATGTGTAAGTCTTAAATTAATTGTGAAAACTATTTTAAATTTGAGGCTCTAAAAGATAATATATATATCCTATGACATATCATAAAGGCATACAAGTAGTGTGAAGGGTTGAAAGCCATTAGAAAGTTCATTCTTATACATGGTAAAGCTAGATCTTGGTTTTCCAAGTCAAAGCTTTTGCTATTTTAAGATTAAAAATGATTTTTTTCTTTTGTAAAAAGTATAAGGTGTAGCAAATAGAATCTAAGCAAGGAGTAGAGAATAAACAACAAATATAAGAAAAATAGAAAATGTTTTAATTTCAAATGAACTAATACAAAGATGGCTTTGTCCACTTGTGTGCTTCCACTATGAAGCTTAGATGGTGATCTAGATAGATGACATGCAAAGATCTTAAGGCTAGCTGGAAGAACTCTAGCTAGGTGAATATAGATTAATGATGGCTTGGGGGTCTTCCTTTTATAAGTTGAGACGATAGTGTTATCAGCTTGTTCACTAACCATATTATGAATGTTCCCTAGTCAGCTAGGGAACATTCCCTTTACCACTAGGCCAAGGGTATTGCCCCAGGACCCCTGTTAGGGGAGTTGCTAGCCTCCTTGAGACCCCCTAGACAAGGGCCACTTTCATGGCCTTGGACCCCCAAATCATGGTCCCTAATAACTCCCACTCCTTGCAACATGATGCATTGTGCCTTGAGTCACTACCATCGTAACTACTCTATCTAACTCAAAGGCTAGATCCACAAAGGTCACCTTTTTGCCATCTAATCACATAGACCTCATTTGACAAACAAGTCAAGACCTAACGAATATTTAGGCTCACACATGGATTCTCCTCATAATGGGAGATTTACAACTCAAAGCACCATATATTATTGGGGGCACCTTACCACCAAGATATCGAGTATATCTAACACCCCCCCTTAATGTCCACCTGTAGGTGAACTATATGTTTGGCACTAGGCCATCTTTAAAGATGAACTCAAAGAAGATCCTTTGTAAGGGATTTGGTGAAGATATATGTTCCATTCTCCTCTATTGGACAATAGACAATCTCTACTATCCCATCCTCAATTAGATCATGCACATAATGATACTGGATTTCAATGTGTTTAGTTTGTGCATGAAACACTGGATTTTTGGCAATGGTGATGCAAGTTTGATTGTCATACATATCTTAGTACTATTGGAACTTCATCATATATTCCGATGTGCCATAAGATTCTCCTTAACCATACTATTTTACATGCAACAAAACAATTTTCCTTGCACTTTGCTCTAGTAGAAGACAATGGCATTGTTAGTTGCTTCTTACTAGTCCAAGAGAATATTCATGAACCCAAAGAGAAACAATATCCAAAAAGTGATTTCTAGGCACCACTATTACCTACCTAGTCCAAGTCACGTCCCCTCACATCACCCACAAGAGAACTTCTAGAATTGTATGATACCATAGTCAATAGTTCCCTTCAAGTATCTGAGCATCCATATCCTAGCTTTCTAATGACTTTCCAATGACATTCATTTGGTAAACTAGCCATTTCTTATGAGTTTCCAATGCAAGTACTATACAAATAGTGGTAATTTTGGCAATTGGAATAAATGATTCTTGAAATTCAAATCCTTCAGCCTAATAAAATTCGTGTGCAACTAATCTAGGTGTGTACTTTTCTAAACTACCATCAGCCTTGTATTTTACCTTCCAGATCCACTTGGTGCCACTAATCTTCCTCCTTTATGGTTGATCCACTAGCTCCCAAGTGTCACTCTTCATTATGATATCATATTTAGCTTACACATCTACTTTTCATGTTGGATTGACAAGTGCTTCTTCCAAGTCTATTGGGTCCTTTACTTTTCTCGTAATCTCATCCATCAAGGCATATTGACTATGTGAGCATAAGCCTTTGTTTGCTCCTCTTTCTTTGATACCTCCTTGGCATATTAGCATTTTTCTTAATAGTAGTATGCATAGGATCACTATAACCATAGAGCTTCTTCACCCATTGTGGCAATGGCTTTTTTGATGGTATGAATAGGAGTTGGTGAAATTTCTCCTCATTATCAAAAGATGATACTTCCTCTCTTTGAGGGTAGATACAACTCTTGGGACATGTTCATAGTGGACTACTTCTTTGCTAGACAATAAAGTGGGAGAACTTATATTCTCCTCCTCCATTGTATGTTGCTGCTTCTTGAACACCACATCACTGATTGCTATCATCTTTTGTGCCTCTTCATCACATAAGTTTTAAGTATTTTTCTCATCATTATAATCCAATAAGATAAATTTGGTGCTTTTTGGTTTTGACTTGTTTCTCTTATTCTTTGGAATGTGCACATAACATTCACATCTAAAATTCCTAAAGTGTGAGATAGATGGTTTCTTATGAGTATAGGGCTCATGAGGAGTGTTTTTCTTTGAGAGCCTTGTATAACTTTGATTGAGAATGTAGATGCTTCCACCAAAAATTGGTTAGGCAATCCCTTGCCCTTAAGTATGCACCATTTCCACAATGGTGCAATTTCAATGTTCAACAATGCCATTCTACTGAGGCATATGAGGTGTCCTCAATTGGAGCTTAATTCCATTACTCTCGTAGAAGTCTTCAAACTCCTTTGAGTTGAAGTTAACACTACCATCTATTCTCAAGGCTTCTTTACACTTCACAGCTTTTCATTTTCAACAAGTTTTAGCCGTTCTTTAAACTTACCAAGACCTTGAGTCCTCTCATGAAGGAAGTACACCCACATCTTCCTACTATAGTCATCCACGATCAATATAAAGTAAGAAGATCTCCCCATGGATCGTGTAGGTAGTTTACTATATAGGTTGGTATACACAAACTCTATTACTTTATTCTTGCTTCTTATGGAAATGCCTTTCTTTCTTGCTGGCCCATCATCATACAAGCTTCATATGGTTCTTTCATTTCACTTACTATAGATAGATGAGCAACCATGGCTTGCTTATGCATCTCCTTTAATACTACAAATCCAATATGACAAAAAAATTTATGCCAAAGTTTACTTGTCCGCACACGACCATGTCAAGAATTGCATGGTGGGGGGACTTTCTTGAGTTGCTATGCCAAACATACACCATACACACAAGAGGAAGCTCACTCAAGAACACAAGAAGACAGATGGAGGCCAAAATGTTTTCTTGTTGTAGTTTCTTTTTCTTCTTTTCACACACAATATAATGTACACAAAGTATAGATGAGATACAACATAAATGAAATTGGTCTACTAAGTCAAACAATGCATAACTGACTATACTAATCAATTGATGCTATAACTATGCCAATTGTAGATAGATGTAACAAACTAAATATAATAAGTGATAAGTTAGTGACCATCTGAGGATCATAATGAATACCGATGTGCTCAGTGTAGACATGTAGACCCATCTAGTTAGGTGGTCCATCATCAATATTTGCACATGTTGAGCTTGCCATCTCAACACTCCCCCTCAAGCTCAACTGTATCTCTGCAACTCCAAGAAAGCTTCGAAACTTTTGAAGCTTCTCTACACCCAATGCCTTTGAAAATGTTAGCTATTTGATCCTATGTGCTGACATATACCAACTGACATATACCAAGTCAATCTCTCCTACAAGTAAATTCTCTCTTAAAAGTGGTAGTGCATCTCGATGTGTTTTGTCCTAACATGAAACATTGGGTTTCTAGCTAGCTATATGCTGCTCATGTTGATACAATGAATGAAAATTGGACCATCTCCCTGCACTTCCAAATCACCCAAAAATTTTGTAGCCATACCACCTCTCATGCTGCCATAGCAGCACCTCTATACTTAACCTATGTACTTGATAAAGCAAATGTAGTTTGCTTTTTGCTACTCCATGTAAATTCTGCACTACTAAGGAAAAGCATGAATCCGTTGGTAGGTCTTCTATTTGGCATGCTATCGGCCCAATCTGCATTTGTGTATCCAAACACATATACATCCTTACATACCTCATAAAAAAAATCCATAATATAAGTGGACTTCACATCTCAATATGCAAATGAGGCTTTCTAAGAATACGCATAAACTAACTAATAAGGCCAACAACATAACTCAAGTCTAGCCCTGTGATAGTCATGTCATGTAAATCAAACTCCCTACTATTCTCTTGAATATAGTAGGGTCTTTTATCTTATCCCCAACATCAGCACTTAAATTCAATTTTGCTCCAATGGTACTAAAAGAGGCTTACATGCTATCATATCATACTTGGATAACATATCCAAGCTATATTGCCTTTGGAATAGCCATGTACTATCATTACATTTGATCACCTCAATACCAAGAAAGTACCTTAGCTCACCCAAATCCTTCAACTTGAACTTCTTCTTCAAAAACTCCTTAACTTCAACAATCCCACTATCATTGTTACTTGTAATAATCAAGTCATCCACATCGATGACTATGATAACCAAGCCTGCATCTCTTTTTCTCACATAAAGTGAGTGGTCAACATCAGAAACATAAAAGCCAATGTTGACATGATACTCTCTGATGTTCTTAAACCATGCTCTCATTAGGGGAGTTTTGAGGTCTCAAAAATGCCTTTTAGGATGTGGAGAGAGAGTGCTCTAGACCAATAAGAGCAAAGCCTCCGTAACGGAACTATTTTAAAAAATTTTAAAAATCATTTTACAAAAATATATAAATATGATAATATTACGAATTTGTATTTTTATTATGTATTTTTAGTCTCTTATATTCGTGATTATGACATCTTTTGCATTAGTGGCATAGAGTCTCGGCTACTTTTATTTAATGATGTTTCTAGATTAATGATAATGACTGATGTAATCGAAATTCAAATTGGTGAAAAGCATGGCGCTCAGTTTTTTCCCTCCTTTCTTTTATTCCTCTATTGTTTTTCCCTCCGTTATGGTAGCCTAGTCCTCTCTCTCTCTGTGCATGTATCTCTCTCTTCTACCATGGATACAGAAATTCGACCTTCAACAAGGCATCCAAGCTCCCAAATCACATCCATATCAGTGTTTAACTCATTCCAAACTGATGGAAGATGGATTCCTACTATCATTAGCAAAGGTAGTTGGATCACCATGCAACAAGCAAAACGTGGAAAAAGGCAAAGACATGAGAGCTCGTTTATCTCTGCTGTTATAAATCAAGCTCACCGTCAGTGTGTCTTCATCTATGACCGACATCTATGACAGCTAGTGTGTACAGCTGTCTACATGTGACTACATTAAATAAGTCGGGTTAGTAGTTAGTTAGTGACCTGACTAGAGTTAGTCAGTCTAGTCTACATTTACACTAGGTCACTTTATCTTGTAGAGTGTGTGGAAATGAAGGAATGAGCTTGAGAGCCTGAAGGCTCATGGATATGGAGTTTCTCCCTTTCTCTCTCTCCTTTCTTTGAACATGGTATCAGAGCCTTACTTGGTGGACCTCCTGGAGCAAGAGGGAGTGAAGATGGTCTACAGTTGAAGACTTCTGCCATTTTTCTCAAACAAGCTGAATGCCATTGAAAGCTGAAGGTATGCATTTGCTCATCTTGGACCCCATGCTTTATCATAGTGGTTGAGGCCTTCTTGGGAGCCTTGGTAGGCATCTTTGAGCATCTGCAAGTGGTCATTGAGCCTCATGATGAGGAGGACCAGCTGGAAACAAGGCCAGGAATTCTGTGTGATCTGCACCTGCTGATCTGAGTGGACAACAACCTATCAATCTTCAGTGGGGCACCTGGACAAGGTTTATAGAGCATGTATGCTCATTATTGAAGGTATTTGAAGTGTGCAAGAAGTAAATGCTTGTGTGGGAGCTCTGTTATGAGTTGGAGTGACAGACACAGATCTGTAATCATTTCTGAACTGCTGTAAACATGAATGGACAGCATGCATTCAGTCATTATTGACACACAGGAGCCTTGTACTACACTTAGAAGGCATCTTTGGAGCATAAGAATGTGTCAAAGCATGTATACATTGGATCAAATGTCTTAGAGCTGAGATCTTTTGCTCAGAATACTCAGATCTGAAAATCATTGACAGGCTGAAAACTGTCATACACAGTCAATGACAAGTACTGTGCATTACTGAAGCAATACAGGTCATCTTGGGGGTTCCATCATCTATATGAATTGGCCTATACATGCTAAATGCATGGAGAATTGAAGCAAGCAATGAGCATCATTGAAAACTGAATTTTGAAGCTGAAGTAAATGCAGTTACACTGTCCTGGTTAATTACAAACAGCTCATGAGGTTTATGCCATTGGTTAATGAAGACAGGTTGTCTATGCCTACTCAGATGCTCATGTATTGAACTTGCCACTACAAAGTAAATGTATGACATGGTCAAAAGACATTTTGGAGCTGCTTGGAGCTTGGTACGCTGAATTTTGGTTGACTGCAACCTGCAACTGAATTTGTTGACACTTGTATGTGCTGGTTATGCACTGTTCTGTGCCCTTATGATCATGTCTTGACTGCCAAATGTACTAGCAGCTACCTGGGAGATTTTGGAACATGTATGACATGATTACCACTCAGTTTTGGACTTGAAATTGCTGCTGGTTACTCACAGTTTATAGTTTTTAGACTGCATGTATGTACCCTGGCAGTGAGGTTACAGAAGCTTAAGCTGAAGCAAACACATAGTTTATATATTGACAGTTATATCTACAGTTGAGACCACTTGTTTGAGGGTTGTTTTGGGGTGTCAGTGGGCTGAAATACCTTGGTTTTTTTCTGCAATTTAGTGCAGAAAACTGTCATAAACTGTTACGGACTGAACTTAGTCAGTCATACTTATTGGATTGTAGGGAGTCAGGCACTTGATAGACAGCCTATTGCATCATGGCTAATGCACATGGGACTGACAATATCACTCAGATAGTTGGAGAGAAGTTGGATAATAAGAACTTTACATTATGAAAATTCAGAATGAAAAACTTTCTGGTTGGCAGAGGTTATTGGGATTTATGTACAGGAGATGAAGTTGCTCCTAAGTTGCCTGCACACAATCCAACAAATGAAAAGAAAAGAGCCTACAGGCTATGGAATGAAAGAGCATGCAAGGTGCTGCATTGGTTTTCCTTATGTATATCTGATGCTATGGTAATTCAAATCACTAGATGTGAGACTTCGAAGGATGCTTGGGACATACTGATGAAAAATTATGGAACCATGACACATGCAAGAAAGATCCAGTTGAAACAGCAGTTCAACAACATGTCTAGGAATGGCAAGAGCATCCAGACATATACCACGGAGATTAAGACCATAGCTGATCAACTTGCTACTATTGGCTCAAGTGTATCAGAAGATGATATGATTGCTGTTGCTTTGAATGGCTTAGGCAAAGAGTACAAAGCTTTTGACACTTCCATTTCTGTCAGAGAAGAGCCCCCTAGCTGGGAAGAGCTAGTTGCCTTGTTGCTGCATGAGGAAGTCAAACTTGGTTTGAATACAGGTTCTAGTGCATCTCAGAGTAGAGACACTGTGTTGTACTCTAGCCAGCGTGGCAGAGGATCTAGAGGTCGTGGCTCATTTCGAGGTCATGGTGACACTCGTAATACTTATGGACAGCAGCAGCAATAGAGTAACTGGCATGGTGCAAATACACAAGGCCAACATGGATCTGGTGGGTTTAGAGGCAGGGGGAGATCACCCCGGGGTAGAGGTGGTGGTTCTGGTTCATGGAAGTCGTCTGATCAGTCCAACAGGGACAAGGACTACCATTATTGTGGCCGGTATGGGCATATTGTAAAGGATTGTTACAAGAAGCAGGGAGATATGAAGGCAAAGGGCAGACAGCATGGGCACTATGCATCTTCTAGTGGTGCTCATGATGAGTCAGTTGATAGACTCTTTGCTATGCAGCATGTATCTAAAAATGCATCGAGACATGATAGAGATGACAGATGGTACATTGACTCTGGAGCGTCAAACCACATGACCCCGCATGGAGAGTGGTTTGATGAGATGGTTGCAGGTACACATGGTCATGTATGTACTGGGGATGACACCCAACATGACATAAAGCATAAAGGGATTGTTCCTCTTATGATGCTGATGGCAAGAAGAAAGGCTTACATGATGTATTACATGTACCAACCATAACAAAGAATCTGTTTTCTGTGGGTCAAATGGCAGAACAGAATCTGCAAGTGAGGTTCAACAAAGATGGGTGTTTCATTGAGGAGTATGAAAATGGCTGCAAGTTAATTGCCAAGGGCAGAAGGGATGGTAGGATGTTTACATTGGATGCAACCATTCCGGGACTCAAGGCAGCCATGTTTGCTCATGATGAGAGTGCCATTCGGGATGTAGAGATTTGGCACAAGCGGATTGGACATGTCAATGTACAAAAGCTGAAATCTATGCAGCAGAAAGAAGTAGTACTTGGATTACCCAAATTCAAGTATAATGATTTTGGTCATGTATGCCCTGCATGTCAGTTTGGGAAGCAAGCACAGTTTCCTTTCATGAGACATGTAAAAAACAACACTAGGCCTTTACAGTTGGTGCACTCTGATGTCTGGGGTCCTTCACATAATGCTTCTTTTGGCGGTGCACGGTATTATGTCTCATTTATTGATGATTTCAGCAGGTACACTTGGCTTTATATCTTGAAACATAAGGATGATGTGTTTGATGCATTCAAAGACTTCAAGAAACATGCTGAAAATGAATTGGGCTGTTACATATCATGTTTGAGATCAGATGGAGGAGGTGAATATGTCTCAAACTACTTTGACAGATATCTTGCTAAACATGGGATCAGAAGACAGCTCACATGCAGTTATACACCGCAGCAAAACGGTGTTGCAGAGAGGAAAAACAGGGTTTTGATGGAGTCAGCTAGAGCTATGCTGAATGAAAAATGTCTGCCAAATGGTTATTGGGCTGAAGCAGTGGTGACTGCTGTATATGTGCTGAATCGAACCCCTACAGCAGGGATTCATGATGTCACTCCGTATGAACGGCTGTATGGTCATAAACCTGATATTTCACACTTGAAGGTATTTGGCAGCATTGCATATGTGCATATACCAGATGAGAAGAGGAAGAAATTGGATCCTAAGGCAGTGAAAAGTGTGTTTATTGGATATGCACAGGAACGGAAAGCTTATAAGTGTTATGTACCTTCTACGCATGAGACACTCATAAGCAGAGATGTGGTACTTGATGAGTTAGCATCTTGGTATGGGAATCCTGTTGCAGTGCCTACTAATGGCTCACCCAGTATGAGTCATGCTGAAAATACTCCTGCAGAGAGTACTTCCATGACTGGTCAGACAGGTGATGTATCATCTACAGTGAGTCCTTGGACAGGACGATTACGGAGTCGCACTACTGCATCCACTGACACGGATATGTCAATGAGGGGGAGAACAGATAAGGGAAAAGAAAAGGTTTTTGAAGATGTAACAGGTCCACTCAATGCAGGTTATGATTCATCTAGCAGTGACAGCTTAGATAGTGAATTGGGGATTCCGTCTGTTATGACGCTAGGTGCTAGACAGAGCCGTTATGTGCCGCCTCATGAGAGGCAAGCTCACAGTGAGCCACAGCTCAGGAGATCAGAGAGGGTCAGACGACCTGTTGACAGGTATACTTACACTGGATATTCAGCCCGTCATTATGCTTATATGACAAAAGTAACAGGTTTTAGAGAACCAAGTAAGTTTGATGAGGTAGTTTCAGATGAGAATTGGCGTGCTGCTATGGATGAGGAATATTCAGCTTTGGCTGAAAATTGTACATGGGATTTGGTACAGTTGCCTGAGGGCAAAACACTTATTGGATGCAAGTGGGTGTATAAGGTAAAATGTAAATCAGATGGATCATTGGAAAGATATAAGGCCAGGCTGGTTGCAAAAGGGTATGCGCAGCAGTATGGTCTTGATTATGAGGAGACTTTCACCCCTGTAGCAAAGATGGCTACAGTTAGAACTATGATTGCTTTGGCAGCAGCTAGAGGCTGGAAACTATGGTAGATGGATGTAAAGAATGCATTTCTCAATGGAGAATTACAGGAAGGGTTTACATGGAACAACCTGAAGGCTATGTACATCCAGAATTTCCAGCACATGTATGTCGGCTGAAAAAGGCATTATATGGGTTGAAACAGGCACCCAGAGCATGGAATGCTCGCATCAACAGTTATTTACATCAACATGGTTTCCGATTGGGAGATGCTGATCATAGTCTGTTTGCGAAGAAGACAGATAGTGGCTATGTTTTTCTAGTTGTCTATGTTGATGACTTAATCATTACAGGAGATGATGAAAATGGGATTGCAGAAATAAAGACATGTTTACAGGCTGAGTTTAAGGTCAAGGATCTTGGAGAGCTGAAATATTTTTTAGGGATTGAGGTTGTCTCTACACCTCGAGGCATATGGCTGCTACAAAAGCAGTATGCTCATGACATGTTACAGAAATATGGTATGGCTGATTGTAAGCCTATGGATATGCCTTTGGAGCAGAATGTCAAGCTGCAGATTGATGTTGGGACAGAGATTGAGAATGTTACTATGTACAAACAGATGGTAGGCAGCTTGATCTATCTCACGATCACTAGACCTGACTTGAGTTATGCTGTGGGGCTGATCAGTTAGTTCATGCAGAAGCCTCGCAAACCACACTTGGATGCAGTTAGAAGAATTCTGAGATATGTAAAGAGTACCACAGATCATGGGCTGTTTTATGCATATGGGAAACCCCTTGACTTAATGGGGTACACTGATGCTGACTGGGCTGGTTGCACATATGACAGGAGGTCAACCAGTGGCTATGCATTTGGATTGGGTAGTAGCATGATCAGCTGGCAGAGTAAGAAACAGCCTACAGTTGCATTGTCTAGTACGGAAGCAGAGTATCGTGGTGCGGCCTTAGCGGCCTGTGAAGCTAAGTGGTTACAGAAGTTGCTGAATGACTTGGGAGTACACTTGGACAGCAAAGTCAAGCTGTACTGTGACAATTTGAGCAGTGTTATGTTAGCAAGTAATCCTGTTTATCATGCAAGATCAAAACACATTGAGTTTCACTACCATTTCATCAGGGAAATGGTTTTAGCAGATCAGATTGACTTGGAGCATGTGAAGACTGAAGACCAGGTAGCAGACATCTTTACCAAATCACTTGGTAAAGATAAGTTCATTCACTTTAGACAGCTACTTAGAGTGATGTAGATGATTTGAGTTTTGTTTTTGAGCTTAAGGGGGAGTGTTAGAAATCAAGCTCACCGTCAGTGTGTCTTCATCTATGACCGATATCTATGACAGCTAGTGTGTACAGCTGTCTACATGTGACTACATTAAATAAGTTGGGTTAGTAGTCAGTCAGTGACCTGACTAGAGTTAGTCAGTCTAGTCTACATTTACACTAGGTCACTTTATCTTGTAGAGTGTGTGGAAATGAAGGAATGAGCTTGAGAGCCTGAAGGCTCATGGATATGGAGTTTCTCCCTTTCTCTCTCTCCTTTCTTTGAACATCTGCTTGGAAGGGCAAAATCCGAGATTTTAAGCTTGGAGCAAATAAGAATAGCATCAAAGAGGTACTAGTGCAACATGTGTTCATGCATAGAGAGCTGTGTTTGAAACCTGGATCTTCAAAGCTTCCAATGCATAGACCAAATTGTAAGAATTTGATTCTTAAAGTTTTTCCTTTCTTAAACATGGTTTAGGTTTTTCCATTATAATATTTGTTTGTCTTGTAGATGTCTATCCCTCTAATCTTGAGGAATGGCAACCAGTGGAATCTATTATTGATGTTATTGATGTTATACATGGTTCAATTGGAGAAGAAATGTATAGAGGCAGAAAGAAGACAGAGCTTGCAGAGAATGGAATATTCTTTTATGACCATTCTTATGTTATTCCTATGCGGCGTTGCCAATGGGGATCAATATATCTCCTTCCTTTGCCAGATTTTTCAAGCTTTGAGTGGCCTTTTCCAAGTCCAGCTACTAGTGAGGGCTATAGATGTAAGATATTTTCTGAGATCCAGAAAGCACTAAAATCTAATATCTCAAGCAGACTAAGTAAAGTTACTTTATTTATGCCTATTAATATATTTATTGATTTCTTCTCTAATATGGAGATAAGAATAACAAAAACCATGCTTTCAGTGAAGAGACTAACAGATGATCATATCATACAATTTGTTGATGAAGGATGGGATACAAGGACAGAAGGAAAAATTATATGTAAGATATATCAAGACTCTATAGCTTGTAAATATATGATTGCTACTCAAAATTTTATCCTTAGCTTTTGCTATAGTCGATGGCATTTTGTTGGTAGTAGTCTAGTTGCTTTAGACCAGAATCTTAATGATTTCAGCAAGGATCCTATAGTGGATCTTGATATTTGGTTCAACGAGGATATTATTGGAATCTTAAAGATCAGAAAATCATGTACGCTACATCAAGTGAGGATGGATTTGCAAAATGAAGACATTGAACTACCATGCTCCTTTGTATTCCAACTTGACAAGAAACGAGTAAGTTTTCACATCATATTATATCTACTTAGATGTATATCAAGATCTCACTTTCTAACTAACAAACATTTGTAATTTATTTTTTGCAGATATCGAAAAGGAGAGAAAATAATATACACTGCAAAAGGACATTCAAGAAAAGATATCTTTACTATCAATATAAAATATATGTACAAAAGATATACAAGGGCTGAAGGGCAAATTTCTATATATGAAGGCTTACAAGGCGATATGGCAAAGCTATTTCTTTTTTGGAGAACTATCATTTCTAGGAGTCCTTTTGCCTTTCTTTGATGTCTTGGGTATAGAAGGTGTTGAAGCTGTGGATTTGTCTTCCATGGTTATAGGCACCGCATCTCCTTCATGGTGCAAATCCTGACCAATCTCTATTGTTGGTTGTATACAATTGACCATTATATACTTCAAGAGCTTTGCTCTGATGTACCAAACATGCTCAGATGTATAGAAATCCTTCGAAAACTGTCACACATTTATAGAAAAAAGAGTTTTAGTTCATTATTGTTCTTACAATAGACTATATTTTTATCATCAATGGACTATTTGCAATTAATATCTATCTTAAAGTTTGGCATCTTTCATATTACCTTTACATGTTTATCATCATTAAGATAAACAAAGTTAACCATTCTTCTAGCATTTGCAATCACCCTCCAGCCACAAGAATGGCTATCATCCTGATGGGGACACTGCAACCACCAACACAAAGTAAAACTATAAAGAGGACGAATGGTAGTTCATAGAATAAACTCATGTTTCAATTATTTTAATGAATAACTTACTGCAACTTGTCTATATTGCATTGTTGCAAGCAAATCAGACGGCATAGGGGGTCTTTTCTCTAGCTCTTCAATTAATCTTTTGGCACCTCTGTATATAAAATATGTTGAAATTTAGAGTACTTACAAAAAAAATAATTGAAATATCAAGGAGCCCTTGGATAATATAGCTTACAATTTAGCATTTCCATAGCTTCCTTTCATAGAGTTGATTAAAAAGCATTGCTTATCCATAAGGTCTATTGCAATCAAGCTCCAATGAGAACTAAAAGCAATCATATCTCAACAAATTAGTAGGATAAAATCTCAAAAACTCTAATAGAATATTGAATCACTTACTTTTCATTATATGGAATTATAAGGAGCTCCAAAGTATCGAAGTCAATCAAATTGAGCCAGTGCTCAATAAAACTTGTATCAAGCTCATTCCTCATAAAGAATGAGATAGATGGATTAAGAACCTCAATTTTTTGTTGTATATCCAAAGGAAACTCATGCATTATACACTTAGAAAAGGCATAGAAATAGTGAGTATAAACAAGAAAAATCTTATTGTTAAAAAAATATAAAAAAGTATAAGTAATTATGGATGGCCAACAAGAATAATACTGTCATTTACTTCTCTTCTTTTATCCTTAAGAATCTGAACACATGCAGCATCAAAGGAGATAACCTCAGTTCTTTTGCCTAAGTCACCAGGTAAGAAACAAAACACACTGAATCCTTTTGGATTAGCTGCTTCAAGAAGGGTGGCTAGCTCATTTTCAAAGGACTCTAGTTGCTCTGTTTTCCTTTCTTCAACCCTTTGCCTCCTATACTCTCTCCATTTATCTGCATGTTCCTCTTTAGCTTTCTCCTCTTTTTCATGTTGCCTTGTATCCTTCTCATGGGTGACATCCTCAACCCTGAGACCAGAATCATCTTTCTTTCTCCTAGCTGGGGGCACATTAAGGATATTAAATGTCTTCATATCAGTGAGGGAAATTGGCTCAAGGACCTTTGAAAATCTATATCTTAGCCTCCTAAGAATTACCATGTCCTTGTCCATGAGTGTGAGCCTATGAGCATGAGCAGCACAAATGTAGGCATCTTGAAAAAACTCAACTAAAAAATCATCTGTGGCTTCTTGTATACAATTAAGAGCTGTTCTTGTCCATCTGAAACTATCCAAACTATATCTGTCACAAATTTCCCTGACAAGCCTCTGAAAACACAACTTTGGAATTGCATTGTCAAGAGCATTTACTGCCTTCCTAATCTCCCTTAGGCACCTGACATTTTGAGAAAACTTTCTCCTTGGCTTTGACTTTCTAGAGAGCTTCTGAGGCTTTGAAGACTGATGAATCTTTGATGCTAAATCCCTAGGATCAATCTTCTCTTTTCTTGCTGTTGCCTTAGTCCTAGCCATCTGCCAAAAAAAGACATGTTACTTCTTCTCCGACATGTCCAGTGAAACGCAAGTCCCAGACAAGAGGTATCCATGCTGCATGGCGTTTTCGCGTTTCAGCTGAATTTTTCTGAGCGTGTCTAGTGAAACGCGAGTGTCAAGCAAGGCGGCTCCTTGCAGCTGCTTCTTTTCGCGTTTCACCGGACTTGTTGTCCATTGTGTCCAGTGAAACGCGAATTTAAGCCAGGAGACCTCCTTGAAGCACCTTATTTTCGCGTTTCACCAGACAACTCATGAATAGCATAAAAATCGACAAAACCAAGAAAAAAGAGCTTTGATCTAAGGAAAGCTTTTAAGATTACATAAAATATCCACACAATTAGGAAAGAAGTTTGAGATTTCCTTAAATCTCCACAACATTAAGGAATGCTCCCACTGTGGAAAAAATTCTTTTGTAGTGGTGATAAGCTCATAATAACATAAAGGATTAAGGAAAAGTATCAAAAGAATGCATTGAATGGAGCCTGTTATTGAAAAGCAAGATGCAGAAACCATACCTTCTTTTTAGCTTGTTCTTCACAATCTCAGCCTAATGACGACAATATGCTCGAAGGTTTCCTTTGTTGGGGAAGCAGTGAAATGCTTGGAGATTGGAAGGAATACCAAAGGTAAAGGTGGAGTAGCAATGTTTTTTGCTTGTTGCTGGAAATGCGATGAAAGGTGAAGGCGGTGAATTTGCATGGACTCAACGTTCTTGGCAAAGTGTTAATAACACACGTGTGACGTACTCTCGCTTACCGGAATTTTTTTTAAACTTGGAAAAGGGTTATGTAACACACGTGTGACGTATTTTTGGAAAAAGAGAGTGCGCACGTCTTCTGAAGAGTTTGATACGGTGTGTTAAGTGAGACACGTGTACACATATTTTTCCATTATTACACAAACTTTTTCGTTGGAACTATCACCACATGCTTAACGGTCAATATAAAAGCATTTCAAAGCCATTTCTCCGACATTGTCTTCTTTTCTGCCGAAATTTCGTCTTGACTTGCCTTCAAGGTCCTTGCTTCCTATGTGGAGAGCAGTTCAACAATCTTTGATAGGTAACAATTTTTTTTTATTACAAGTATTTTAACAAAATAAATTTGATTAATATAGAAAGAATTTTTAATAACACTTGAATAATTACAGATGTTATGTGCTTTGTATATTTTAAAAGCAGCATAGCTTTTCCAGAAAGGATGTTATCATCAATTTCTGTGTTTCCATAGAATTAATTTATAGTTCATGTTTCTCTTCTTGATTTGCATCTTTTGACCAGTGAAACGCAAAACAATGTCCCAGTTAGTGATATTTTGCTAAGTATCGCATTTCACCGGCGAGATATTGGAATAATTTTTGTCTTCAAGGTAGTGTCCGGTGAAATGCAATTTCTTCACAGGCATTTGCCTTGGACACTTTAATTTTCGCGTTTCACCGGTCAACTAAAAAAATTTCTCCTTTTTTGATTTTTTTGTCTTGGAAAATCAATTTTGGGACCTCTTTCCATGGTTCCATCTTGTCTTATTGGATATTGGTTCTATTCTGCTTTTTTTTCAGGGATAAATATTTTCCTGGTCAAGATGACAAAGAGGAAGCTATCTCTAGAAGGAATGGATGAGGAGGAGATAATTGAGACATCTGATGATAGGCTCTTTGATTTCTTACACACCACTGGAAATTCTTCCAAGTTTGGCTATATCAGGGAAATTTTCAATGTTCCTTTTGATTTGAAGGAGTTATTGGAGGATCTTGAAGATAAACTTAAGGAGTACAGATGTTTTTATGATAGACATGTGCAAGGTTTGGAAGTCAATGGATTTGTTCATTATAGTGATGTCATGGGAGCCACCAATACATCCAGGTAAACTTTGCTAGGCAGGTTCAACCTCATTGATGAGGAATTCAGAAAGAAAGAAACATGTTGCCCTTTCCACAAGTACCAACACCAATGCCTTCTGATCCACAAGGACGTTGGATTTATTGTGTATCTTCAGTACATGGAAAATTCTTCTCCAGATATAGACCAACAGAGAAAGCTAGAGGATATTGCAAGTATGGATAAGGAGGTCGAAGAGAAGGAGGAGATGTTCCAAGAAGATGTTGAGAATCAACTTGTCCAAGGTTTTGATGTAGGTTTATTCAAGAGTGACAATATCACAATGGTGGAAGAAAAGGAGATCGAGCCAAGTGCACAGGTTGATGAAGAAGGTCCTCTTGCATGTGTTCCAACATTTCCCACTTATCTTATCAATAAGAAGAGATATGTGTTGCTAAATGATATTCAACATCTTTTTGATCTTAGAGAAGATTATTGCTTAGCAATCCTTGCAAGTTGGGGCAAAAATGACATGAATTTTATAGGTTATGAACAAGAACCACTAGCAAGTCTTGATGTTGAGGGAGAGAATTTCCAAGATAGCTCTATAGCCTTACATACATGTATTAATCAGATCATAGAATATGAAAAGGGGGGGCTAACTACAGAAGAATAGTTCTTGCAGGTCCAGAAGAAACTTCATATTGATGATGTAGGGTATGAAGAGAGATTGAAGTCTCCATCAGATGAGAAGCCCAAGTTCAATAAATCTTTATGATGATAGTCTTCTTGAAGAAGACGAACACCCTAAGGTATGAAATATAATTTAAAGTTACCCATTGAGTTTATGTTAGACTTTATTATGCATTATAGATAAATATCTTATATCTTGTACTGTTGTGGTTTGTTCTATAGATTGAGATTGAAGATCTGGACAACTTTCTTGGAAGGGCCAAGGGCTCTAGGCCAATGAAGCTTGGAAAAAATCAAAGCCTTGGCCATTATATTGGAAACTTAAACAATCAAACAATTGTAATATATCATAGTAGATTGTCAAGCTCTCCAAGTCTACCAATGATGGCTTTGAGAGCTATCTCAAAGGTAATTGGATCTCAAGTTTTCAGCAGAGGTTTGGACAAGATCATTTTGGTGGAGAAGGAAGAAGCCATAAGAGTTTTTGGCTTCATGCCTGGATACAGTGGATCTAGAGCTGCATATTTTGGAGTTCTTGGCTCCTATTTGCTCTCTTATGTAGGAGATTGTAAGAATTTGAAGCTTCTTCCAGGCTATCGGAAACAAGAGTTTTTGAAATACATAGGTCTTATTGAGTGGGATGAAACAAAAGATTCCTCTAGAGGCCCTGTCGAGCTACCTGAAACCAAGGACTCCTCTGAAGGCCCTGTTGAGGTGCCTGAAACTAAGGACTCTTCTGCAACACAATCAGACTAGAAGATGCCAAAGATTAAGGGTTTCTTGAAACCCATCTTTTCCCAACTCTTTGTTTGGTTTGTAACCATTCTGTAAATCTTTGCTTTGCGCAAGAATTTAAATATCTATCTTTTCTTCTTTGGGTAACAATTTGTATAGTCCTTGCTAAAGATGATGTATTGCTTGATGTGGTTGTATCTTTAAGCTTGAATTTATGCCAAATTTGTCGATAGAACCATTGAAAGACCTCTAATAAACTGTTGGCTTTGTGTCTTCCACCTCCATGTCTTGTGTGTCTGAAATATTTTGTTCTTGCTTGATAATGTGATTTTTCCATACCTTGGGTTGACCAGATAGATAGAGATCCATATTGTTTAATAAAGTATGGAGCATGGTTGTATAGAATATGCTGCATAGTCAACAAATAAAGAAAGTTATTAAAAAACATTATATGAGTTCGACAATGAAGAAACAAACATATACAAACTTCTTACCATATAGTGAGTAAAGTGTTGATCACCCCAAGCTTTTGTCATCGCCTTTTTGAAAAGGTTCAATTGGTTTTTAAAGTCTTTGAGATCATCATCATTCCATTCAGTCTTATCACAATAAAAAAACACTTTGTCTAGTGTTTCCCAAACTTTAGCTTTTCTATTTCGAGCTTGTCCATTATCAGTGTGATCCTTAACTGCATTATGTAGGGATTTCCACTGATTAAATTTAATAGTTGAGCCACCATTTCTCAAGTTTATCTTGCCAAGTCTCCCATGAAAGCCTAGAAACCTTCTAGCCTTCACTCCACCAATAGATGGTTTTTTTGGGACACAATTACCATCCTTAGACTTTTGAAGATCTGGTTCAATAACAACATTGCCACCATGCAAACCAATTGCAGAGAGAACTTTTTCAACCTTTGTTATAGTATCTGTTCTAGTTGATAATGGCTTCAACTTCCATGCAAATCCTATATAGAGATGAACAAGCTTTTCAATTATCTTGCAAAGTGCATGAAGTGTACAAATATGGGCATTCGCTAAAGGAATGTCCAAGACTGGTTTAAACTGTGGATCCTTATTGTGCCTAGAGGGAGCTCTATTCCAATTGCTTGAGTTTAACTCTGCAGGTGACATGCAGTATAAGCAAGGAGATCTCGAGTTAGCTCCCTTTGATACATTATACATACATTTGAGTGTCTTTAGGTCACCACCTATGTGCCACTCAATCTTGTAGTTCCCAAATCCTTCAACAAATAGCTCTTCTCCTGCTTGTTTCCTTTGAATAACATTAGGTATTGATGTTTGATGAAAAACCCAATATAGTATATCTGAATTCTCAGTATCTACCTCAAATGCTCCTAGCCACCAGATGTTATATTCAGATTGAACACTAAATGATGTTGAGTGATTGCAATGACCTAACGAAAGTGCTCTATTCATCAAGGTGATAGAGATTCTCTCCAATTTTTTACATTTCAGAATCTCACTTTCATCAAGTTTAATCACAAATCTAGCCACTCCCTGTGCCTCTGCTACTGACAAGTCATAAAATTTGATCATTAAGCATTGTAGGGTGGGCAAGTCAAGGAAAATATTGTTAAATTCATTGAATGTAACCTCCTTTTTCTTGCCCTTGAAGCTAGCCTTGATATGAAAAGGCTCACCTAGAATCTCCATCACTTTGTTATTAACACTCTGTCTGATAGTCCTAACCACAAATGGCTTCAGAAGTATGCAATTGTGTACCTGTCCTCGCTTCATATTTGATTGTAAAAGCTAGAAAAGTTGCATATAAGCATCTCGACTGATACCAATACTATCCAGTGTCTTCTGTACTAACTCAGAATCCAAAGAATGATCCTTTACAAATGACTCCAACATTGTTTCTTTGCCTTTTTAACTTTCTTCTTCTCCAAAATATCCTTTGAAACTACTGAAGGAAGAAGATGATAATAAAACTGAGCTTCTTTTAAAGAAAAGGTAAACTCGGAGACAACTGGATTAGCAAAGTCTATGCATCCCATGTAGACTAGACATACCACAATTGGAGACAAATCTGGATTACTATTGAAGGCTGCCCCTTTGGTCTAAGTAAGGGGTGGGTACTTTACAATCAAGGCTATCATGTTCATCACAGGAACAATAAATCCCTAACATAGTTTACTCTACCACATTTGAGCTGCATTGCAGTGTGGTATAGTATAACTTTGTGGGTAAGAGATTCTTTTAGGTTTGTTTCTTTTAGATTTTTGAGCAAAATTGGATGGTAGGTTGTTTAGGTGGATATATAGGGATTAATGTGAAAAGATGAGACATTTTGATTGCAATTTCCCAAAAACATTGTAGAAAAATGAAGGGAAGGAGGAATAGGATGATAATTCTAATCCTGAAGATGCTAAGGAAAATAAGGATTTTTAAAAAATCACAAAACTAGGATCTTTGGGATATAGCTTTCCATCTAACCAAAGATCAATATTTTTCTTTCCTTCAAACCTCAGTATATGTTTCATAGACTCTGTAACCGTAATAGATTTTGTTCTCTTTCTTATTGGTTCATACTCACTGTCCAACTCAATATGAAGATGATAGAGAGGTCTTTTATGAGAGCTATAGAGATCATTAGATGATTGATCCATAGCTGAGTTATAGAGATCATTGGGTGATTGATCCATAGCTAAGGATATGATTAGAAGCAAGAACGAAAACAAAGAAGAGACTAATAAGGAGGAGAAAAAAAGAAGAGAGAAACGATGGAGAAACGATGGAGGGAGGCAATCGAGTATCCACCAAATTTCAAATTGAATATTAATTTTCACTTTAATGAGGAGAGGTAAGATCTTCATTATGACAACCTTGCCATCTTTATGGCGACCTAGATTTCTAGGTTTGATGTGACCACGAGAATATCACGACAATTACTTATTAACGAATTTTGATATTTTAACTTACCAAAATATAAACCTTTTAAAATTTCTATAAAATGATTTTATTTTGTAAATTGTTTTCTCTCTCTAGGATCTCTTACAGGGCATTTTTGAGACCTCAAAACTCCCCTAATGAGGTGCTTGTTTTAGCCCATAGAGCACTTTCTTTAACCTACACACATATGAGGGATGCTCTAAATCCTCATAACTTGCTGCTTGCTCCATATACACCTCTTCTTGCAATTCACCATGCAGCAAGAATGCATTCTTGACATTCATTTTCTATAAAATCCAACCTTTGGATATTGCCAAGGCAATCACACATCTAACACTTACTATCCTAGCGACTAGACTGAATATGTCTTTATAACCTATGCCATATGTTTGAGCATAGCCTTTTGCAACCAGCTTAGCCTTATACCTACTAACCAAACCATCTACATTATGCTTGATTTTGTAGACCCACTTACAGCTAATATCTTTCTTGACCTTAGGCAAGTATACTAAATCCCAAGTCTTATCAGCTTCTAATGCAGCCACCTCCTCATCCATGGCTGTATCCTAATGACCATGATCAACAACATCCTCAAAAACAAGTGGGCTTAGCATCCTCAACTATTTTTTACATATAAACATAATGGTGAGGTGCATGACTTTCAAAATCAAATCTTTTAATAGAAAATCTGATCGTGCTAGACCTGCATACCACTAGATCAATTAATGGAGTTTTTACATTACCATGTGCTAACTGTACACCTAGTGTCTTAATTGAAGAAATACAAAGCTCATCATCCAAGCTCTCTAAACCATTAGAATCTCCATCAAATCCCAAATGACTAGGAGATGCATCATTACCATCCAACACTTTCTTCTTTTATTTGTCTTTACCTATGACACTTGTAGATCCACCTGAAGATGTTGAGCTACTCCTTAGTCTCCCAGACCAAGGGATAATTGTAGATATAGTACCAAATGATATTTTTAGTCCACTAAGGCTCTGTAATTCTTGCTTTTCTTTTTTCACATAACTATCATGATCATGATAATCATCTAATGCATCACCATTAGATGCATACCAACTACTCACCTCATCAATAATAACATCCATGCTCACTCTGAGCTCACTCATGACAGGGTTATAACAATGATACCATTTTCTGCTCTAAAGAGTATCTAATAAAATTACAGCCTTTGAATCAAGGTTCTTTTGCAACTCATCTGGCACACGAACATACGTAATACTGCCAAACACTTTCAAGTGTGATACATCAGGCTTGCCTGTAAAGCATTCTTTGGGGGTCATCCCATGAATTGTAGCTATATGGGAGTTTTGTTCATAATATAGACAATAGTATGAATAGCTTTAGATAAAAAATATTTTGGCATATTATTTTGTAGCGATATGGGAGTTTTGTAGCTATATGGGAGTTTTGTTCATAATATAGACAATAGTATGAATAGCTTTAGATAAAAATATTTTGGCATATTATTTTTATCCATCAATGCTCATGCAACTTTTCTAATATGCCTATTTTTTCTTTCTGTAACCCCATTTTGCTGTGGGGTATACTTGTAAGTAAATCGTCTCTTTATCCCATGAGACTCAAGAAGCCACTAAACTCATTAGAGAAATACTCTCCCCCTCCATCTGATCTCAATAAGCACTTAACTTTCAAACTTGTTTTCGTTTCAATAGCAACCATAGATGATTTTAAGAGCCAATGTATACTTTCATGTTATAGAATATGTGGTGAACTTATATTTTAGACTTTCGAAAGTGTGACGATTTTTTCTCTAAACCAAAGATATCCTATAATCCATTGGCGAATATTTTTTACGAAAATAATAAAGTAATAAAAGGTTTAAAGCATCACGGAAAGAGGATGTCATCATTGATAAGCTAGTGAAAACTATAGAGGATTTGAAGATTAAATTGGCTAAGTAGGAAGATTCTGGGAAAACTAGTCATTCACAGGCTCCACCTAGGAATAATTTTGTGCATAGATACATATGGTGTGATAGCCCTAAAATTTTGGTAAGGGTGGAATGAAGAAGCTTTTTGAGGATATGACTACTGGGACATATTATGTAGCCACAGGAGATGATTCAGCTTATGGTGTTTGGATCGAAAAGAAACCAAAGTGCAAGTCAAAGTTATGGACTTTTGCTTTGCAGACTACAAATAAGGACAAAGTGTAGCAAGCAAATTTATCTGATGTAAGGAAGAGTATCGCAATAGAGATTTGGTGGGGATCTCTAATTGATAAATACTTAGTTTATACCTATTTAACAAAGATCCAAGGTACATAAGTGAATTTTGAGGAAAAGTGAAAAATGGATGATAATGGTCTTAGCACTTCCAAGAAGACTAGAGGGGTGAGCCTATAGCACCACCTTCTAGACCACGACCTGAATAGAATAAAGAGGATGCATAGAAGAAGTAGAAGAAACAAGATGCTAGACCAAAGAAACAACCAGGTTACAAGCTTGCTTTAGATGCTGATTCCGCAATAGATCTTAAAAGCATGTTGAAGGAGAGAATCTTGAATAGCAAGATTGAATTCACCATAGGAGAGATTTTGGGAATCGTAAAGAGAGAGTTTCATGAAGAAATTATAGACATCATAAAGAGAAAGAAACATGTGATTCAAACTATAGAAGAACCTGTCATGCAGTGTATCACAAATTGAGGAGCTGACTAAGGAGAGTGATGATGAAAGTCTTATTGAGAGTGTTGCAGTATATCCAAAGATTGTGAAGAGTATACAACCAGTGCACTATGCAGAGAATCATGCACCTGTAATGATTAACTGCATGCATTTTTCTAAAAGTCATTGGGCATGAGCAGCACTGAGACTGTGCTTAAGGTTGGAGAGATGGAGACATCATGTGTTGCCTTGCTAGATCACAGCTCAAAGATAAACGTTATAGTTTGTTGTTTGTATGAGAGTGGGAAGTGGCCTGTAGATGTAGAACACGGTTGATAGATGAGAGCCACTAATAATACTTCAAGAGAGCTATATGCAACATGTCTAAATATGAGGGTGTCCATAGGGAATGTTCAGGGTGATTATCGTTTCTTAATCCAGGATTCATGTTCTTATGATGTCATTTTGGGTTAGCCCTTTATCATGAAGCACACATGGAAGCAAAGGTTATAGATGATGGATCTACATGTATGCAGATCTGAAGCAAAGATGGAAGAAGAGCTCAGCAATTATTGATAATCTGTGTAAATAACCCAAGAAACAAAGA
Organism: Lygodium microphyllum; assembly: GCF_053477565.2. Taxonomy (NCBI): domain Eukaryota; kingdom Viridiplantae; phylum Streptophyta; class Polypodiopsida; order Schizaeales; family Lygodiaceae; genus Lygodium; species Lygodium microphyllum. The sequence goes on from NC_141151.1 coordinate 99,356,568, forward strand.
TACATTGTGGAATTCTCCTCTACCCGCAAAAGAGCCAAATTTTCACTAGGTTTCACTGTCTTACAAGACAATAGTGGTACAAGGAGAGAAAAGCTCTCACCTCCTGGAAACGATGCTTTTTCTTCAAGATTTATTGAACTTTTAGCTGAGAGTTCTATTTGTTTTCACAAAGTTGCAAAGATGTCTAGAGTTGCCAAGCAATATGCATGAAGAAAGGAAAAAGAGTTGACAAGAGAAAGTTTATTGCAAGATTAGGAGTGTATTGATGGGATGTATGATGGGGTGTCTTATGCGAATACTATTACAAATATTGAAGATACATTGAAAACAGAGGTGCAAAGTGGTTCCTATTTTGTGCAAGTACATTCCCTAGATATGTACCATGAGATTGTTGATTTTATGCAACAAAGAGGATTGGGTACTGAGTTTTTGTAGCAAAAAGAGTTATTTGCTTGTGTATTTTAGCAAACAGAGAAGAGGGTTGAATTATCAGCCAACAGAGTTACAAGGGGCTGAGTTATTTCAGCCAAAAGAGTTTTATGCTGATTCATTTCAGTATACAAAGTTTGGGGCTATTTATATGCAATCCAAAGAGACTACGATTGATTTATTTCAACTAACAGAGTTGGGTGCTCCCCATTTGCAGCAAAAGTTGGGTTTACAAGAGAAAAAGAGTGAATCCAAGGTTCAAACCAAGTACAAAACAGTTAACAAGAAAGTGAAACCAATTGCAAGGTCGTTACCTCCTAACAATGATGAGAAAACGAAGAGAGTTGCCAAGTAGTGAATTTGAGGAATCCAAAAAATATTTTTTAGCAAAGACATTAGCAAAATTGAAGATTGGGAATGGGGAGTTCTTGCTTCATGCAAAGAGACAATGCTTTGGGGAGAATATTCTCACTACTACCGATGCAATGTTTAGAAATATCAAAGCTATATCGACAATGAATGCAAAAGAGACACTGAAAGAGCATACTAATGATACCTTGACTAAGAGTGTTAATACTTAAATACTTGAGAATGTAGATGAAACGGATAAAGTGCATGTAGATGGTATAGACTTAGGATGATACATAAGAACTAGATATTTTGATTGAGGGTATTCATATGCAAGATATGCAGAAGTTAGAGAGGAGTGCAAAGAAGACATTGTGACAATGTTGCTTGTACAAGACAAAGATACTTTCATAGGCGTTTTTCCCAAATTAATCACAGAGAGATATGCTATGGATTGCAAAGCTAGAGGGATGATGATACTCGACTTGTGCTTTAGACATGGATGCTAAAATAAGGAGATGTATACATACTTGTCTATGGATTTCAAGAGTTTCACCAACTTGAAAAAGGAATGATAAAATATTCAAGTGATTGTCTTTAAGAGGGCAATATATGTAGAATGATGAAGCAGGTTTTCAATCCTAGCGGACTCCATGTGTTGCTAAGTATGATATATAGGTTGTTTAGAACAAAAGCGAATGTATGGGATGTATGCATACCTTATTGGTCAATTATCCAATGGCCCTTTGATCTAGGAGAAGGAATATTGCTGTAGGTTACTGCAGTAGTCAGGTTGGAGTAGAATTGAAGATCTTAAAAACTGTTCTATGTCCGCGAGGATTTATGGTGGCTGAAAGCTCTAGATGGGCTTCTATACATAGGGAAGAGGCCTACCAATTTTGGTTGTCATCCGAGTTGGTATGTGAAAGTTACAAGGACAAGAATGTCGATGTTTGGCCAAGACTGCATGTAGCAAAAGATAGTTGTAAGCTGCACATAAAATTTTAGGGTTTGAAATCTTTGAAATTTACTTTTGATTTCTTCACAATAGTTGTAAATAAAAATCAAGGCTACAACTTTGTAGAAGAAAGCTCAGCGATCCAAGTTACGGATCAAAAGATACGATCATTTTTCTACAAGAAGGTGGTCACGTAGGACAGTTTTTCGAGCACAAAGAGATTGAATCTAAAGGATGTAATGTATTGTATGTGACATATACTTTAACAAAGGTGGATAGGATTGAATTGAGGATGCCCAGATTAGGGAAAAGGTTCAAAGTGTTTAAGAGAAGAGATACATAAGAGTATGCAGTGGACGACTTGACAAAAGAAAGACAAAGATGACAGGGTAGATGAAGATGGACCCTTTTCCCTACCAAGCAGCCTCAAGGCCTAGTGCAATTCACATTGGCCACAATAGTACATTTTCATCCCTTTGATGCTTTGGTGCTGCTCATTAAGCTCCATATACCTTCCTTCTATGATAGCAACCTTAAAAGTTTTAAAGTGCCCAAATACATCACCCGTTTCCTTCATGAAATATATCCACAACTTCCTTGAACAATCATCAATAAACATGACAAAGTATTTGTTGCCACCAAGAGATAAGTTCTGTGTAGGCTACCAAACATCTGTATATGCACAACATCAAGTATATTTCTGCTCACATCTCTATCATGCGAAAAAGGTTATCTTGCATGATTACCAAATTGACATGCTTCATACACTTTGTGAAATTTTGCAACTCCAAAAGCAGACAACCGTGTAACTAATCCTTTGAACTGCATTAATTTTAGCATTTGCACATTTGCATGTCCAATATGTTTGTGCCATATTTCAATATCTGTAACTACTTCTTTGTCTTTAGAATATATGGAAACATTGATTACAAGAATTCAAGTATCTAAAGTGAACATATGGCCAACTCTACTTCCTTTTGCAACCAACTTGTACTTATCGTAAAAGTCTTTTATAAAATAATATTTTGCATTAAATTAAACCTATAACCTTGCTCTACCATTTGGAAAATAGACACTAAATTCTTTGTGATTGATGGCACATGTAATACATATGTTATGCTCTTGCTTCAAAAAGCCATGGTCTTCCTAATAGTTGAGGATATGAGGTCCTATAGGAATTTGGTTTTACAACCAGATAGGTCAGCCAATAGTCTCTTCTTGTGAGAGTTGTCTTCACATATGGGAGAACAGCCAAAGGCTTAATTATGCTCTGGTCTACTAGTCTAATAAGCCATTGTGTAGGTTGCATGCCTTGTAGTCCTAGATCATTCATTGTCACATCAGTCATTTTGTTCACTAATGAGTTGCCATCGATCATTTGCAATAAATGTAATCTGCAACATGTTTGCAAATAAAAATTATGTTTGCTTCCTAGTAAACACCTCAAAAGTTACAGTTTTGAAATATATGACATGTGCACCCACTTTTGATTGACATAGTTGAAATTGCAGTATGCCCTGAAACTATTGTCCTCAACCTTGCATATCTAAAACATGGCTTGAAATGGCCTTACATGCTCAAAAAGAGTATAGTTCTCTACAAAATATATAGTACTCTTCTTGCATCCCAAATCTCATAGTAATCTAAGATTTTCACTCTATCTTACTTTTGGTGCCTCCACAAACACTATCCAAGAGAAAGAGTGGAAAAATGGGAGAGCTTCTTACCCATTGGTTGCTTGCTCAAATCTTTGCTTCTTCTCCTTCACTTTGGCCTTCAAAACCAACCTTTCTCAGTGGCGCCGCTCTAATACCATATCAAGAATCACGTGGTGGGGAGACTTACTTGAGTTATTGCACCAAACACACACCATACACAAGAGAAAGCTCACTCAAGAACATAAAAGGAGAAATAGAGGGAAAAACATGTTCTTGATAATTTCTTCTTCTTCTTTTTACACACAATATAATGTACACAAAGTATAGATAAGATACAACATAAAGTAAAGTGGTCTACTAAGTCAAATAGTGCATAACTAACTATATTAATCAATTGATACTATAATTATGCAAGTTGTAAGTAGGTGTAATAAACTAAATATAATAAGTGATAAGTTAGTAGCCATGTGAGGATCATAATAGCTACTGACCTTCTAAGTGTAGACTTGTGGACCCATCTAGCCAGATGGTCCATCATCAATGTTCACATGTATTGAGCTTGCTATCTCAATAGAGGGGTGGTTATAAGAGCACTTAGCTCATATAGGCTATTCCTTCTTTCTCCTTTACTGGAAATTTTGCCAACACTATCGAGAATTTCTATATGTCTTACTGAACCTCACTTCATGACCAAGATTAGTTATGTAAGCAACTAATAATAGGTTTCTCTTAATCTTTAAAACATACAATATATTTGAAAGGGTTTGAGTTTACCATTCAATAAAAAAAATGATACCTATGCTCTTAATAGGGAATTTTGCATTATTCCCAACCGTCACAGTATAGATTCTTGCAAAGGCTACATAGAACTATATAGACCTTTCTTGTTGGTCATGTAACAGGAGGTGTTACTATCCAATATCCCATGAACAAGTGGTAGATACTTCTTCCACTGACGAGGAATACACTTTCTCAGTGGTCACTATAAATAACTCTAATTGTACTTTAGTTGTATCGACTATCTCCTTCCCTTTAGTTTTTAGGGTGCCATTCTTTTCATATGCCTTCTTAACATGATAATTTGCAATTGCATGTCCTTTCTCCTTGTAGTAGAAACACTCTCCTTAAAACTGTTTCTTATCAACCTTCTTCTTTTTGTCACCATTGGTATAGGATTTACCTTTACCTTCTATATTGGTGGAGAATGCATCATCTCCACTATTGCTATATTAACCTTAATTCAAGATGGTGAAAAAATAAAGTAAAAGACGAAAAAAGGATGGAAAAAGAGCAAAGACATAGAGGTGGCCCCTAAAGCTAAGCTGAGGCAAAAAACACAACTTTAAATGAGAGGCGCCTCAAAAAACTCTAAAAACTCTTGTAAAAGAGCTCCAGGCTCCCTCTTGTGCCATTTGTAAAAGAATAGACAGGTACAGGCTTAGGGCATGAAGCAAGAAGAGGAAATTAGAAAAAGGAACCTTGCCACAATGGCCAGTCATGTAAAAAGGGATGGTGCCCATGGGATTTTAGGGTTTGTATACAAAGTTCAAAAGTAAATGGAAGCTCATTCTTTGGTGTGTGGCTAACAGGAGTCCTCTCTTCTTCCCATGGGTGCCCATGGGATTTTAGGGTTTGTATACAAAGTTCAAAAGTAAATGGAAGCTCATTCTTTGGTGTGTGGCTAACAAGAGTCCTCTCTTCTTCTCTTCACCTTGCTTATGTGTGTACTCTTGAGAGAGGCAGTGTGAGAGTGTGAGGGAGTGAGTGAGTGTGTGGGAGTGAGGGATCAATAGGGTGAAGCTCTTCACCATCTCCTCTTCTCTTTTCTTCTCTCTTCTCTTCTCTTCTCTTTTCTTGCGTGCGCGTCAATGGTGGATGGAGCTTGGAGATGGAGGAGGCTTGAGGATGCTTGAGCTAGCATCTAGGATCGTGGAGCTACCGGCGTGTGTGAGAGAGGAGGCAACTCATTTCAGAATCAAGGTAAGCTCACTACACCCCGAGAGGATCGATGGCGTGTCGGCTAGGTGAGAGATAGCCATGAGAGCTGGCTTGAAACAATTGAAACAATAAGCGGTCCGTGGGTCTTGGCGGTTGAGTGTGAGCTCCCACTACATTTTGGTTCCATTGCCGAGACCAATGGATTCAAGGTTGATCACTTGCGCGCCTCATATCGAGCATCGAAGTAAGGGATTCATCCCTGAAATGGAGCTTGAGATAGGTAGGAAGTTTGGGTTTTTTGATCTTCGAAACAAGTAAGTATTTTGGGTTATTTTGTTGGTTTGATGATTGGAAAAGATGGAGAAATCATTTCAGTCTTTTGCCTTCGATATTTGTTGCATTTAGCATAGGTTAGGATTTGGAAATCGGATCGAAAAAGCGTAGGGTTTACTACTGTAAAACATGGCAAAACAGGGCACAAATTGTGCAAAAATGGAAAAAAAGAGTGCTTGGGATGTTTAATATCAGTAAGTGAGTGATTGGGGATATCAAAACCTTACCCAGGAAGGGGTTTAAGAGCCAAGAGGTCAAGGAAGAGCTCATTTCATACCCTGACATTGAGAGAGAGAGAGCTCTTGGAGATTCGATTCGATCTTGCCGCCAGGGAGTCTACCGCGCATTCCAAGTATATCAAGCCCTTCCCCTTACGCCTTGGTACTGATTTGGAAGCTCTTGTGTGATATGATTACATGTGTCGCAAGATTTGAGCAAATTAGTGCCTTCGCTACCATCGTCACGTGCCGTTCGGCCCGTCCAAGTGGCCGGTTCCTGCGCCGAGTCCCAAAATCGGCCCTCGGCCCACTTACTCTCAACTGACTCGGCCCACTAGTCAATTCGGCCCATTCGAGCATATCACTTGGTCCACTAGTCAATTCGGTCCTCGGCCAATCTACCCCATTTGGCTCTCAGCCCCATCCGAACGAACCAACTCGGCCTTGGCCCCCGTCCAAATAGACCCCCTTGACCCGTCCGAGTGAATCTCCTCAGTCTGTCCAAATCACCCTGTCCGAGCTTTCCATTCGGCCCTCAACCACAACAACTCAGCCCGTCCGAGCGACACACTTAGCCCACAATTTTCATTCAGCCCTCGGCCCCCATCCGAATCCATCATTCGGCCCCTGCAATTCGGATGAGTTGGGTTGAGTCAATATTTTTCCAAATTTTCAAGAAATTAGACCAGACCCAGCTAGAGTTTGGCCGCGTAAACCTTTGTGAGTCCTCTTGACATACAGAACTCGATTCTGGCGTGCAAGGAATAGGCAAATTCGTAGGACGTAGCTACTTAGCAACTCGAGTAGGGTATTGCGAGACCGAGAGTCCTAGTGACATCCAGCTAAGCCAAAGACCCTGAACAAACCTAAAACGGGTAAGACAATGCAATGAGAATCCTTAAAACCTGACAAGATGGCCAGAAGTGGGTCAACAAGTCTATCAGGCCTAAAACAAAGCGAGAGTGCATAAGCCGCTTAGATACTTGTTTTCCATACTCATCCTGAATTTTCACACTTAAAGTACACTTAAGGAGAGTTGAAAGCCTGATTGAGCACAAGTGCACAGGAAAGAACACACACACACTGAGTAGAGATATATTGAGGATTGGATGCAGTAAGTCAAGGAACTCACTCAGATAAACACCTCAAGGAATCCACCAATAGGAGAAGACCCCAAGACATAGATGGATAACCAAAGCATAGAGTAGGACCAAGCAAGCGGCACTAGAGAAGTGGATTTGACCAACTTACTCAACCTGATCGACAGGTTGGTGGAGCACGAGAACGTGATCATGACAGAGGAAAGCTCAGACCGCAAGCCGAACGAGGAACTCGACTTAGGAATTTTTCCAGAGGCAATTCAGCAGCTAGTGAGTAGCTAGGATGCACACGCTCGATATGAGCACTGTGGCAAAACGGTAGAGGCCATCATAACAGACTTGGAAGAGGAACGGAAGCTAGCCCAAAAGGCATTGCAAGGCATAGTGAAATACAACCAAGACTAGTGTGCTAGGAGCTTAAGGCAGAACATAGAATTGCGCGAGGTACAACGGGTGCTGAACCTAGCACGTGGGAATCGGGCCGATCATGAGAGAGCCCTGGAAGGAGACTTGACATTGAGTGAGCTTCTCATGAAGCGATTGTTCGACAACACAGCAGTGGAGCAAAGTGCTGCAGCACTAGCGACATCATTACTAGCAGGATTAGGAGCAAACCAAGGCTCTAAGGGCCAGTCTAAAATCCCAATTGTTGCAAAGTAACTCAACAAGTACCAACCCCACGATGATCCATATAGCTTTGTAGAGCAATTCGAGCAAGTCTGCGAGGCCAACGGCCTCACTGACTTAACTCAACGCTCTCAAGCATTCAGGATTTTCTTAGGTGACAAGGGTAGGACTTCGTACACGAGTCTAGATGCTGGAGAAAGAGCGGACTTTAACGGCCTCAAAAACCTCTTCATCAAGAGATTCTTCGAGCCCAGATACTTTGACAATCTGCTAGTAAGACTGATGAATGTCAAGCAGAAAGAGAAAGAGGACATCGATGACTATGTCACCCACGCGAGGAGCCTCTTCAAGAGAATCCCCATGGGAAAATGACCTACCGAAAGAGCAATGTCCACTCTGTTTATTAGTGGAATACAGAGTGAGGAGTTGTATAAGGCATTGGCAGGCAATTCGAGCTTGTAGCGAGACTCGCTAGCTAGGATGTTTGAAGAGGCCATTCGAGTAGATGGCCAACTAAAAGAGCGGAACTCTAGGAGCTCAAATTCAAAAGAGACCAACTCACGGAGTTCAAAGAGAGCGTCAGTCTCTAGTGAATGATCAAGTCCAACGGCCCAGGACAAAGGGAAAGAGCGGAGCTAGCTAGGATGTTTGAAGAGGCCATTCGAGTAGACGGCCAGCTGAAAGAGCGGAGCTCTAGGAGCTCAAATTCAAAAGAGACCAACTCATGGAGTTCAAAGAGAGCGTCAGCCTCTAGTAAATGATCAAGTCCAATGGCCCAGGACAAAGGGAAAGCCATTGAAACTTGGCTGAGGTAAAAATGGAGATATCCAAACTGAGGATATGTTGAGATGACCAACGCGCCCACACATCCAATGCGTGTACTATGGTGGAAACCACTTGTCGACCGAGTGTTAAGACCCTAGGTCATGACCTTGTGCTAATTGTGGTAGATTCGGTCACGACGTCGCGCATTGCAGATTACCAAGAAGACTTTCGTACTCACAGCCATACGACTAGCCATATCTAGCGAGTAGACCCCAAAAATTCTTCGAAAGGGGAGCCCCATTGGCCTTTCCTGTGCCTAACAATGTTAAACCAATTGTTCCTAGAATGGACATAGACCCTACAGGCATAGCTAGACTGCTTGGTCGCTACGTGACCCATCCACTGAGTGACACTCTAGTCCACTACGTGGAGGAGCCAAATGAGGAAGAGACTTATGTATACCCATAAGTCTCGCACGACGACGAGGGCAACGCAGACCTTATGGACTATCGACCAGTACCGATGGCATTAGGAGGAGGCCAAGGTAGAGGCCTAGGAGAGCAGACGTAGGATCCAATCATATATTGGAGCACGTCTCATCACATTGTCCTGAAAGGGAGCAACCAAATAGAGACAAGACAAACCTAAGGTGCCTTGAGTGCGGAATCACTCATCTCTTCATTGACTGTCCCAAGCGAAAACCATCCTCAAGTTCAGCCAACGTGCCATCTATCCCATTGGGGCTGTTCGGCATTGAGAACCTCGATGGGGAGACCACACCTATCCCATTGCATGTCATGACCCGAGCATAGACAAAGCAGGCCGGCAGGTCCTAGCAACCTCGATGCAGCCTTGATCAAGAAGAAGAGCCGTAGACAGAGAAAGAAGAAACTCGAAGCTAAGATCACACTGAAAACTGAGAGTGCCATGAATCTGCCTATTGGAAAGAAGGTCATTGACAAAAAGGCAGAAGCCTCAGCTCCTAAGATGGCCGAAAAGGGAACTGCTAAGATAGGGGAAGATGCACATCCGAGAAGCTCCAATCAAAGGCTATCGAAAAAGTGAAGGAATGGGTAAAAGAGGCCCAAGAGGACCTAAAAGATGCTGAGCCCATCCTAGAGGATGAGATCGAAGATCTCTCCAGCATAAGCACGCCAATCTCACCCCCTCGACCAAAATTGAGAGATGTGACTGTGCCGCAAGCATTACCACTTAGGCAAAGCCTTGACACTACATGCCAGCAAATCAGTCACGGCCATTGGTCAAGACAATCTAGAATATGAGAAAGACGAGCAGCCAATGACCTCCTTACCACGTTAGTGACCACCCCTGTGACGTTGAGCCTGGGAGACCTACTTAGGCAGCATTCCACCCTATGGCAAGATCTGAAGCAGTGGGTTGAAGGATCACAAGAGCAAGCTGCTGCAGACCCGCATGACCATGATGCACAAACACAAATACCGAGTCTGACGCTGCACTCTGTGCCTAAGTCCTTGCACGTTAATGCTTTCTAGGAAGGCACTGAGATGCATGCGGTCTTACCTGTCTTAGCCCTAGGCAACACAACAAGAAAGGGGATTGTAGACATAGGAACAGGGGTTAGTGTACTGAGCCATGCAATGCTTCAGACTTGGGGAAACCCGCCTGTCGAGACTGCCAGGTTCAATGTCACACTAGCAAACGGTATGAGAGTGAAACCATTCGGGGTACTTAAAAATTGGCCAGTGAAAATCGCAGACGTCCAGTTCTCGGTTGACTTTATAGTCATGAGGGGAGTGGACTATGATATCCTATTAGACCTACCCTGGATGCGCAATGCTAGAGTCATCGAAGATTGGGGAAACGACTTAATCTTCCTTGGCAATAGAATGGAAGCTATGAGGGTAGAGATGGACACTTGGAAGACCTCACCAATCGACTTGGATGCCATCTCCGCAATGCTTAAAGGTAACGCTCAAGTTAAGAAGTCCTATGGGCCCTTGACCAAGTATATCCCATGCCCGAAGGATGAGCGAGACTTGATGCATATCCTTGCTACAATCGAATTTCCATTCTCGAATCATGAGGCATAGAAGCAAGCCATCAAGACAGTTGGCAAGTCAAAAGACACACCCTCCATACCACTCTACATGATGGCAGGAACCCTTCATGGGTGACCTAAACCTGTCACATTCTAAGTGCCAAATAACAAGAGGGAACTCCAAGAGATTTTGGAGTATTTGACTGGCAAGCTAGCTAGCAATCCAGCATCAAACTTCAAGCCACTCCAAGATCAGTTAGACGAACCAAGGTGGCAATGGACCAGAGTACATAACTTAAACCTCATGTACAATGGACCTTAGTCCCCAATCAGAGACAAGAGATATACCAAAACCTAGGAGATGATGAGCAGTCGAATGAAGATGACTCCAATGACGAGTACGAAGACTGTTGTTCTTTCATTGACGAAAGTGAGGGTAAGATAGACACAGTGGAATAGACACTGAGGGACGAGAAATAGAACAGATACGAGTGGACTCCAAGCCACAAAAAAAGAGTGTCTTTAAGATAGAGTGAGGGATCATGCGCATGGATTGTGACCGTGCTTGGTTGGAACATATATGAGCCATAGATTTTGAACAAGCAGGCCTAACCCAACCAGGTATGACACCAGTGCTTAGAACAGAGTCACCCTCTGAGCTGCGACCGCCAGGAGAAACCACCTCTTCTAGCGAAAATAGAAAGTTCGATTCTAAGTTGGAAGTAAGCTCAGATAGTGACCCAAGAATACCTAGACCATCCAAGACTAGATGCACTAAGGGGGACTTACCCGTCGACCCAAGGCGCAGACGGTTGAAGGAAGAAAGGGCACAATAGCCTAGGGACACGCAAATAGAAGAGCAAAGAAAGCCTCAAGATCTTTTGAAGAGATTTACGAAATTCAAGAAGGGTGACAGGGTAGTAATACTATTGGGTGCGAAATGCCAAGGGCAAATGAGTGAACCCATCGAGGGACCAGCCAAGGTCAAGGAGGTGAACCTAGCACAGGAAGGGGAGACACCCTAACCAATCTTTATTGCCAATGACTTGACTGAGGAAGAGGAGATGAGTCTTGTTGCTCGAGAGTATATAGACGTGTTTGCTTGGTCCTTAGAAGAGATTAAGGGGGTAGATCTGAGTGTAGTGACTCATAACATACCCATGACGCCAAATGCAATGCCAGTCAAACAGCGATCGTACCCGATGAATCCAAAACTCACTCATGTAGTCAAAGAGGAGATTGACAAGCTGATAAGAGCAGGATTCATTTATGAAATTGAGCACACAAATTGGGTGTCGCCCATCGTCATAGTGATGAAGAAAAACGAAAAGATTAGAGTGTGCGTCAATTACAAGAAGGTGAACACTGCCACTAAGAGAGACAACTACCCATTGTCGAACATTGAGCATATGCTCGAAAAAGTGGCAAGAAAAGAGGCCTACAGCTTTCTAAACGGCTTCTCTGAATACAATGAGGTGCGAGTGCATCCTGCCGACTGCCTTCACCACTGAGTGGGGCGTCTTTGCTTACATAGTCATGCGCTTCGGGTTGACTAATGCCCCAACCACCTTTCAACATCTCATGTGCACCATATTTAAAGACATGCTTCGCAAGAAATTGGAAGTCTTCGTGGATGACTTGTGTGTTCACTCGACCCGGAGAGAACACTTAGACAAACTCTGAGCAGTCTTTGGGCGGTGTCGCCTATATCGTCTCTCCCTGAAACCCTTAAAGTGCCAGTTCTAGGTGAAACATGGATGCATCCTAGGGCACATGGTGTCAAAGAACAGCATTGCCACTGACTTCTCAAAAGTCAGGGTTATTGTTGATCTTTCGCCCCCAATCAACTATAAGGGAGTTCAATGCTTCTTAGGCCATACGAGATACTATCGACGGTTTGTGCTGCACTATGCATTGATTGCCAGAGCTTTGTACAAGTTGTTGATTGTCTTCGAGTGGATTGAAGCATGCCAATGAGTGTATGAGGAATTGAAAAAGTCTCTGACTAGTACACCAATTCTATGAGCCCCAGATTGGACCATTACCTTCCACGTGCATATTGATGCTTCGAAATTCACTGTGGGGGCAGTGTTGTGCCAACGTGCCGAGCATAACCTCGACTATCTAGTGAGCTTTGTTAGTAGAAAACTCATTGAGACTAAAGTGAATTACTTGACGACTGAGAGAGAGGGTTTAGCCATGGTATTTGATGTACAGAAGTTTCGGCATTATCTGTTGGCTATGCCTTTTACTTTCTTTGTGGACCATCAAGCCTTGCTATATCTAGTAAACAAACCCTACGCTACAAGACACACAGCTTGATGGCTCCTTCTACTTTTAGAATTCAACTTCTCTGTGGTTGTACAGAAGCAAAAATAGCACTACATGGCTAACCACATTCACGCATCCCCACGGGAGAGGCCACTGGACAAGACATTGCCGATGAATTGCCAGACGCCGATCTGTTTAATCTTTCCAGCGAGAGAGATTTAGTCAAGGCTGATCTAACACCATATTGGAAAGATGACATCGTCCAAGTGCTGGAGCACGGACTACCTGAGCGGCCAATAGAAAAAGCCCGACTTAGATGACTTATCCTCAAAATCCAACCCTATTAGTTGATAGCAGGCCAACTATATAGGCTAGGGCAAGACAGGCTGTTGCGTAGATGGGTATGGTAGCATAAGATGCATGATGTGCTGGTAAAGGCACACAACGGAATTTCTAGAGGACACTTTAGCGAAGACACGATAGCCCGTAAGGTGCTGCAATCTCAACTGTGGTGGCCCACGCTCTTTTGTGACATAGCACGATTTGTCAAGCATTGTGACGAGTGTTAGCAGACAAAGGTCCCGATTCGCAAGGATAAAATGGATTTGACCCTAATCATTGCACGACAACCCTTCGAAAAATGGGAGATTGACTTCATAGGACCCATTAGTCCTGTGGCACAGTATTCGCAGGCCAAATATATCATGGTGGCCACAAACTACCTAGTGAAATGGGCAGAAGCAAGAGCGACACGAAAGAATGACGCTAGAACGACTGCCAAGTTCTTATGGGAGCAGGTGATCTCACGATTTGGCTGCCCCATTGAACTAGTCAATAACCAGGGCGGCACACACACTTCATCAATGAAGTGATAATGCATCTTCTATCCACCTTTCTAATTATCCATTGAAAATCCTCTCCATACCACCCTCGAGCAAATGGGTAGGCAGAATCCACAAATAAGATCCTTGTAACGTCCTAACCAAAGTAGTCTCTGCTTCGCGCAACGATTGGGATAACAAGCTGATGGTAGCCTTGTGGGCTTACCGTATAGGTTATAAAACGGCTATCGGTGAGACTCCCTTTGGGTTGATCTATGGTACTGATGCAATTCTACCAATAGAGTTCTTCGTTCCTAGCCTGAGAATAGCGCTTCAAGAACGATGGGAAGGGAAGGAGGCATGGACACAATGCCTGGTTGAACTTGAACACCTCTCGAAAACTCGCCTTCTAGCCACTCGTGCGCTCATATGCAAGAAGGCACAACGCAAGAGCTGGTTTGCCAAGCATGTCAAGCAGTGCGACTTTGAACAGGGCGACTTAGTGCTCCTATAAGTTAAGGACACAAGCAAAAAATGAAGTTTAGAGGTCTTGGGCCTTTCAAAGTTCGTGCAATAAGCCGAACTGGCAATGTTGACCTCGAGATTCTAGGCAGAGAGGGCATAGGCTTCTTCAATGGTAGTCGCATTAAGAAGTACTACCCTCCCATGCATCCGCTGCATGAGCCACCAATGTTAGAACCCCTATCAAAGTACGAGTTTTCACAATCACGAAAATTGATGATGAGGATGAGGAAGCCATAGAACCTGCATAACTCCACATCACGGTCAGTGCCAAGCAAACATGTGCTTTCAATGCCTTGATCAACGAGGGAGCAGACTTCAATGTCTTAACTCACAATCATTGGACCCAACTTGGTAAACCACCACTACCGCCTACTAATGCCAAATTAAGCCCATATGGGGGCCGCTCACACACACTCCTTGGCAAGTGCAGGGCCACTGTTGCTATCAATTCTGAGATTATACCAATGATCTTTTACGTCTTGCCAAACACTAAAGACGCAGGCACCGAGTCGCTGCTAGAGCGAACCATACCCCCTTTAAGAAGCAAACTCACTGCAATGTCAAGTATGAGTCGCAGCGCATCCACCTCGCCATAGGCAACGTCCGCATTGTTACAGCCTTCAGCAAAGGTTGCGCGACCTCATCAAAGTCTGCAAGGTCACCGGTAGAAATAGTCGCAGCCAAGTCTACGAAGGAGGTTAGTGCTTGGCCACCATCCACCGAATCTCATGAGCTGCCGCTCACAGCAGCAAAAGCTAAGGCCCAATAACCTAAGTTTCAATGGAGACCTAAACAACCGCAACCGCCACCTAGGAGTAGATGCTCACATCCTCGTAACACAAGAAACTCTAAACCTAGGAGGCCAAGATGCAGTTATAGAAATCAAAGCATGATCAAGCCAAGATGGGTTCCTAAATCTCTCTTGCACGTGTAAGGATACTATGAGGGCAATGTTTGGATCTGGATCCCTAAGGCTTGAATGGCCCAAGGCACTACTCACATGCCGCCCTCAAGCTTGATCACCCCAAGCTCCATAGAACCTCAGAACTAGAAGCCGCAACGCTTCCAGGACAACTCGCCTCCTACAAGCTCACCCACGCATAAGCCCAGAAGAGTTGAGCAAGCCTATCGACCCAAACCACAAATCCCTTTACACACTTCAACCCTTGCTAGTGCCGATAAGACTTGCCAAACCCAATCTGAGTGTAGCAGCCCATCCATAGCAGCTACTACTCTGATGCTCATCCACGAGGCTCAACCACCCCTTCATGGGCAACTGCCACCATCTTCCGCCAAGCCTTCTAGCCCCATCAAACCCCAACCACCTACTACAGGCCTTAAACCCTCCTACGAGCGGAACTCATTCTTAACTCTAGGCATAGACCTAGCCGAAGACACAAGGGATGACATTATTTCTTGTCTTAGATGCTTAGATGCGACGTTCATATCACTGGCTCTAAGTTATGACCGCTTGGACTTAGGCCTGTTGCAAGAGCCTTTAGCAACTGAAGTTCGCACAATGCCTTGTTCTTGAGAAACATTCAAATTCACATTTGTCAAAACACCCCACTCAGCTGTCGAGTTGCTACGCACTGAGATATCAAGAGAATAAGCCATCAAATAGCACCTCATTACGTCCTACGATAAGCGCGTGACTTCTTCCATCATCACTGATAAAGAAGTTGAGGAGTTGAAAACGTTAGCTGACAGCAACTCCCCATTTTTACGAAACTGGTACACTCTGCGATTGCAGTGGGAACTCAAAGGATGTCAAATCATGACCAACGCTGAGCAGCACCGCGCAATCAACACATTAGAGTATGACCCAACCTATGTCGCACCCACCTCATATAGAGTATTAACCACTCTTTGTGGCCGACCCATGGAAGATCACGTCAAAGGACACCCATATCTTGATCATCTCCTGATCGAAGAAGAGCTACACATCGCTAGCCGTGTCGATTCTGCAATGATTTCCTAACGGATGTCCTCACTTACATCACACACGTAAGTACCCGACCCTTCGATTTGGACCGCAAGGCTCAGCTGGAGTATAATCCAGAATTCTATACTTGGCTCATGTGCAAGTAACCCTTATATCTAAATGCTGAATGCCCTTGACCTCCTAACCTTCAATCCTAGGATGAATTCTTCTCAATCTCAAAGGGGAGGGGGTAAGGTGAATCAAATTAAAACCAATCAAGATCAAGCAAACGCATAAACACATAAGAAACTGGTGATGTTGAAGGAATGTCACAAAAGTGTTGAGTGTTGAAATGACTTGTTTTTTGGCTGATTTTTGTTGTTTTTGAGAGCTGAATGGTTGATTTTATGAGATGATTGGTTGGTTTGGAAGTGTTTTGAGAGTGTTTTGGATGGTAATGATTGTGTTTTGGAAGATCATGATGTTTATTGGTGGTTCTATGATGTTCTGATAGGTTCTGATAGGTTCTGTATACCTTCTGTTTTGCTCTGTTTTGGTCTATTTTGTTCTGATTGTCTTCTGTAAGGAGGGATGGAGTATTGATTGATGAAGATTGAGATATTGTGAAAGCTTATTGAATGGTTTGTGAGAGTTTGGAATGATTTGAGAATGAGTTATGTGGTTTTGATAACCTTCTGTAACCTTCTGTAGGTCTTCTGTAGAGCTTCTGCTTCTGTTCTGTCTCTGTTCTGTTCTGTACTGTAGCTGTTCTGGTACTGTTCTGTAGACTGTTCTGTATGCTTTTGTAAGTGTTCTGTGGAATGTATGTGTGACTTTGGGAAAGTTTTCTAGCCTTGGAAAGAGGTGAATACAAGTGCAAAAGAGCTGAAAGAAGTGGAAGAAGTAGCTACTGAAGACTCAAGTGAAGACTAGAGTGAAGTGACAGTAGTGAGCTGTGAAGAGACACTGTAGTGGCTCTGGTGACTCTTCATATCAGACATACCTCTTGGGAGGGGTATCCACGACCTAAGAGTGATTATTGAGAGTGATTTTGAGAGATTGTAGTGAGGATATGATGTATTATTGATGAAGAGTGAGATAGAGAGAGTCAGAGATAGCCAATTCTACTCAAACAGAGTGATTGTATATGAGAGATTGAGAGAGAAGACTATGAAGATATTGAAGATGAATACTATGTGATGTTTTTCCATTCAAAGATGGTGTATTCCTTTGCTTTCTTTGTTCTATTGATGGATTTTGTGAAGATATTGAAGAATATGGTTGATTCTATTAAAATCCGTGGGAGATTTACATGATGCTGCATGAAGATTTGTTGTGCCTGGTGTTCTTTTCTTCATTGTGATCATATGAAACATGATAAACAAGCTTGTTGATGTTACAAGATAAATTTTCTTGCAAGAGAATTTCCTTTTCCTTGGTGTTCCTCTTGGGGCTCCATGTTTTTGGTGCGCAGCCGGGGAAACTTGCCATCAACAAGCATCAGAAGAGGCTGAAAATGAAGGAAATGGCATTGCCAAGAAGAGAAAAATTCAATGGATGTTTGTAAAGTTCCTTCTTCCAATGAAGAATTGGAATTCCTCATAATCAAAGCCACTTTCCACAAGAAGTTCATCCCACAATGGCGGAAACACATCACCATTATGATGCATGCTCTATGTGGTGGATAGTTTCCTCTTCCTATTGAAGTAGCAGAAACTTGCATCTTGGTGGCAAACTGTTTGGGAACAAACTGAAGAGCAGAAACAGAGAGAATGAACATCCATGGAAGATTTGGCATTCATTGAGAAATTTCCAGACAACATCAAGTGGGAGATTGTGAAGAAGCTTCAGGAGTCTTGGTCTGTAGAGGTTCACAAAGACAAGAAGGAAAAGAGTTGGAATTTGTTCGTGGATGCTCAACAGCAAGATACATGGGATGCTTGGTGTACTGATAATCTTCTGTTTGTTCAATTAGCAACCCACTGGAAGTTGGTAGACAGAGTGTTTTTCACAACATACACTATTGAAACCATCAGAAGCTGGCATTACTATGATGATGGCACCACCACAATGCTCAGACGTATGCATTTTGACACCTTCAGAACCGAATACCTTCCTCTGTGTAGTGGCATGAAAGCAGAATTCAGGGACGTTGAAAAGAAAGAAGTAGAAGAAATGTTGGCAAAAGAGTCCTACAGAGACTGAGGCCTTCTGTTAACCCTCTGTGGAGCACTAACAACATAGTGGAGCCAACCCCCTGATGAATGACGCAATAAAAAGGCAAGCGTTAGAACGAGTCCAGAGGTACGTGAGAAGAGAGAAAGCAAAAATCAAGGCTGAGAACGAGCTCGCAGCAGAAGCCGCCTTTGACGTCCTTGCGGAACTCCTTACAGAAGTCCCAATGGCACATCAAGCCCTTCCTCCTCCTGCTGGAGGTCCACTTCCAAGCCAGATCCGTCCTGGAAATATTGATGACAGACCAGCGAATGTAGTCCCATTGCCAGTTTTTAAGGGAGAGTACAATGAAGACCCTGATCTTCATGTAGCAGAGTTTATGGTAGCGTGTGTGGCTAACAATGCCAGGACCCCTGAGCATTGGTTAGCAATATTCCCCGCCACTTTCAAGGGCGTGGCGTTTCAGTGGTATGAGAGACAAGCAGCAGGAACTTTTGGCACATGGGACGACCTGAAGTTGGCCTTCCTCACTAAATTCAGGCGTGAAGGTTTTGAAGAGCGGATGCGAGAGGAATTTATGAACCTAAGTCAATCCTCTGGAGAAAGAGTAGAA
Organism: Lygodium microphyllum; assembly: GCF_053477565.2. Lineage (NCBI taxonomy): Eukaryota > Viridiplantae > Streptophyta > Polypodiopsida > Schizaeales > Lygodiaceae > Lygodium > Lygodium microphyllum. Next base: position 99,375,291 of record NC_141151.1, read on the forward strand.
GCTTATGTCTCACGAATGGAATCCATCCTGAAGAGATGGACTAACCATAATCTAGATGATGGCATTCAGAAGGGAGTGTTTCTCAGAGGATTACAACCAGAAGTCCGTAAGTTTGTGGAGCTGCAAAGACCAGCCACACTACAAGCTGCAACAGAAGGTGCAAGACTGTACGATGAAGTGGAAGCTAGATTGGCGATGAATACAGGAAGAGGAGTCCTACCTCCTCTGGTGCCAGGAATGATGTACCCACCAAATGCAGTTGCAGGGACTGTTCCCTATCCCTACCAACAGATGTCCCCAGTATCACAGTACAATGCACCAAATCCACAGTGGCCACAATCCATGCCTCAAATGGTGGTTCAACCGCAACAACAATGGTCCCAACCAATTTCCTCAATGCCAAATCAGCAGCAACAGTGGAATCCTACCAACTGGAGCCAACAGTCAACAGTTCAAACAGGAGCTCTGAATCAGAACCAGAACAGAGACCCCTCTGTACCAGCCCAACCCGTTTATGCAGTAATTACAGAGACTCCTCAAAACCCTCCTGCCAGTACGTCCGGAGGAGAAAGCTTGAAGGATTATTTATCCAACTCAGTTGCAAACATTAAAAAGGAGTTGATGGATGTGATTACAGAGCAACTACAGACGTTGAAAGTGAATACCGCAAGCATATCCAATGTTGCGGGAGCAGGAAGAGATGTGATGCGGTCAAATACTTGGTGTGGTAAGTGTCATCAAGCAGGCCATTTAGCCACTGAATGTACACGAAAACCAACCATCCCTGGAGCCTTCTGTTCCTACTGTTTGCGGAAGAATCATACAGAGGACATTTGCTCTCTGAAGGAGATGCATGATAGGAGAAGGAAGGAAGAAGACGCAAGATTCAACTTGCTGGAATCCAAAATGACAACACAAGATATTGGACCCAAGCCTAGAGAGTTTGGTCCTAATTTCGGACCCAGAAGATTTCCCTCTCAAAGTTACAGAGGAAGACAGTCTGGCGGTGGTCAGAGATCAGAAGTGGAATGTTACAGATGTGGAGAAAAGGGACACATCTCACCAAATTGTCCAAATCCTCGAAGGTCAGTGGATTACAAGCCCTTATGCAGTCGATGCAAAGGAGAAGGCCACACTGCAAAAGACTGTCCAAGCCCAGCCCCAGTGAAAAACAGTGCTACAGATAGTCCAGCCAAGGCCCAAGAGCCTACCTCCAATTTAGTGGAATTGGAAGTTGCTGCCATCACGCGTGCAAAGCAGAAGGAACCACCTATCCAGAAAGAAAATAACCCTCCTGCCAGAACAGTGAAGTTCAATCTTCCACCAGAAGAACAGAACAGAACAGAGCCTAACAGTGCCGTACAGAGCCCTACAGTGCCACAGAGAGTTACAGAGACAGTTACAGAGACAGGACCAGAGGTCCAGGATACAGAAGAGGAGGAAGTGCCACAAGTGGTAGAAGAAGTTCCTGTAATTCCTCTGTTGGAAGAAAGAGGAAAAATGAAAATGGGTGTTGCCCCATTCCCTAATCGGTTAGAGAAGCCAGTGGATCCTATTAAGGAATACGATCTGGTCAGAGATCTAGATACCTTTAAACCAAACCTTACATTCCGACAATTATTGATGTTGTCTCCCAGTTGCCGGAAAAGATTCAAAAGTATACTGATAAGAAGACGTGGCTTAAGGATTGCTCTCTCAACAGCGACAAAGTCCAACAAGGCTCCAGAGCCTGTAAAAGAAGTGGATGTGGCTAACGCTTTCCTAGATCCAGGTACTCCAGAGACTGGCATATGGATAGAAGGCTGCTTCATTGCAAATGCACTGATTGATGGAGGTTCATCAGTAAACATTATGATGGATGTGACGATGAAGGATCTAGGCCTACAAGGTGTGCAACCCACCCAATGGCTCATCAGACTGGTGGATCAGAGTAGAATCAAGCCTTTGGGCATTCTCCCATATGTGAAGACTATAGTGGCTGGAAAAGATTATTGACTGACCTATTTGGTGGTGAAGCCAAACTCTTATGGTACATCTTATCCTCTGTTACTGGGCAGACCATGGCTTTTTGAAGCCCGAGCAAGGACGGATTGATTCAAAGGAACTTTGACCTTGGGCAGAGGACCCAACAAAGTGGTGCTGAAACTGTATGGTTCTCAAAAAGGACATGGCTCCACCTCCTTGGAATTATCTTCTGACTCCCCTAATGAGGCTACAGATGGAACATCAGCAGACGAAGATGCTGTCAAACAGATCCTTCCTAAGAAAATAGTGACACATTCCTTAACAGTGGATACTGTAAGCCGACTTCCAAAAGAGGCAAAGCCATTATCAATGGGTGAATGCTTCCTGCCTGAACCGGGAATGACTTCTGAAATCACTTCTGATAGTGAGATAGAAGCATGGATGTACTGCTCTCCCTGTTACATGGCCACAGCAGAGACAGAGGCAGGAGAGGAAACAGAGAATCTATTCTTCTGTTACAGAGCTCCTACAGAAGCAGAAACAGAAGCAGAAGCAGAAACAGAAGCAGAAACAGAAGCAGAAGCAGAGACAGAAGCAGAAGCAGAGACAGAAACAGAAGAGGTTGGATATGATATGGACGAAGAAGGCGATGAAAGTGAGCCAGAAGAATCTATCCCACCTGAAGAGGATACATTTGAGGTAGAAGTTCCAGAAGCATCAGAAGCCGATGAGCTCATGCTATGGGACAGTATGGTGATGGTACCATTTGGTCTGGTAAATGGATCTTCTCATATGCAAAACCTTTATAAGGGATGGATTAAGAAGAGCAAGCCGTCTTTCAGCAGTGGCTCATGCCGTCCTAACCTATCCTTGCCAAAGAAAGATGATGATGATGCACCGTGCCAACAAGCACCAATCCAACTAACCCAACAAGCATCAGAGGGTCCCTGTTATGTGACGTTCTTGGATGTGTCATCTTCAGAAGATGAGTCCTCAAGCCAAGAGGTAATTACTTTTGAAACCAAACCCGAAACGGCTCTAATCCCATTCCAACGTCTCAAGGAGCAACCTAAGTCTCCACCAAAAGAAGAAGTTGGTTCTAGTGGGACATCAGAAGAGGACACCACTCCCTTGAAGGAGTCGGATCTCTACCCAGAAGCAGTCCGCGGGACCTTTATCCGTGAAGTAGAAGGTGAAAGGCAGTTAACCTTTGTGGATGCAGAAGGCACTGAACGCCACTTAAAGGTGGGTAGCAGCCTCCCAGAAGAGGAGTTGTCAACCTTGTACAACTTGTTGAAAGAAAATTTGGACGTATTTGCGTGGTCCTACAAAGACCTAAAAGGGATTGATCCCTTAATATGTCAACATCATATTGACTTGGAGCCTGATGCCAAGCCAGTACGGCAACGACAGAGGCGAATGAACCCGAATTATTCCACATTGGTGAAAGCGGAGCTGCTGAAGCTTCTAGAAGCCGAGTTCATTTATCCAGTGGCAAATAGTGAATGGGTTTCACCCATCGTGGTTGTACCCAAGAAGAATGGCAAATTGCGAATATGTGTAGATTTTCGAAAGCTTAATTCCAAGACGAAGAAGGATCATTTTCCTATCCCTTTCACAGATCAACTGTTGGACACAGTGGCAGGACATGAGCTTTATTCCCTTCTGGATGGATTTAGTGGATACAACCAAGTGCAGATTGCGGAAGAAGACCAATCCAAAACAACCTTCACCACAGAATGGGGAACCTATGCTTACCGGGTGATGCCATTTGGGCTCTGCAATGCCCCTGCTACTTTCCAACGAGTCATGATGGCCGCATTTCAAAATCATCTGCACGACTTTATTGAGGTATATTTGGATGACTTCTGTGTCTATAGCTTGATCCGTGAACACTGGGAACACCTGGAACAATGTTTTGACCGATGCCGGGAGTATGGGATTTCCCTCAACCCCGACAAATGCATCTTTGGGGTCTCTTCTGGAGTTCTGTTGGGCCACATTGTCTCTGCACAAGGGATATCAACAGACCCTGCAAAGATCGAAAAGATTGCAGCTCTGGCAGCACCCACCAACCTCAAACAGTTGAGGGGATTCCTAGGCCATGTGGGTTACTATAGAAGGTTCATAGCCCATTTTGCGACAAAGGCAACTTCCTTGCACAAGCTCCTGAGGAAAGATGCAGAGTTTACTTGGACAGAAGAATGTGACAAAGCCTTCCACACTCTAAAGCAGTGTCTGATAGAGGCACCCATTCTACAACCTCCTGATTGGATGAAAGAGTTCCATGTACACACTGATGCATCAATTGAAGGCTTAGGTGCTGTCCTCTGCCAAAAGGGCTCCTCGAATTTGGATCAACCAATCTATTATGCAAGCCGAAAAGTCACTGATAGGGAACGGAACTATACAGTGACAGAGCTGGAGTGCTTGGCAATGGTGTTTGCCCTGGAGAAGTTTCGCCACTATCTCCTATCTACCCACTTTAAATTTTATGTGGATCATGAGGCCCTATCCTTCTTGATGAACAAAGCAGATGTGAAAGGACGAATGATGAGATGGCTCCTTTTATTCCAAGAGTTTGACTTTGAGGTGATTACTAAGCCTGGTCGTTCCCATGTTCTGGCTGATCATCTGTCGCGTATCCCACAAACTGCAGACGAGGAGCAGGATGATCCAGACCTCCCTGATGCTTCCCTATTCTTGGTAGAGACTGTAACTCCCTGGTATGCAGACATTGCTAATCTGTTGGCAACCCAACAGTACCCTCCTGGTATTTCTAGTCGGGAAAGGAAGAAGCTTATGCTAGAATCAGCCCCCTACACCCTGCTAGGCGGTGCACTGTATAAGAAAGGCAAAGATGAAGTGCTCAGAAGATGTGTGGCAGGAGAAGAGATTGGGATTGTTCTGAAGGCTTGCCATGACGAGCCATGTGGAGGTCACTTTGCAGGAGAAGCTACAGCCAAGAAGGCTCTGCTAGTAGGATATTGGTGGCCTACCATCCACAAAGATTCCTATGATTACTGTAAAAGATGTGATGCTTGTCAAAGAATGGGGAAACCCATGAAGACAATTGCCATGCCATTGCAACCTATCCTTCCGTTGAAGCCGTTTGAGAAGTGGGGCATTGACTTCGTAGGTCCGATCGATCCTCCTACCAGAAGGAAACAGAACCGATACATCCTCGTATGTACGGATTATGTCACAAAGTGGTGTGAAGCTAAAGCCCTAAAGCAGGACGATGGTAACAGCGTGGCCCTGTTCATGTATGAGAATATCATCACCCGTTTTGGCAGTCCCTTAGAGCTGGTAAGTGACAGAGGCACTCATTTCCTCAACAAAGTCATGGAAGAGTTGACAGAGTTGTATAAGATCCGCCATCGTAAGTCCACTCCCTATTACCCCAGAGCCAACGGCCAAGTCGAAGTCACCAATCGCATCCTCTGCTCGATCCTGATAAGAACAATTGCTGCACATCGTCGTGATTGGGATGATCGACTTACAGAGGCCCTCTGGGCGTACAGAACCTCCCATAAAGCAGCAACAGGACAGACACCCTTCCAGCTGGTGTATGGAACAGAAGCTGTTTTTCCTGTTGAATTGGAACTACCCTCTTTGAGAGTGGCGATCAAAGAGCGTTTGGGGGATGATGATTCACTGCAACGCCGTCTCCTGCACTTGGAATGTTTGGACGAAATTCGCAGGATGGCTCTACAGTGCATGGAAGCCACGCAAGCTCGACGCAAGGCTTACCATGACAGTTTCATCAAGCACAAGGAGTTCAAAGCAGGTGATTTGGTCCTAGCCTATGATTCACGATTTGGCAAGTTTCCTGGTAAGCTCCAACAGCGGTGGATGGGCCCCTATAAGGTACTTGCAGTCAACCCTAATGGCTCTGTCCAAGTACAGACCGTTGATGCCTCTGATGATCCCTTTCTGATCAATGGATATCGCCTGAAGAAGTACTTCCCTCCTTGGGGATCTTGACAATTACGGTCACTTGATCTTTTCCCTCATTGGCGCGGCACTGTCCTTGTTATGATGCTACTTTTGATAGCCATTCTTCAGCCACTTCTGATGAGGTGGATGCAACCCTCTGTCCCCTCAAAACCCCCTTCCAGCCTTGATCTCTTATCCTCTATTTTCCACCAGCGACAATGGCGAGGTTGGTCTTGATACATGGTCTTTCTACCATTCCCTTGCTCAATTTGAAAAGAAAAAAAGAAAAAAAACAAAAACAAAACATATCGGTCATGGGAGAAAAGGACTTAGGTCCCTGTCATGCCGACCTATTCTTCGAGAAAAGGTGGAAACACCCTCGGGAATAGGGGAAAACAAGAAAAAAACCAAAGAAGAAAAAAAAAACAAAACAAACAAATCTGTTATGAGAGAAAAGGAAGCAATTCCCTGTCATAGCAGGCCTCGTGCCAAGAAAAGGTGATAAACACCCTTGGGCGAGAAGCTGGCTGTGGAAAAGGTGGTAACATCCAGCAGTCCAGAAGTGGATTCATTAATTGATATTCCTAGGATCCAATTCCGAAGCTGCCTCCCTTGGTACGCTGTGTCCTGGGTCTCTTTGCAAAGTGACTACATGTCCTCTAGCAGATGACATGTTCCTGTCCAATACAATATTCGATTTGATGGCTACCTCCCTGGGTACGCCTCTTTAACAATTGATGACGCGATCTTCATCGACAAACAATCGAGTGATGTGAGCTTTCATCCTAACCGGATGGGGATGTGAGTATGGGCTGCCCTCTTATAACTATCAACAGAGAGTGAGACAGAGGGTGGGTCGAGAGACCAGTCTTTTCCCTTCCAATCAAATGAGAGGTGAGAAGTGTGAATGAAGAGTTGCACGCACGGGATGGGCCTCTCAAAGCACAAAGCACAATTTGTTTCTGTGCACTGCACCATAAGGCTCCCTTGCCTTCTTTCTCGCACCATATGCCGGCACAGGGCGGGATGCACAGTTGCACCATCAAATGCGCACAAGGCATACAATCTTTGCACAAGTGACTGTGAGGATTATATCAATGGGTTTCAGAAAAAGGCTACCCTCCTGTATTTATCAATAGAGCGTGAGACAGAGGGTGGGTTGAGTGTGACTGGAGTTTCTTCAATCATTTACCGAGAGGTGAGGTTGCGGGACGTTACGACACTTGGAGTCAGGTATGTTCCACTTTCCCTATGCACCCACGGGATGGGTCTTTACCGTCATCACAAGACACATCACCCTGTTCTGTACACTGCATTGTACGGCTCCCTTGCCTTCCTCCTTGCACTTATGCCAGACAGGTTGGACGCACTAATGCACCATCAACTGTGCACCCTGGCATACTCCTTCTGCACCATTTTCCCCTTGTTGATTCCTCAACCGGGTATGAGATATGGGTTTTAATCATTCTTCCGCGAGTGATATTAGTCATGGGGTGAGTGACTGTTCTTTCATCTCGTTTGAGTGACTGTGAGTTGAGTGTAGTATCCCTCATCATCGACGAATTTCCTGCGATTCCTTCCATCAGCTACCTCCCTGGGTACTGCCGCGTGGTCCCTGCCATGACGAACGTGTGCCGAGAAGATGCCTTGGTCCCTCCAGCACCGACAACAACACTGGACGTGCCATCGATACTCAACCTTGATTCTTGATGAAACGGGCCAAGTTTTTCTAACCCTACACTTTGGTTTCTTCGTGCCGGTCATGTTTTAAGTGTGGGGAAGTTAGTGGATGGTCTGTGGCGTGGTCCTAGGTCCCTGTTGTTCGGTTAACCCTATCCGTTAAGGTCTTAAGTGTGGGGACGTGTCCCTGCGCGTCTATGTTGCATACCCCTCTGCATATGCCTTATCTTGTTCATGCATGAATGCCTTGCCTTGCTTTTACCCTAATGGGATCCCTTCCCACCCTTTCGGTTATGTTCCACCCACCCTTGGGGCTGTTCCCCTGCAGTTTTCCTTTATTCCCTGATTTTGAGGTTTTTTCATGTGAATGCACCCTACGTTCACCAAAATCCAAATCCAACCTTATAGCCCTGTTCCTCCCATTGAACGGTCCATTTTTCCTTTTTACCTACCTCTGTTCCGGTGCACGGTTTTTGAGTTATTAATTTTTGAAGCATTTTATGCAATTTAGACGGTTTTCCATGTGAACGCGCTTTTCTTGCTTCGGAACCGTGATCTGATGTCATAGCCCTGACCAGCGCTTTTCCCCTGACATTTTTCCTTTTTATTCTGCATCATTTCGATACATGGTTTGTCCGTTATTAATTTTCCGGTTTTTTAAGACTTTTTCGTGTGTATTTTTGGCATTTTTCCATGTGAACCTGCCCTGTTTGCATCGAAATTCCAATTTGATTTGACAGCCGTGTCCCCTGTGCCTTCCCTGACCTTTTTCCTTTTTCCTCCACCCTTTTTCGACTTCTGGATTTTTACTTATTAAATTTTAAATGAGTTTTCGGGAGTATTTTTGGAGTTTTTCACATGTGAACCCCTCCTATTTCCGCCGGAACTGCGTTTTAACGTGATAACCCTGTGCCACCCCTTCCTGCGGACATTTTTCCTTCTTACTGCATGTCATTCCGGTGAACGGTTCGTCCGATATTAATTTTTGGGTTTGTTTTTTGGGTTTTTTCCATGTGAACGCATCTTATCTCAGTCGGAATTATGTTTTGATGTGATAGGATTGTCGGGCACATCTTTCTGCACAGTTTTTCTTTTTTCTTTCCGATGCACGGATCTTTCGATATTAATTTTTAAATTGCGTTTTTGGTTCTTTTTTGTGTTTTTGCACGTGACCGCCCTTTACCCCTCCCGGAACCCCCGTCCCATATTTTCCTTGTTTTCCCCCTGTCGTCCTGCCCACTTTTTGTTTTTACGTTATTTCGTTTTGACGTCCGGATTGGGAGTTATTAATTTTTCTTTATTTTTACGTTTTTTTTCACGCCCGTTTTGCGCGTGAACGCGCCCTTTTTCGATTTTACGCATCTCCACGCGCCCCGGTCATGTCCGCGTAACCCGTACCGTCTTCCCGGCGTCATTTCAATCCCGTCACGGCAAATTTTTTTACCCCGCCCCGCGCACGCGCGCGGGACGGGGGTACGCGCCCTTGCCCCCCACCCCTTCCCCCCACCTGCCCACCCCATGGCCCCCCCATGGGCCCCCACCCCTTCCCCCCACCTGCCCACCCCATGGCCCCCCCATGGGCCCCCACCCCTTTCCCCTAACTGCCTACCCCTTCCCCCCAACCGCCCGTCTCTCTTTCTTTCTTTCTCTCTCTCTCTTTCTTTCTTTCTCTCTCTCCCTTTCTTTCTCTCTCTCTGTGCGTCTTCTCCTTCTTCTCCCTCCTCCCCCCAGCCCGCCAGCGACCACCTCCCTCTCCTTCTTCTCCTTCTCCACCTCCTCCCTCCCACGCGCCCTCTCTTCCTCCCTACCCCCCCCGCCAGCAGCGCCTCCCTCTCCTTCTTCGCCTTCCTCCTTACCCCCCCCGCCAGCAGCGCCTCCCTCTCCTTCTTCGCCTTCCTCCCTACCCCCCCGCCAGCAGCGCCTCCCTCCCCTCCTTCGCCTTCCTCCCTTCCCCCCCGTCTGCCTCCTTCTCAGCGCCCTCCCCTCCTTCGCCTTCCTCCCTACTCCCTACCCCGCAGTCTCCGCCTACTCCCTACCCCGCCGTCTCCGCCTTCCTCCCTACCCCCCCCCCCCCCCCGTCCGCTTTCCTGCCTACCCCCCGCCCGTCCGCTGTCTCCTCCCTACCCCCCCCCCCCCCGCCCGCCGCCTTCCTTCCTATTCCCCCCCGCCGCCGTTCTTCTCTCCTCCTCCCGCCAGCCGCCGACGACCTCCCTCTCTTCCCTCCCCTTCCCCCAGCGCGTCCGTCCCTCCCCCTCCTCCGCCGGAAGTGCGGCCGCGCCCTGGAAGTGCCGCCGCGCCCTGGAATTGCCACCGCCTGGACGCCGTCGCGCCGCCCCAGGAGCCGCCGGAAGTCGCCTGCCCACCTCCACCTCCTCTGCCGCCGAAGCCGCCACCGGCTGGCCGCCGCCGCCGACCCCACCACCTCCTCCTCTCTAACCCTAGGTTAGTTAAACTAACTCTAATTTACTTAAACTAACCCTAATTAACTTACACTAACCCTAAAGTAGTTAGTCTAACCCCCTAACCCCCTAGTCACCCTAACCTAACCCACCCCCTAACCAACTAACCTTAGGTTAGTTCCCTAAACTAACCCTAGTTAGTTCCCTAAACTAACCCTAGTTAGTTTACTAACCCTCCCCTAGTTAGTTGACTAACCTAACTATAGTTAACCTAGACTAACCTAACTATAGTTAACCTAGACTAACCTAACCATAGTCAACTTAATTAACTAACCACCTAACCATAGTCAACTTAATTAACTAACCACCTAACCATAGTTAACTTAGTTGATTAACCTAACTTAGTTAACTAACCTAGCCTAGTTGACTAACCTAAGCAACCCTGACTAACCTGACTCGACTTAGGTAGACTAACCTGACTTACCTCCACTAACCAGACTTAACTGACTTATGCCTAACTGACTTATTTGATTAATGTGATTTAGGTGACTTAATTAATCACTACATTAATTTTTCCATTAAAAAATTTCAGAAAAATTTCTAAAAATTCCTTTTGCCTTTTGTCAATTTTTGGGAATTTGTCTGCTGGCAATTGCCTACCCTAAAATTTCTGAAAATTCAATATTTCCTCATTTAACCTCCAAATTGCCCATAAATGTAGAAAATTCATTTAAAAATTCTAAAAAAATTCTTAAAAATTCTAAAAAAATTCCCCTCACCTCCCTTGCTCATTTTCCATTTATTCAACCCTAAATAATCCCAACTTACCACAATAAAAAATAAAAAAATAAAAAATTAAACATAAAAATAAAAATAAAAATAAAAAACCCACAAAAAAGAAAAAAACCAAATTAACACATCTGCTAAGGTGTTGTTATTGTTGTTTCATCAGTGATCTTTACTTTTCCTTTACTGGATTCATTTCTTTTGGGGGACTCTTCCGTGCGCATTCCTGCATTACATACACACCCCTTCCAGGTATTTATTTTATGTGCTTTATTTATTTTCATTTTCCCCTTAATCACAAATTAATTGTTAAAATGAACCCTTTAATTCACCCACAGTTTCCACGCGCATTCGCGCTAAACACACATACTTTTTAAATTAAAATTAACCAGCCGTTCACTTAGCACGCGCTACGTGCGCTACAGATGCACTATAAAATTTTTAATTAAAATAAACCAGCCGTCACGTGAGCACGCGCTGGCAAAAAAGCGCTCCACATCACCTTAAATTGTAATTAATGAATTGCATTTAGAGACCCAGTCGGGAATCGAAGTCCGGGAATCGAATAACTGCACCGCTTCACCTAATAATTGGTAATTTAATTTATAATAAGGAACCGCCGTTTTCTTGTTAAGGTTTATCACCTAATAAAAATTCACCCATTTTTAATAATTGATTAAAATCAACCCTTCATTAAATTAATTCCCCCCTCACTGCACTTACTTCCCCTTTTTAATAAACCGTTTCGTGGGATGGGTTTGCGCAGTCCTTAGCGTTATTTTCCATGGTCCAGTCTTGGTTTATCACAGATATAGTTTTGATATGTGTCGGATGTGGTATTGTTTTGGTTTGCTGTCTTAGTTATGGTTACGGGTACGGTATGCAGTTTTTTTCTTTTGTTGCCTGATACGGGGTTCAGGGTGTTTGTCTGATGCATCGCATGAAGCTTTCAGTCGCATTTGTCTCAAGGTCATGTCAAATTTTTTCTAGGATGTGGTTTGCTTGGGGTTAGTAGGTCGTGTCACGTTTTATTGGTAATTCTCTTATCCTTGGTTTTTTGTCTGTTGCTTTGCAGGCATTCTCCTTGATTGTCTGTGTTTGTGGTGTGTGTGTAACCATCTGAATGGCGCCTTCTCATGCTCCTCCCCCTATCCAGTACGTCCCATTAGTTAGTAGGGATTACTCTTCCCTACTTACTTTTGAGCCCCTCACGAAGGCAGGACTTGCTGCTTTTGTGGCCACTCCTTTTCCATTACTTCCAGAGGATCCGTCCTTATGTGATGAGTTCCTGGCCTCTTACAGCAAGAAGACCGGCGTAGTCCAAGGAATGTCTATGACATTGACATCTCGAGGCTTAGGGAAGGCTCTGTCTCTTCCCTCCAAAGGAGAACCTTTTGTGACCACTCGTCAGCTCTTCTCTAATGAAGAGATTCTCAAGCTGTTGCAGAAGCAGACAAGGGAAGTCCTTGACGTTAAGAAGGTGATAAACTCTTCAGGCGTTTCTTTTTCTATGATTACTGATCCCGTATGGAAGACGATGTGTCAGTTCCTTCAGGACAGGTTTATGCCTGCCAAAACGCCATCCCACTATTTGTCCAAAGAGCTTTTCACAGCTTCCAGGATGGTGCTGAAAGGAGTTGCTATTGATTGGAGCACTTACCTCCTTACTAAAATGGATCAGCATTTTGTTAAAGTCACCAGGGGTAATGTTACCAATGTTACATACGGATCATATTTGTCTGCCTTCTTGACCTATTCAGGTTTACAGAAGAGTGTGCCTCCACCTCCTCCATTAGATCCAGTACCTCCTCCTCCACCTTCAGAAGAGTCAGCACCCATTGACATTGAGGATGATGATTCTCCGCCTCCCCTGGTCATACAGCGCAAACGCTTGAAGAGGGTAGCGGATAAAGCTCCTTCTGTACTTCCCTCAGTGCCTATCCCTGCTACTTCTGGCAGTGAACTCCCTGGGTATCTCACTTGCAATAACCTGTTCCGAGCACATAGAGAAGGATCTTTGGAGATCTCAGTTCCCTCCCTGAACAGTCTCGTTTCAGGAGATGCCATTCCTTTCCTCTGCAAGGATATTCAAAGTTCCATTGAGTTGTCAGTGACAGCCTGTGTTCAACAGCTGTACGCATCTTTCTATGAAGAGCTCATGCAGTCCAAAGACCAGTTGCATCAGGAAACATCTGAGTTAGCTTCTGCTAAGGATACCCTAGCAGATTTATTTAAGCAAATGGAACAGCAAACCCAACTGGTTGCCACTCAAAGCGATGAGATTTCTTCATTGAAGACCCAGTTACTAGAGGCTCAGTCACAGGTTACTAGCCTTTCAGCAGAGAAGGAGAGGATATCCAGCGAAGCGAAAGAATTCCAAGTTCTCTTAGATGACAAGCTTTCAGCTTTACAGATGGCTAATGACACAGTGGCCAACCAAGCCTCCCAAATCCAGCAGTTGCAAGATCAGCTTGCAAAGTCCCGCTCTGTTCCTCCAAGCCCTCCTGTTCCATTAGTTTCTTCTCTTTCACAGTAGGACTTGGCTGCCTTACAGAGACAGGCTACTTTGTGCCCTCTATTCCAAGACAAAGTGGAAAGATTGCAGTCCAGAATGGACTTGTTATGGTCTACCTTTGAGCAGTTTCAGGAATATGTCTTACCCGACCATTCTTTCTTTGTCCACTACCACTTACAGAAGTTGGTCTTCTATATGAAGCTTTCCACGATGGATTTACCTTTTCCAGAGGATGGCTGGAGTGGGGCTTGGTCTGCTGAGTTGTTGACAGAGGTAGTCAGAATGGTTTTTGAAGATTCTGTCACGCCAGATACCATGTTGATGTCATACATGTATCTCCGAGGAGATTTGTTAATTCCAGATGAGGTAGATATGGCATGGTATGTGGGGGATGTGGTCTTACAGGCTGTTTTATATGTCAATCATTTGGAGTTGCGCATAGCTGATATGTTCCAGAGTTATTCCTCCAAAGTAGCTGATTGTCAGGATAATTCGTGGCATCCCATGATTGATTCGGTGGTCCTCAATCAAAGACACAGCTCCTACCTTTGTACAGAGTACTAACCAACTGAGGATGGATCTCTTAACCTATCTTTCCAAACATAATCCATTTGATGCTACCTTCTTTGATGCCTATCATAGACGATCTCTCTTAGGACCTTCTGTTCCTACCCTCCTCTATTACCAACAATTGGCTCACCGCAATGCTATATATATTTCCCTTTGTCAATCTAATTCCACAATTATTTTACCACTTCTTTTCCAACCTTCATCTTTCCCTCAAATTCCTATTTTCACTTACTGTTCCTTTATTGAGGATAGGGTATTTTCCCCTTCTCCACCCTGTTCTTCACCCCTCATTAATGTACCCTCCACATTTCCTATTTATCAGTTAACACCTTTCCTTAGTGATTCCTTACAAATTTCTGCCACTCCTTCTTTAACCTTTTCTTCCTTTTATGATTTTTCCTATCCTTCCCTTCATCCACTTTCCCTTATTCCACTACCCTCTCCTAGCACTTCCATATCTCAACCACCTCAGTTGGTTAGTGACTGTGACGGGTTTGATAATCAGATTTCTCGAAGAAGGGGATGGAGTTCGGATGATTGCCTTACAGGACCGCAGATTAATTGGCCAGTAATTCCAGGAGAATGGACAGCTTCCAGTCAAGCTTATCAAAACTATGTTCATTTTGCCCAACAGTATTCACAGTCTGCAGATCCCTCAGTGAGATTAACTGCTCACTTTGCTTGGTACCTGGCGTATATGCATAGGCACTCTCATACTGATTCAAAGCCTATTCCAAAGTTGTGCATGAATGTCAATGTTAGCATTGATTCTCAACAGCTGGAGATACTGTATTTTCATGCCCTTTGTTTGCCTAGCAGATACCTGGTCCTGTTGGAAAGGATGTGTTGTCTCCAATTTTTTCAAAATCCTCCCAAAAACTTTGTAGATGAATCCTTATCTATGGATCGATTCCGACAACATCAATCTTTTAAGAGGGATCATCTTCATTGATACCTTTCCAATGTATGGTGGAAGCTTTCTAATGAACAACTCTCTTTTTTGAAGAAGTCATTCAGATGGTTGTGTTGTGTATTAGTGTTTGTGTTGTGAGTTCATTTATGTCAAATGAACGTGGTGGTTTCCTATTGGATTTCGTGTACGAGCTATGTTTTGGAGATTTGTAGAGATGGGGTCGTGGTTGGAGAGTTGAAGCTGATAATGAAGAAGAAGAAGCAAACTCTTATATCCTTTACAAATTTGTGGTGATTTTTAGTTTGATAAGAGGTGTTAATGTATAAAGAGTTTTCCTTTCTTTATATTTTTTATATCAGAAACAGGTTATAAGTTGGGGTCGTGGTGGATGGATTATTTTTGAGAAGATATTGAAGATCAAAGTTGAGCTTTTCCTTGAACTTGTATTCCCTTTTTCCTGGGTTGCGAGGACGCTTCCTTATTAAGTGTGGGGATATGTTGAGTGTTGAAATGACTTGTTTTTTGGCTGATTTTTGTTGTTTTTGAGAGCTGAATGGTTGATTTTATGAGATGATTGGTTGGTTTGGAAGTGGTTTGAGAGTGTTTTGGATGGTAATGATTGTGTTTTGGAAGATCATGATGTTTATTGGTGGTTCTATGATGTTCTGATAGGTTCTGTATACCTTCTGTTTTGCTCTGTTTTGGTCTATTTTGTTCTGATTGTCTTCTGTAAGGAGGGATGGAGTATTGATTGATGAAGATTGAGATATTGTGAAAGCTTATTGAATGGTTTGTGAGAGTTTGGAATGATTTGAGAATGAGTTATGTGGTTTTGATAACCTTCTGTAACCTTCTGTAGGTCTTCTGTAGAGTTTCTGCTTCTGTTCTGTCTCTGTTCTGTTCTGTACTGTAGCTGTTCTGGTACTGTTCTGTAGACTGTTCTGTATGCTTCTGTAAGTGTTCTGTGGAATGTATGTGTGACTTTGGGAAAGTTTTCTAGCCTTGGAAAGAGGTGAATACAAGTGCAAAAGAGCTGAAAGAAGTGGAAGAAGTAGCTGCTGAAGACTCAAGTGAAGACTAGAGTGAAGTGACAGTAGTGAGCTGTGAAGAGACACTGTAGTGGCTCTGGTGACTCTTCATATCAGGCATACCTCTTGGGAGGGATATCCACGACCTAAGAGTGATTATTGAGAGTGATTTTGAGAGATTGTAGTGAGGATATGATGTATTATTGATGGAGAGTGAGATAGAGAGAGTCAGAGATAGCCAATTCTACTCAAACAGAGTGATTGTATATGAGAGATTGAGAGAGAAGACTATGAAGATATTGAAGATGAATACTATGTGATGTTTTTCCATTCAAAGATGGTGTATTCCTTTGCTTTCTTTGTTCTATTGATGGATTTTGTGAAGATATTGAAGAATATGGTTGATTCTATTAAAATCCGTGGGAGATTTACATGATGCTGCATGAAGATTTGTTGTGCCTAGTGTTCTTTTCTTCATTGTGATCATATGAAACATGATAAACAAGCTTGTTGATGTTACAAGATAGATTTTCTTGCAAGAGAATTCCCTTTTCCTTGGTGTTCCTCTTGGGGCTCCAAAAAGCTTTGAAATAAAAGGAAAAAAGTCTGAAGGGAAGAATCTATGTTGGATCTTAATGCTTCCATTCAACAAACATAAAGTCTTTCTTTTCAGCAAATTATTATTTTTAAAAGCACTAATGAAAATTATGGTTCATGGCAGGAACGAAAGATGTCGCAACAAGACCGTGCCCACTGACTCCCCTTTAGGGAAGAGGAGAGGACCCAATACGGTATCTCCTTGGCAAGCCGTGCCTATAACCAACTAAAATTTTGAACCATCCATAACATCGAGGAAGTAGTGGCCAAGGAGGAAGCAACCAAGATGGTCGCAGAGCAGTGCAACCTCGCTAAGTACCTCGAGAAGTTCGCACAAGAGCCTAACCACACAAAGTATGTGAAATTCCTCAGAACTTACAACCCAGATCAAGAATGTGGAACGGTAACAATGGGAAGGGGGGAGAAGGCAAAACAGGTACATGTACCCTTGAACCTAGCCTTGGTGGAGAAGGCACTAAGGTTAGAGCCTAAGGTGGAGAAGAAGCAGAAAAGAGACGTCTATGCCATGCTTAAGATGAAGAGGGAAGAGGTGTTGACCAATGACGACATCAGCATCTAGGATATCCCTGATGCTGAAGCCCGCATGCAGGCAAATTGGTGCACTCACTGTTCTCCAGCCAGCGCTACAATTCCCTCATGCACCGAATCAGCATGCATGTGCTGGAGAACGTGGCAACTCGCACCCTGGATGAGGTTGACTGGAATGGCTATGTGCACAAGACCATAGACCAGGTAGCAAAAGCACTAGCCTTGGGGAGCAAGCCAGCAAGCGGGGAGTCCCCAGCCTCCAAAAGCACTGAGAGGAAGAAAGCCTCATCCAAAGCCTCTTTTATTGGCTATGGAAGTGTTTTGACTACCCTCATCCCGAAGGCAGTAAAAGAGGCATAGGATGCAGAGGAAGGAGAAGAAGAAAAACCCAACAGAACACCCCCTCACTCACCAGGACCAAGAGTTGTCTAGCGACAAGACCGAAAGTGATGAAGAAGAGGGAGAACAAAAGGAACAGTCAAGCAAAAAGCAAGCAAAGAAACCTAAGAAGAGGACAACACAAAAGAAGAAGCAGGACGAAGGCCGCAAAAAGGAGAAGGAGAACTTAGAGAGAGCAAAAAGGGAATCCCTCGAAGAGGTAGAAGAGAGGGAGAAGAAGAAGAAACAGGAAGCAAAAAAGTTGAAGGAATAAGCCAAGAAAGCCAAGAAGGTGTCAAAACAAGAGGCCGAAGAGAGGAAGAAGAAAGAAAAAGAAGAAGCAGATAAGTTGGAGGAAGAATCTAGGAAAGCAGAAGAAGAGAGGGAGAGAAGGGCTGTTGAGGAAGAGGAGGAACTGAGAAGGAAGGAGGAGGAAGACATGGCTGAGGCCACACATCGGTCTATAGAGCAACAAAGCAGGGTAGATGACCTAGGAGCTCTGAGCCCGCCTAGGGAGGAGGGGCCAGGCTCAAGCACTCAGGTGTCGGAGATCATACAGCCAACCATCACTGAAAGCAAGGGTAAAGCCCCCATCCATCCTATCCAACCCCCACTAGTGCCGACGTCTCAAACTTTGTGGCCTCGATGCAATATTTCATCAATAAAGAATTATCCCAAGGGAAGAGCATGGAAACCATGGCCATGGGGCAAAAGAGGCAGGCCATAGACGTCGAATCTAGACAATATCCAAAATGCCAGAAAGTGGAGGCCTCAACCACTCCGATCCACATCACAAGGAGATGGAGACCATGACTGAGAAGTTGAACTTAGAAAGAAAAGAGCAGGAGAGAATGAGCAAAGAATTGAAAGACTAGGAGCAAAGACTCATAGCTCTGGTGCAAAAGCAGGGGGAAGGCATGGAGGAAATGAAGAAGAGAGCCGAAGAATAGGTGGGACAGAATGAACGGAGGATGAAGACCTTGGCACGTCGCCTGGATCTCATGGAAAAAGAGAAAATCCTCGTAGAGAGTAGAACAGAGGCCTTCAACACTCAACAGAAAGCCTTCTTAAATACACTAATGGATACCACCCACTCAGAGGAAGGGGAGTCCCTCGAGGTGGCAAAGAAGAAACTAAGCATAGCCCATAGGTCCCTACAAGCACGATTGCACATGCCACCCCAACCCGATGTTGTGGGGTTGAGCTTTGATGATCAATTGAAGTACTTATTGATGGCCAGCCTAACCCATAGGAGGTCGATGCACTAGACTTTGAAGAGGAAACACAACAAGGAGACTGACAGAGGGATGATGCTGAACTCCAATTTGATATAGGCAGATTTAAAGAAGAGGTGATCCCACAACCCCCCTCACCACATTCCCAAGAGCAGCCATCAATTGACACATCTGTGGAAAGACAAGCCGCCCTCTAGGAAAGGAGAAAGAAACTGGTGGAAGAAACTAGGAAACAAATGAGAGCCAAGCCAGTCGTGCAACCATCTACACCCCTACCACCATGCCCAGAGGACCTCCCAGCACATTTCCACTACACTAAATTAATAGCTTGGGAGCGATAGGAAAGGGACAAAAACCCTTCTCCTTTAGCTTCCTTCTGCCCAACAGCCTGAGGAGAGTCATGCCACTTAAAGTAGTGGAGGAAGTGATTGCGATTGGAAGCAGACTAGGCCAGCAATGGCTGGAAGAGAGAGAAAAGAACCCCACTCTCTGGGGGACCAAAGAGGTAGAATTTTGGCAGAATAAGGTCTTTGAAGTGTCACATTCTGTACAAGGCTATAACTACAAGCCCATGTGGAGGAGACAAGTGTGCGACATTAGCATGCTTGCCTGGATGGCCTTTTGCAACACCTTACTCTACGAGAGGAACAACCCTACATTTATGGCTTACCCTCCTAGGGTAGGAGTGG
Source organism: Lygodium microphyllum (assembly GCF_053477565.2). Classification (NCBI taxonomy): domain Eukaryota; kingdom Viridiplantae; phylum Streptophyta; class Polypodiopsida; order Schizaeales; family Lygodiaceae; genus Lygodium; species Lygodium microphyllum. The sequence continues at coordinate 99,394,534 of NC_141151.1, forward strand.
ATTTTGATGCTACCCTCCATAGACGTTATGACTTCCCCGTTATCTATAATCCTAACTGTGCCTCTTTTGAACAAGCTCTCACCTTCACCTTTGAAAGTCTAGACATTTCCATGACCCGCTTCCTCGCCAACTTTTCCTCTTGCCCCAATCCAACCTTCATAACCACCTATAACTACCTTAGGCTTCTTAAACTCTTACTTAAGCAGGACCCTACCCCACAAGAATGTGGCCTCCCACCCCTTTTTTGATCCTAACGCCATCGATAGCTATGCCATGACGCGCTTGATGATGAGAGCTAGCCTTTTACCTTCTTTTTGTCTAGCTCTTCTTGAAGATATAAACAATAGCTAGTTCACCCGATGTAACCACCCCTTCCTCTCCACCACTTCACTCCATGTTTGCATGAATCTCAAGGGATACATGCAAAGCTGGCAATTTTTTAGTAAATCTATCCAGTCCCCTTCTCCACCTCACTCTAACAATGAAAGTTAGAAACTGGATGTCATCTTGGCTTAATTTTTAAAAAAAATAAAAAAAGAGAAAAAAAGAAAAAAAAGAAAAATAAAAGAAAGAAAGGAAGGCAAGAAAACACATCACAAAAAGAAAAAGACATGGAAAGAAAGACTCACATGAAGACACAACCAGGACCACACATGACACAATCACTGCACCTAGGGGTCCTCAAGTTAGGCGTGTCCGGTGGCTTCGGTTGGCCGGCTCCACTACCCCCTAGCCCCTTTTTGACCCCCCGCTTCACGCTTAGGGCACATCAAGGGCAGGACATACCTAGGGAGGTAACAATTGCCTATGGTTAAACCTGTCACCCTATGCTACAGACACCATGCTACACACACCTCACCTCCCTACCACACGAATGGGGTCCTCAAGTATGGGACATCACCCAGGCTTGCTTGTGGTTAGACCCAACTCCCTGTTCCACTAGCACGAGCAAAATGCACCACACAGTAAGGTAGACACTCCCCTTAGGTAGAGCATCTTACCTTCTCTTTTCAAGTACTACGAAATACAGCAAACCACCAACTTCGAAGGCCCCATCATCCACTTGACATCTGATTGGCTTCTCCATCAACCATCATTGCCAAAGCTTCCAAAGAATCTGATCCACATGTGGCCCTACCATCACTTGACCAACAACTTGCCAATCGCCTATCATTTCCCAACAAACAGCTAGAAGTGCCATGGGACTGGCACCCGTCTCAGAGGGGGGTAATGTTAACCTCAATTCGAGATGGCGAAAAAATGAAGGAAAAAGTGAAAAAAGAATGGAAAAAGAGCAAAGGCATAGAGGCGGCCCCTAAAGCTAAGCTGAGGCAAAAAGCGCAACTTTAAATGAAAGGCACCTCAAAACACTCTAAAAACTCTTGTAAAAGAGTGCCAAGCTCCCTCCTGTGCCATTTGTAAAAGAATAGATGGGTATGGGCTTAGGGCATGAAGCAAGAAGAGGGAATTAGAAAAAGGGACCTTACCACAATGGTCGGTCATGTAAAAAGGGATGCGTGCCCATGGGATTTTAGGATTTTTATATAAAGTTCAAAAAGTAAACGGAAGCTCATTCTTTGGTGTGTGGCTAATAAGAGTCCTCTCTTCTTCTCTTCACCTTACTTGTGTGTGTGCTCTTGAGAAAGGGAGTGTGAGAGTGTGAGGGAGTGAGTGAGTGTGTGGGAGTGAGGGATCAAGTGGGTGAAGCTCTTCACCATCTCCTCTTCTTCTTCTCTTTTCTCGCGTGTGCAGTGTCGTGCCGCTACGTGCACACCATGTGAAAAACTCTAAAGTGTGGCTTTCTTATTGATCTAGAGAGCCAATGCCGTTTTAGACATTAGTGTTAGTGTCCATGGTTCAAACATATTAGTTTTTTGGACAAGTGTAGCCAATTTATGATATTTTAGATATTATCTCTTGTAAAAATCCAAAAACTGTAGACAACTTCTAGATTAGGATGACATACAAAAGAAAGCATGTAGCTTTCAGCCATCTGTGAGGATTTTATGTAAAAAGAGAGATGGATGAAATCACCTGCGTCGCAATCGATGTTTTCAGGCAGTGAACAGCACTCCGAAGTGGGAGATAAAGGAGTGATCTGGCAGAATTCTGGCCACATGTGCTAGTATTTTACCCCCCTTTCAGAGCCAACGAAAGCATCAGATTGGCGGTCTGAGTAGCATAGAGGAAGGTATTATTTTGTATATGTTTTTGTGTACAAGAGATTTGTCTTCTCATAATGGAGAAATAAACTGACACGCTTCAATTCTATGAGTATTATTCTAGTCTTCTATTTCTTTCTGCGAGTATTCTTTCATATCTTCTCTTTCTTTCAACCCCTTCTCTTCCGTCTACTCCACTCCTTGAATCTCCCTTCACCCTGCTGTCTCTTACCCCTGCGGTAGATTTTCAATCGCAAATGCTCTGACAACGGCTATGGTGGATGGAGCTTGGAGATGGAGGAGGCTTGAGGATGCTTGAGCTAGCATCTAGGATCGTGGAGCTACCGGCATATGCGAGAGAGGAGGCAACTCATTTCGGCATCAAGGTAAGCTCACTACACCCCGAGAGGATCGACGGCGCATCGGCTAGGTGAGAGATAGCCATGAGAGCTCACTTGAACGCTTGAAACAATAAGCAGTCCGTGGGTCTTGCCGGTTGAGCGTGAGCTCCCGCTACATGCTACCTTCTTGGGCTTTAAGCTGCAAATCCTCCTCCATTAGTAGTATATAATATTTCTCAAATGTCAAAGCTTGGGGTCTCACTTGAGTGTTTAGAGCAATTACTAGTCCATCAAACTTTGATGGACAAATCCAAAGATACCTTTAAGCTAGCTCCTCACTAGTGTATTTATATCTAGCACACAGCCACCTAGTAGTGTAGATTCTTGATCTAAGTGATGAATGCTTCAATTGTCTTTCCTTCAACAAACTTCTCTACTACTAGGTGATTTTCCAACTTTTGACTCTTTGTTTGATTTCATGTTTTGTATAGACTTCTCAGTACGTTTCAAGCCTTTAATGCCTTGGTTGTGTGCTAAATCAAGATTAAAACACTATGAAAATAGCTTGTAGCCAAGGAACACAATGCATTTTCCTTCCTTCATTTCTAAGCTTGTAGAAGATCCACATTTGGAGGGATCACAATGCTCAAATTTGATGGATCACGAGTGGGTTGAAGTTCTGGGATAGTCCCCAACACCATCTCCACAAGCTCATAAGAATGAAGGATAATTGTGCTTTTAAACCTCCATAAAATTTAGTTTATACAATCTAACTTACCATTGCTAAAGGTTGGTGGATAAATTCTCAATGTTTGAATTGTTGATATAGTAGCACTGTTATTCAATGTGCCAAACAAACCATACTTGATGCACCACATGATATTCCTCCTCTTTTCTTTTGAAGCCCTTCCCTCTTGTACAGTCTTCACTCCTTAGAGCCCTTGGCCTATAATGCTATGTAAAAATTACATGGCATAAATCTGAGCAAGTAGTAGATAATACACAACAAATATGAGAAGAATAGAAGTTGCTTTAAATGAATTGATACAAAGATGGCTTTGTCCACCTATGCACTTCCACTCTAAAGCTTAGATGGTAATCTAGATAGATGATAGGTGAAGAGCGTAAGGTTGGTTGGAAGAACTCTGATTGAGTGAATGATAGATCAATTATAGCTTGGAAGGGATCCTCCTTTTATAACTTGGGAAGGTAGTCTTGTCAGCTTATTTGACCATATTACAAACTTTGCCTAGTTAGCTAGGGAGTATTCCCTTTATTGTTGAGCCAAGGTTGAAATTCTCAGACCCTCATTAGGGGGGCGGCTAGTCCCCCTAAAGCCGACTAGCTAGGGGCAACTTTTGTGGCTCCAAAACCCAAAAATAAGGGTCCCTAATAACTCCCACTCCTCCCAACAACTCGATGCCTTATGCCTTGAGTCGCTACTAATGTAACAACTTTATCTAACCCAAAGGATAGATCCACAAAGGTCACCTTTTTGCCATCCAATCATAGACCACATATGACATACAAGACAGGATCTGAGCTCACACATGGCTTCTTCTCATAATGGGGACCTTACAACACTAGGAACCCTTGAAGGAATAAGAGTTTCCTAGTTTAATCTTGCTTCTGAACATCAAAGACACTACATTTTTAACATTTGTGAACTTGACTATGAGATTGTTTACATAGCTAGCTTATGAGAATCTCTTTATGAATGTGTGTTTTCAAATTCATTCCTTTTGGTAGGATCTAAACTCATAAACCAAGTCATTCCTTTCTCACCCAACTCTAAATCTTGTGTTTTCTTCTTAGTATTATGCTTGAGGTTGTTGATCTCACCAACTTATTCAAACTGCTCTACAAAACTATAAGGATCATCATCAATCTTCTTGGTTCCAGATCCTAGCCTTTGCCCTCCTAATATATGGATTGCCAAGGATGCACTACTTTGTCAATGATTGAGGTACTTGCAACTTTGTAAGTATGAATTCTATTATAGAGTTACTAGAGTTTTTTGCACCAATCCCATGGATCATATTTTTTACTTCAAGTGATTGCTTCTCTACTTTGTTCTTGGCTTCTTGATACCTCATGGAATGTTTAAGAATTTCCTATATAATACTTCCTCTTCAAAATCCAAGTGAACTTAATATAGTCCTTAAGTTTTTGTGGATGTTCTTGAAAAACTAAATAGTGTCATCCTTTGCCATCGTATTATGATCTTCTTGGTAGACAAGATTGTCAATGAGTCCAATATGACAGGATGGGACTTTCTTGAAAGAAGAAATCCCCCTATGAGAGCATATTTGAAGCTCTTATCTTTGGGATCTAAACTTTGAAGGTATGCTTCTAGATTGCATGAATGTTCCTCTTTAGGCTTAGATGGATCAATAGGCCTTTATGGATTAGGTTACAAGTCAATTTTGTCCAAGTAGGTTTCCTTTTGGTCCCTTACAACTTACAATCATTTTTAAAAGGTTTCTTGATTAACTTGTCTAAGACTTTTGGTCTTCTTGAACCTCTAAGATGCTAAGTGGATCACTATGCTCTCGGTATGCTCATCACTTTATGTGCTAAGGGAGAGTTTTCATTAATTAGTATCCTCTCACTATGCTCATCCCTTATGCATGTTGTCAAGATGTTTCTAGATTTTATTTTTAAGGTACAACTCAAGGTACTCAAGAATTGTGACTATCTAAACTCCTCTATTATGCAAGTACTTTGAACACTTGGAGCTAGATCCTATTAGGTCCAGAAGCCCAAAATTAGCAAACTTGAGGTATTCTCCAATAACTTGAGGGTATGGAATGATGGTTCAAATGAGCTGGGCCTTGCCTAGACTATATTCTCACTCTTTTTGCTTGGCTAGAATGAGCTTTGGTCTGAAAACCCTCTAACTAATTGACATGTTGATACTCAATGTGGTAATGGTTCTTGAGGTATCCAATGATGCTTAAAGAGTCATATACTTCCATTGGTTGTCTCTTCCTTCTCCTAAGCTACTTGTGAAGAATTTTTTCTAGGTCGAAGATTTTTATTTTTCACTTGCAAGCTCAAAGTTGCAAACTTGAGGTGTAAAAGGGTAAATACATTGAGTTGCGTGAAATTGGTAAGAATAGAACTTTTAGACACAAGACAAGGGTCATATTGAATGCTCTAGGCAAAGAAAGGTCATGAAAGAGGGTTTTTAACACTCAAATGCTTCAAATGGGAATGTGGTTTTTGGATCTTCTTATCAATTTATTATAGATCTAGGTCTTCCCTCCCAATACCTAGAGTGTATGGAAATTATAGACTTTTATTGGTCAAGACAAGAAGTAGGGTACCCCTTACTAGGAAAAATTATGAATGCTTTGCGATACAAGAGGGCTGTTGAGATTAATCGAAGATCTAGATTTTATGTTTTAGATGTGGACATATGACTTTTGTACTCAATGATAAATAGCTCAAGCTTGCAAATATTGCCACAATTGGATTCCTTTCCAAAGTAAGTCAAACAAAGTGTCTTCTATTTCAAGTGTAGGACTTTTATATGCTTACAAGTGTGTTCCTCAAAATTAGGTCTTTATTGTGATCTTTAATTTGGGTTTCAATGAGGTGAAGGTACTGAAGGTTGTAGAACCTAGAAATATTAATATCAAGGCAGAATTAGATTTCAATATAGCTCTTAACAAGGTCATTTTATTCACCAAAGTAGAACAATTTTGGTTGGATATTTTTGAGATATGCAAGGAGTCAAGTCTTCAAGCTAATGTACTTGTCACTTGGATTTGAGAACTCAAAATCATTCAATATATTGAGCCCATCTTGAGGTATTGGAAGTGGAATGATGGATGAGGTATTGGAAGTGGAATGATGGATTGGATTCTTAGTCCCATAGTTAAGTCACTAACCTCTCAATAGGCATCTCATGAAATTATCCAAAATGCAATACCTTGTGGTTCCAAAAGTACCAGTAGCTAATAGTGGTTCTAGAAGTTCCAAACTTTAGGGGTTTCAAAAGTTCCAATACCCTACAGATTTCGAAGTTCTAGAATTTGGAAGGCAATTATTTTTTCAAGTAACAACAATTCTAGAACCTCTAACTAGTTTAATAGTCTTTGGTAAGTGCAAGCAAGTTGATAATTGTAAAGGTTTAGACTTGGAATTGGGACTCAACAGTCAATACCTTGAGTTACTAAAATCAAGCTATTCTTGTTACCTCAACATTGATCAAACAAATTATATGCTCTATTAGGTGTATGCCAAGCTAGGCTAGTTTATAATGCCAAGACAATGGTTGGGGCTCTTCTCATTGTGGTGTTTAAGAAAGATTTAGTTAGCTCGAGGTATTCAAGGTGGAAACACCTTGAGTTGGCAATGTGTAATGTACAAGTGAGTGATTCAAGCTCTATTTTTGAATTGGTTCCTCACATTAGGCAAGTTGTGATTAGGTTGAGGTGCAACTCGGAAGTTCTTTTTGAATTGGTTCCTCTTTTAGCTTGAGGTAATGGAATATCTAGAGTGCATGGAAGCATTGACTTTTAACTAACTTCTTCCTCTTTAACTTAAGTGTTAGGATCCTAGTGGTGCAACCATGTTACGCTATGAGAGAGTGGTTTCAGGTTGCACAACATCTTCTAGACTCTATCTAAGGGGTCAAGTCAATAGCTAATACCTTAATCACTAGAAATATGTAAGATAGCACTCGAATTCTTTGAAGCTAGGCTTGACAAAAGATGAATTACTACTGGTGTATGATGATGCAACATTATGTTCAACTAGTTGGTCTCTTAAGGCAAGGTTACGTTCCTTGACAAGGTATTCAAGCTAGCAATTAATACCTAGAGATGATGGAAGTTATACAAGATTTTCCTTTTCTCAATCAAGTTTGAGAAATGATGTCGCTGGTAGGCGTGATATTCAATGCATGTTCTCATCAGGTACTTCCCAATGCATCCAATTTCCAAGGTGTAGATGTGAGTTTGAGACACTGAGATGTAGACTCTATTTATGGGTAATGCCTCGAGTTGAAAAATTGAGGTGCAGGAGTCTTCCTTCTCAACAAAGTCAAGTCCAAGAAGATTTTCTTCCATCAAGTTCAAAATTCTCTTCTTGTTACAAGGAATTCAAAGACATCCAAGGGCTCTATTGTGGTGTCAAGAAAAAGTCAAGTTACTCAAGGTATTCAATACCTCCAATTGGATGGGGTTTGGAGTGAGTGATGGATTCATAATGTTTCTTCTATCCATGAAGGTCAAGTTACTCAAGGTATACAATACCTCCAATCGAGTGTAGATGGATTTATGCAATGAATGTTTCTTCTATCTATGAAGGTGGTTCTTGGTACTTTGTGTGATTGTCTAGGTCTAATGCTGTAAGTCACTCAGTTTTTGAAAGATGGAAGAGCAAGTTCACACATTTTTTGTAAGACTTCCAAGCCTATAAATATATTTGTTGTACTCAGTGTACATGATATTGTTGCAATCTCTTCACTTGAATTCTTCTACAATACAGTAAGATTCGCCAAAGTATTCAACTTGCTTTCTATTTAGCTCTCCCCAATGTCTCCAAACTTCTAGAGGTCTTGAAGAAAGCCTCCCTTTGATGCCATTGGCTTGGTTAATAACCTACATTTACCTCATTTAATCATCATGCAAATCTGCAAAATTCCCTCGTGGATAACCTACATTGAACTCCTTACTAGATTAAGCCTCAAACCATCTAGAAAGTTGGGTATGTTACAAATAACAGGGAAAAGTGACAAACAACATGTTTATTTGACAAATATATTGTTCTGATGGGCAAAATAGCCCAATTTAACGGGCATAACACCCATCACATTCAGTTCTATTGGGAGATCAGATAGGGCTTCCAGTTTATAATCAGAGTATGATTGCAGCATCAATTCCAGATGAAAGATTTGTAATCAGAGTGTATTGCAGAGTCAATTCCAGATGAAAGATTTGTAATCAGAGTGTATTGCAGAGTCAATTCCAGACGATATAAATCAGTACAAGGTCCCTACTCTCAAGTGATTAGACTGTACAATTCTGGCAGTGCTACGGTCATGTAAAGAATGTTTAAGAAGTAATTTGTCTACTATTGGAAGAATGATTCAGAAGTTTATCTAGTACTGGAATTGAAATGCTGAGAACTAGTAAGGGTGAAGCTTCCTGATTGAATGGGTCCTAGATCTGTATTTGATTCCTAGATTGTACTACCATTGATCTGATCCTCCTTGCACGCATGAGATTGATCAACCTCAAATTGCAGACAAGATGATTCTGCTGCTACCACTGCTGCTGCCGCCGCTGCATCATGGCCTGCAAGCTCTCCGCCAGGGCGGCTTGCATTGCTCCACATTGACAGATCCTCATTTGTGAGCTTTGATTGCCCAGAGCTGTCCACTGTGGGGCCAACAGTGATATTATCTGTTTGAGACCTGAGAACTGGGTTGTAGTCCGAATCTTCGACTCCAACCTTCTGATTTCCAAACAACCACTGCAGTCCCTCCAACTGATTCCCTGAAACACTATTGAAGTCTGGATTAGATGTCCCCACCATGGATTCTTGTGTTCCCTTGGCTGGATTATATGTACTACAGTACTGTGCCAAGCTGTTTGGGGATGTTGTGAGATCATAGTGGCCACCTGTAGTTGTCATACTCGGTTGCTGCAAGTCCTTGGTTGTTGTTGCATGTGAGGCTTCTGACTGACTAGGTGCTAATGGCTTCAAGCAGTTTCCAGTTGATGACACCACTGAAGAAACACTACTGTATCCATGAAGAGCTGATCCTGCAGAAGCTGCATTTTCAACATGATGACCCTGTTGTTTCTGGCTTTGCTCTAGGAGAGGCATACGGTCAGCTTCATATGATCTCATGTCTAAAGGCTGAGCATGAAAAGGATCTGGGCCCTTTGCAGTTCTTCCATATGACAATTCCAATGCGTCCTGTGCAGAGCTTCGGATTGGTGGTTGCATCAAGATCGGCAGTGCATTGTTTCCAGTGGGAGAGGTAAGTAGTTGTTGCTGCCTTGTTTGCAACAGACTAGGCATCATCTCATCCAAACTCATCACTCTTTGATTTGAACTGATAGTCGACGGATTTTGGCATGCCAAGGTTCCCATTGCAGTCGTGTTGAGGCTCCAACCAAGACTTGGTGATGAAGTATGTGGAGCATATGGCATGCCTTTGTACATGGAAAGCCCCGAAGCGTCACCCACGTGTTTGGGATTATACTTGCCAGAGGGGGTGAGTGGGGTTGTTTGAAATGTTGGAACTCCTGGCAAACTATTACTTTGCCCTGGCAAACTTTAAAAAGATGAGGTAATTATATGACTGAAGCTGAAAGGAAGCACTGATTAACTTGTAGAAAGGCTGGAAAAAAATACTAGTGCTACTCTAGGGTTACCATATAGTACTTACATAAGCGAGGGAAACCCTTGCTGCATAATAAGCTGACGAGCATGAATCAATTGTTCACGCTCCCTCTCTGCGCATTTCTAACAACATAGAAATACTTGTCAAAAGATGAGAAGCTACTAAAATAGAGCAAATCTAGTATTTGGGTTCAATCTAAAGGATTGGAAGTATGTAGAGAAGCCATGCCTTGCCTATGCCTATTCATATGCCCACCAAGAGCTTGAGACTTATCGAACTTCATTGGGCAGAATCTACATTCATATGGTTTTAAGGCTCCGATAGCATCATCACACAAGTTTGCTTTGCGTTTTCGTTTCTCTGCATGTCAAAGCACCAGATGGTCAGGCTTTTATATATGAATTTAAAGTATTTATTGGATTTTTCAATCATGGTTTGTAGATCATTAGATTCCTATCAACACTAATCCCAAATTAGGTCCTATAAGTATTCTCAAGTTAGGCCAAACCTGATTTTTCAGGCACAGTTGTGCTACTGTTTGATGATGTATCTAGTCCTCCTTCCATATTTCTCCAGAGTGCCGTTTCGCCAAGCTGTCCGATCCAACTAGACTTCTGTTGAATAGAATCCTCACAGTTTCGTGCAGTAATGTACTGATCTAAACCCTCTTCACGGTACAAATGCCTGATGTCTTTTCTATGGTCCCCTTCAACAATCGGCATGCTGCCTCTGAGGGTTCTGGGAGGAGAATTATCTCTTAACAGCTCCCTCCATCCAGCTTCTGCACATGCTTAAGGTGTTAACAATGCAGCTAATAGATTTTTAACTCATAGACTTAACTAATATGGGACTTACATATGCAATCCAATTAGGACAGACAGGACTGATGTATGCAATCCAAGGACTTGAAAGGACTGATCATATGTGCAATCCAAGGACTTGAAAGGACTCATATGTGCAATCCAAGGTCTTTGATTGTTTGTACTGCAGTAGAACATAAAATTCCTGGATGTGGACTATGGATACAGCAAAGCCTACAATTGTGGATGTGATTGCAAGCAATAGCAGCAGAATGGACTGCGCTCTGAAACTGTAAGATTTTCTAGACTGTACTCAGAAGCTAAGATTGTTGAACTGTTCTGAAAGGTACAAGACTGGAAGACGATGGGATGATCAGGTAACGACAGATCACTGCACTCAGACCCTAAGATTGTTTTAACTGTTCAGATAAAAGAAGCAAGACTAGACGATATAAGATGCAATCATGATCAGAATCAGATCAGATCATCCAGGTGATAGACCTTACCTGCTGCATGGGAGGAAAGGCGTTTTGGCAGGCTAGTGGGCGTCTGATTGATATTATTATCCTGCACCAGCATCGAGTGATGGTGATCCGCCATGGCGGGCATAATGCTATAATCTAATGACAGTAGTGATAATACAGTAAAAGGATTTTAACTCTTTCTTGCAGTCGAGACTCGCGTCGACCCTCGCCACATGCAAAAAAGGGCCTCGATTTCCTCGTGGAAATCCCACAAAAGGAGAGGCAAAGTACGGGGAAAGTACAGCCGCATTTTTTGCATGCATAAATGACGGCGCATGCGTCACCTACGTTATGGCCCATGGCCCATGGGGCCTAATACGTACTTGTAAAAACTTTAGAGACCTGAATGAACGATAATAATAATAATTCCGAAAGAAATATCCATCCCTGCCAGTATTTGAGAATCTTTAAACTATTCTTTACCCCCCCCCCCCCCCCCCCCCCCCCATTAAGCTAGTTGTGCCAGTAAGAAGGCACCCCCCCAATAAAGAGTCTTTTTATTGTTGCAAGGGGAAGCCAATACTATTGCAGTCATGATGGTAAAACGGTTATCCCAACATGTCATGTCATTCACCCGTCGGAGCCGAAGGGGTTGGAAACTTGCAACTCTTTCGGTGCACCTATGACATTTCCCAATGTTCTCATCTACCCTCCTTTAACAAGCAATTTTTCTAACACACAAATCCAATGAAAGGCATCAATTCTCCTACACCTTGCATCCCAGTGCCTCAAAGTTTTCCTATGTGTTGGAGTAGATGAAGCGAAAGGTGCTCTGTTTTCATTTTTCATTGATCTCATATAAAGAATCTTTGGGCTATCACTAGGTGCCATATTACTGGCACATCCACCTCCACCCTATGTGTATCCTTAGGAGAATTCGTTCTACCCTTCTTATGAAGCATAAAACCCCCTTAAATCCTTTGAAGGGTATTAATGCCTTCAAAATTGAGCCCTCTTTATGTGGTGCATACCCAAACTTTGGAAAATAACAAGTTTTGAAGCAAAGGGAGAATCATGGTTACTACTCTTAACTTATGGTTAGTGCAAACGAGAAGGGGTGTGTGTGTATGCAATGTGAGCTTTTGAGTTCAATTTCTTCCAATTGTGTGGCTCCTCTCAGATATTTAACCCTCATTGGTCGAATGTTTGCCATTTATTCACAACAAGCCAATAAAGGCTCTCATTTTTTTAAAAACGCAACAATCGCTACCCTAAACACGAGTACTAAAATAGTATCATGTAATAACATAAGTCTATGGCTATATTTGATTAAATATTAACTATCCATTATATGATACGACTTCAAGTTAAAATATGTAATACATGCCATCATATCTTGGATTACCAATGTCTATACTTTAAGTTTGTGTAAAGTCCTTTTAATTTTGTTTGTCTCTTGTTTGTGATGTTTGGTATGTTTAAAGTTTGGAATGATAAGATTCTTACTAATCCAATCTTAGCCTAACTGAATAGGTTCCCTCCTCTAGCACTTGGATATTTTCATTTAATTTTACACTTTGTTAGCATTTCCCTTTAGGGTGCATGCTTATATAATGGTGTGGTGACAAGGTGGTGCAAGTCCCAAAAAATTTACCCAATGTTAACTTGAGTTAAGTAATCCACTTAGCCTTGAAAATCTGGATATCTTGCTTTTCGAGAAAGAGGAGTTTATTTTAGAAACTTAAAGAAAAAAGGTTCTCTCTCTCTAATAGAGTTTATTTTGGAAAATTAAAGAAAAAGGGTTTGTGTGTATGTGTGTGTGTGTGAAAAGGCAATGTTCTTACATGTGATAGTGCACACTTGTTGATTTAGAAGAAAATAATAATGAAAGATTTATAAAAAAAAGACTCATGAATTTTGAGGAGATACAAATTAGCCATGGAGATCAGAGCATTCAATCAATTAAAATATCATAGCATCCACAATCGAGGAGTGGTGACAGCCAAAGAGGCAATGACACATACGATAGAGCAATGTAACCTTTCCATACCTAGAAAAGGTGGGACAAGACATCAACCACATCAAATGTACAAAATTCTTGAGGACTTTTGATGTCCAAAAAAATAGTGGCACAATGACCATCACGCAAGGCGAAACCTCTAGAAGGGTGGAAGTTAAGCTTAACCTAGAGATTGTGGAGAAGGCACTGGGATTAGGAGAGAAGCTAGAGAAGAGACCAAAGAGGAATGTGTACGAAATGCTGGGGATGGACAAAAAAAAGGTTTACACTAATGATGGAATCAACCCAGCTGATATTCTAGACCCCACCATTCGACTGCAGGCTAAAATGGTTTACACTTTTCTCAAGTTAGATATATAATGCTCTTATGAATAGAATAGGCGTACCATTGCTAGAGAGCCTTGCAGCCAAAGCCTTGTATGAGGTAAATTGGAACACCTACATCTGGGAGACAATACACTCATTGACAAAGATACTAGCCATACCACCAAGGGTGGCAGGAGGGGAGTCTTCGGCTACCACAATGGAGTCCAAGAGAAAAAAACATGCCCCCAAGGCTTTGATTGTAGGCTTTGTAGAAGTGTTAATGGCCATCATCTAGGAAGCTCTAGGGGAGGAGGAAAGAGTAGTAGAGGAGACCCAAGCTCTCCCACCACAGCAAGCTGCCTGACCATCTTGCTTTCAGTAGAAGAACAAGGGGAAAACAAATTCCATGAGGAACAACATGACAACACAAAGAGAGTCACTAATGAAAAGAAGAATGACCAACCCTCTCGATAGCGAGAAGCCTTGAGCAAGAGGACAGTGAGACTGAGCAACAAGGTTAAGATTTGTCGAGTCAAGGGGGGAGGAAAAAGATCACCCTCAAAATCCCCATAAGAAGAACTCAATCCATCTTTGAGGAAAATAGGGATTTGTAAAGGAGGAATCAAAGAGATTAGAAGAAGAGTGTAGGAAGACACAAGACGAGAAGGAAGAACAACTAAGGCAACATGAGGAGGAGGAGATTGCCTTGGCCATCTGAGATCTATGGAGTAGACCTCCCAATCTCAAGAATTGGCAACGATGAGCCCAACACAGGAGGATGTACCAGGCATGAGCATAATAGCCGAAAGGGTAGGATCAAGACCAGTGGGGCAGAAGGCATAGTAAAGCCCCTCTACACCCAATTCCACTAGTCATGGCTACACTAACAATCACCCCAGCATAAGGAACTATGGAAGGGGCGGCCAATGAAAGCAACATGATGGTCTGGGTGCAGTACTTAGTTAGCAAAGTATAGAAAATTGTGCCTACACCCAGTGAAGGAGCTCCCCTTGTTGCGGGAACAAAGAGGCCATCAATAGGCCAACACAAAATCACGCCAAGGGCCAAAGTTACCCCGCTTGGAAGTGTTGACAACTTTGGTTCATGTTGCCATACAATATCCCTCAATTAGTTTCCTTTAAAGAGTGTCTCTTGCACGGAAAGTAAAATAACTAGAAATATTAGTGTCTGACAATGGGGAATATAATTCACATACCAATTGATCTACACACTTTACACATTCATTCTTCCCTTTTAAAATTCAATTTCTATTTTGAGTATTCATCCATTACCCCCCTTACTTATGGAAAAGATGAAAACCCTTCCTAGGATTGCAGAATTCCAGGTGTATGAGCATTCAGTGTGTTTGTGGTATACCTCACTTTCGTAAGAGCCGATCATAAAAGTTGGGGTCATACTTTAGAGTCGCATAATAGTCCATATCATGTGGGTGAATGCCTACTTGCATAATATAAGTTAATACATTAGTCAAGAGGTCACTAGAGTTGAGTTGACTTGCTCCTCCTCCATTGGAATCTTATCCAACTATGGGTGAAGCATGATATTTCCTTCTAATGGTAGATTCCTAGTTATGGCTAACACTCTAAATGAGGTGGTGGGGGCCACATAGGTTGAGTTGTACTCATAAGCCTTGAGCCCATGAAAAGACACAAATTATACCATTTGCATAAGAAATTGGACTCAGATTCAACAAGTCCTTGGAGCTAAGAAATTTCCTATGGTGGCATGGAGATTTTACTTTTCTTATAGGATGTGATCAAGTGTTGGCTTATGGCCTTTTCTCATGAAATTTCATTGCCAATTATCTCATTTGAAATATTGGAAATCTTAATAAGAATGAATTTGTATTCTTCCCAAGAACAAAGCAAGGAACGTACCTCATTTGCTATGGATTCGTCAAGTAGGCCTAGGTCCAAATGTTCGTAACTCCTAGCAAACAATGTGAAAGTTGGATCAAGTTGTCGGATGCACATTGACAAGTCATCCCCTATATCCATGGCCATGTTGGAAGCCACTTAAAGAATGGATTGTCATGGCAATGATGATTCTGCAAGTGGTTGAACAAGACAATTTGATGTGGGGTGCTTCCACTTGAAGATTCTCAGTGGGTCTGGCAAGTTGGTTTGCAAGGTTTGAATTTTAATTAACACTTTTTCATCAGGTTTTGCGGTGGTGATCATCTTAGAGCCATTAGGTAGGAGCTCACTCATGAGTGGTTGCTCATGGAATTTTTATTGAGCTTTGGATCGATAGGCCATTTGAGCACTCAAGAATTGAGCACCCTTCCTTTAAGTTTTTTTCCTCCCTAGTTTTGATTGACATTTCTAAAGCTTGGTTTTTGGGGCATGAGATTGAGGATCACACATAGCACTCAAGGGTTTAGGCAACCATAGTAGGGCATTACCCTCATAGTATCATGGGGCTCGCAGCAAGGCTTTTGGAAGCTATCGTTGCTCAGTCACGTGTAAATTATAGGAGCACCAACTCCAATATTTAGGCTTAGAGTTTGAGGCATGGAAACTATGCATTCTCAATTATTGATGTTTGTGAAACTGTAGTCTATGCTTAGGGACCCACTTGAGTGTTTGAACCATAGCTCTTTGTGTGGTGTCCAGATGCAGCTGTGAAGGTATTATGGGAGTACATTGTGATGTACTAACCCCCCTCCTTAGGGTTAACACTAGGTTTAGCTACCGGTGGCACTACAGGCTTTGGGACAATTGTAGTGCCCTTGCTGAAAGCTATTACTATTCTAACATGACCGATGGCAAGATGAATGAATTGTGAGTCATAGTCAGCATTACAATGAGCTTGTTTTTTGAACACGCATCCTAACAATGACTCCTTACCAACACTTTACTTGTTAGGTAGCACGTAGAGGACAATGGGTAGGCTCTGAATCTCGATAGAAACCATGAGTTTACATTTTTCCAAGAGTGGATAGGGTTGCCCCCCAAACGGTCTAAGTTTCACATTGGTTGGTTGCCATTGGGGTTGACCCATGGTGGTCCAGTGTTTGTACATTAGGATATTAGTGTCGGCTCCCTTGTCAATTAGCGCATCAAGGGTACATGGTTTTTGGGAGGTTATGGTGATTCACAAGTAGACTAGTGCTACCACTTCCTCATCTACCTCCTTGAGTTTTGTGATGGTTGTAGACCTCACGTTTGACGATGGTTCTATCATTGGAGGTTCATGAAGTGGATGTGAGGGAGGGTAATACTTTCTTATGCGACTTTCATTTTGAAGAAGCCTATACCCTCTTCTTCTAAGATTTCAAGTTCCACATTACTTGTTCTATTGACATTGCGAACCTTGAAGGGTACCAATCCCCTGAACTTCATTTTCTGCTTATGTCCCTTGACAAAGCATAGCAAGACAAAGTCTCCTTACCCAAAGTCTCGTTGTTTGACATATTTGTCAAGCCAACTCTTGTGATGTGCCTTTTTGCAGATCAGAGCATGGGTTACGATGAGATGAGTCTCAAATAGGCATTCCATCTCTACTAATTGATTTGTCCATGCTTCTTGGCCCTCCCATCTCTCTTGGGCTGCTATTCCCAAGCTTGGAACAAATAATTCAATAGCTTCTGTAGGTCAATCTGAATGGAGTATGTCCTACAGTTGTTTTGTACGTTGTTCTATATGCCCATAAAGCTACCATGAGCTTGTTGTCCTAGTCACTAGTGTGAGTCAGAGACCACTTTTGTTAGATTACCCACCAAGATCTTGTTCATGGATTCAACTTGACCATTGGCTTGAGGATAATATGGAGAGGACTTCTTGTGGATTATTAAGAAGGTGGATAAAAAGTGAGCAATGACTTCATTGATGAAGTGTGTACCTTGGTCACTAACCAACTCTATGGGGCAACTGAACCATGAGATTACTTGCTCCCTAAGGAACTTCATTGTGATTCTAGCATCATTTTTGAAAGTTGGTCACTTTCATCCACTTGGTGAGATATTCTATGTCAATAATGATGTACTTGGTGCTTGGAAATATTGAGTTGTAGGACTGATTGGACCAATGAAGTCAATCTCCACTTCTTGAATGGTTGGCGTGCAATCACCGGGGTCAACTCCATTTTTTCCTTACGAGTAGGGACTTTGGTCCATTGGCATTCATCACAATGATTCACAAACTTGGCTACATCACGGAATAACATTGGCCACCACAATTGCGTCTGGAGCACCTTGCATGTTGTAGTGTCTCCACACTGAAGTGCCCTCCATCTATTCCGCCATGTGCTTCCTTGAACACATCATACATTCCATGTTTGCAAATACATCTCCTTAAAATTCCATCCTATCCTACCCTATATAGTTGACCTACAATCAACTAATAGGGTTGGATCTTTAAGATTAGTCTTTTTAATATAGCTTTCTCTATGGGTCATTTTGGTGGTCTATTCTCGAGTGTGTGGACTATGTCATGTACCCAATATGGTACGAGGTCTGCTCTAAACAATTTTCATTCGCTAGACATTATAAAAAGGAGTGTATTAAGTAGGTCATCATTGATTCCATGTCTAGCAACTTCTCCTATATGGGTATGCGAGACATATGATCTGCCATAAAATGTTGTTTGCCCTTGCGTACAACCATAGAGAAGTCAAATTTCAAAAGCAAAAGTAACCATCAAGCAATGTGTCACATTGCGCAAGGTTTATTCATAAGATAAAGCAATGCTTAATGATCTACAAATAAGGTGAAGGGTGTCACTAGAAGATAGTGTTTGAACTTCTCTTTATATGGCAAACACCATGGCTAGCCCTTTCCTCTCCATTGTAGTGGAATAGTTCATTTTTGTGTCTTAGTGAGCTATCTACTAGCAAAGCTCACTAGATAGTCAAGGTTATGTTTACCAAGTTGGCAAGTACTATCCCCATGGCAAATTTTGATGCATCGATGTGCACATGAAAGATAATGGACCAATCTAGGGCTCTTAAGATAGGAGTTGAAGTTAGAGACCATTTAAGCCTTTCATATGCCTATTGACATTCTTGGGTCCACTCAAATACTATTAGTAGCTTGTACAAAGGTCTAGCAATCAATACATAATTCAATACAAACTTCTAATAGTATCCTATGTGGCCTAAGAAACGTTGAACTCCCTTAAAGTTAGTCGGAGGGGGAAGGTCTATAATCACCTTGTCTTTAGAAAAGTCTATGGCAATCCCATTCCTCAACTCAATGTTCCCTAAGATGCAACCATGCTTCACGCATAACTAGCACTTTAAGGGATTAATGAGAGACTGTATTACCAACACCATTCAAAGACTATTCACAGTTTTTCCAGGTGCTCTTCCCAGTTGATGTGGATGCATAGGTCATCAACAAAGACTTCCAATCATTTCCTGAGCAGGTCCTTGTAAATGGCACACATGAGGCATTAGAAGGTAGCACGAGCATTAATCAATCCAAATGGCATGATTATATAGACAAACACCCCCCATGTGGTGGCAAATGTTCTCTTATGCTTGTCGTCCAAACGGACTTGCACTTGGTTGTAGCTTGAGAAGCCATCAAGAAAGGTATAGGCTTTCTTTCCTACCACTCTCTCTAGCACACGCTATGTGTATGGTAGCAGGTAATTGTCTCTCTTAGTGGCTGCATTGATCCTCTTATAGTTTTATGCACACTAGAATCTTCCCATTGTTTTTCATGACTATGACTATGGGTGACACCGAGTCTGTATGCTCTATCTCATAAATGAATCCTACCTTCAATAGCTTATCAATATCCTCTTTTACAGTGTGTGCCTTAAGTTTGGAAGGTCTCCCTTGGTGCATCGGATCCCAAGTGGTCAAGGTTTCTCGAGATCACTATCAAAGCTCACCTTTGACTCAAAATTGTACTCGTCATACATACTAGAAGAGGCTATCTCCCCTCGTGCTCGTAACTATGAAGCTGACTCTAGTCCAAATAATAGTGTGGTGTAAAGATGAGCTAGTCCTGCTTGCTCATAATCTACCATCTCAAGGCATTCTAAGAAGCTCAATCGCAATCTACCTTGGCAACTCCTTTGCTCACTCAAACTATGTTGACCTCTTGAGGCTTAGTGTCCGCTCTGATTTGCTGGGCCACTGTATGTTGTTAGCAAGGTTCCTACTTTTGAGCTCTACCACACTTGTCATGAGAGTCTAGTTATGTGATAATTTAGGTCGTGCACCTTAGTCCATTGCCACTCTCTGCTTTCCATAAAATCCTTGAGAGGATTTAAATGGGTAGCTGAGTTACCTGCAAGTTGACTTGACAATTACTTGAGGATTTTGTGGATTTCTAATTTGTTGGCTCGAATGCAATACGTAATTGGTGTTGGTTGATCCATGGAACTCCCGGCCATCATCCACAAGGGTACCATGGGTAGGTTAGAAGTGAGGGCATCTTAGGTTTGCTAGTTGAGTCTATAGCTTTCCTAGATCCACCCTCATCCTCTGAGAATGGGAGATCAATGGTTACCAATACATGCATCTAGTCTCGCTCATCCTTAGGGTAGGGAATGTACCTTGTTAGAGGTACATAATCACTTCTAGACCTCAAGTTGCCCTTTAGCAGGGTAGAGATAGCATGTAAGTCCACAAGTGAAGTTTTCCACATGTCCATCTCTATTCGGACTACTTTTGATCTATTACCCAATAATATCATGCCATTACCCTAGTCCTTTATTACTCTGGCATTTCTCATTCAAGGTCTACCAAGCAAGATATCATAATCCACCCTCTTTATAACTATAAAGCTCACTGAGAATTGCATTCCCATTATCTTTAATGTCCAGTCCTTTAGGACTTTCAAGGGTATATCCTTCATTCCATTAGCTAGTGTGACATTAAACCTAGCAGTCTCCATAGGAGAGTTGCCCCAACTCTGTAAGACTATGTGACTAAGTACACTAACTCTACTCCCATGTCTAATATCCCCTTTCGTGTAGTGTCCCCTACGGCAATTGCATGTAAGACGGCATGCATCTCAGTGCCCTCCCAAAAGGCATTTACTTGTGGGGACTTAAATATTGGATTCAATGTTAGGCTTGATATGTGTATCATAGCATCATGGTCTGGAAGATCTTGCAGCTCATGGTCATTATTGTGTCTGGAAGATCTTGCAGCTCATGGTCATTATGGTCTGGAAGATCTTGCAGCATCATGATCATTATTGTGTTCTACCCATCGCTTCAATTCTTGCCAAAGTGTGGAGTTTTTCCTAATAAATTCTCCCAATGACAATGTCACAAGAGTTGTTATTAGTAAGATTAGCAATTTTCCATTTGTCTTTCCCTCATCAACTCCATGGGCTCCCTACCAATTATCACAAGCTAGTTGCACAGTCATAGCACCCTCATCATGCCCATGCAGTTGTTGTGGTGGTGTTGTCTCTTTTTCCCTCAAATATGTGGGAGAGGCTGGTGGGCTCAAGGTTAATCTTGTCCTCAATGCTAGGCTCTACATCTTGAAGGTGAGCTTGCACTTCTTTTATCCACTCCTTGACCTTATCTGTAACCCTCAACTACTGGTTGGGGTTAGGGTACTCTCTAACCTGAGCGCGTCCCTTCTCTCTCATCTTAGGAGAAAATGTTTATGTTTTGGTATCCATGGCCTATTTTTCCTTGGTTAACATGGTCTCACTCTCGATCATCTTGAGTTTTATTGTTTCCTTAGTTCTCTTTTTTCTTTGTTTTGTTGACTCCTCTTCCCTATAGAGGATGCATCCAGGTTGCTAGTTCCAGGTAATGAGATAGCGGCCTACTTTGTTTAAGCTCATGTCATGACATTTAGTGGAATAGGTATGGTGTTGTTGTCGGGTGGCTCAACACAAAAGAGCCTGAGTGGCACAAATCGCACAATTGCTAAGCTAGTGGAGGGTTTTCACCTAGGGGGCAATCGGTAAACAGATGTGTGACTCTGCATTCAGGGCACCTCAAGTAGGCCTTCTCTCCCACCATTTGCTTGCTTCTTTTCAGGGCAGCGGGACGAGATATGCCCTAGATAGCCACATGTCCAACATGTTAGGGTTTCTAGTTTTAAGCTTCTCCTAGGCCTCTAGCTCTTCCTCTACCTAAATCCATGACCGACACAGGCCTATAGTCTATCAATATGGGATTGCCCTCTTCATCATAAGAGATATAAGGGGTCAAGTAAGAATCTTCCTCTAGTGATTCCTCCACAAAGTGCACTGGAGCTTTGCTTGGTGGATGGGTCACGATAGTTGTTATTGGATGTCTAGGGATTCCCATCGGGTTGATGTCTATCCTTGGGGTGGTTGGCCTTGAATCATTAAGCGTAGGAAGAGCCAAAGAGGCTCCCCTTCCGAAATACGATTGTCTAACTCCTTGATAGTAGTAAGGCTAAGTGTAAGATTGCAGGTAAGGCAACCGTCTTGGCAACCGATAGTGCATGGTGTCATGCCCGAATCTTTCACAATTGGTATAAGGCCTTGATCTAGGATTGGATATTGAGAAGGCATGTCGATCCCTCCACAGTACACACATTGCATGTGAGGTCGTACTAGTCTTTGTATTGACTCTTGTAGTCTAGTCAGCTTCGCTTTTAGGTTGGCTATAGCTTGGGTTTGGTCAACACTCTTCCTTTTTCTTTCTCACTAGGGCCTACTCGTTCACTAGTTACTGTAGCTCTCTTGATGTTCCTAATTGCATTACTACATTGCTGCACAACCTGAGAGCTTCTCTCCCTAAGCAAGTCGTCTACCTGTATGGCTTCCTTAAAGACTCTTGCAAGCACGTCCCTTTGCATATTTGAGTTTCTTGCAAGATCCTTGAAGAGTTCTTCATTATGGATCCCATTAATAAATATAGTAGAGATCGCTCTCTCATTAGGTCGCTCAGTTGCTACAAGTATCCTCTTATAAAGACTCCTCACATGTGATATAGTCTCGTATGTCCTCTTTGTCTTTCTAGCTAACATTCATCAACTTAACAATGAGCATGAAGTGTCTTGCCTTTGAGAATCTCTTGATGAAGAGATCCTTCAACTAGGTGAAGTCATTACATTCTGCATTGTCTAAACTAGTGAACCAAGTCCATCCCTTGTCTCCCAAGCAAAGATGGAATGCTTGTGCTCATCGAGAAGCGAGGTCTGTGAGGTTATTATCCTTGCACACCTACTCAAATTGCTCGAAAAAGCTAAAGGGGTCATTGTCAGCCTAGTATTTATCAAGTTGTTTTGCAACTATGGGTATTTTCACTTGGCTCTCTAGCAGTTGGGGTGACTTCTAACCCAGCTAGCAATGATGCTGCCACGGTTGCCCCACGTTGCTTAGCACTGGTATTGTCTGGCAATATTTTTGCGAGTAGCTCACTTACTATAAGGTCAGCTTCCAAGGCTCTCTTCCTATCGACATTACCTACCATTATGTTCTTACCTGAGATGACTAGGATCCTGTGGACCTCATTGAGCTCTCCTCCTAATGCAACCTCTCACCCCTTTGCTCTTGGTTGCTATAACTCATGATGGTATTCTTGCTAGTCTCCTTTCTTTCTTGAGATTGGCTATGACATCGACTACTGGTCTCCCATGGTGTGCTATCTTCATTTGCTGGTTGTATTGTGTGACAGGTCATCAGATGTCGTTTGGGTGCTTAGCTATGTTAAGTTTGAAGATCAAGGTCTAGATTATTCTCATTCGAGCTAGTGCCTGCCATAGTAGTTGCCTCACCCAGTAGTGCGTCTATGAGGTCAATTAAGCTAGCTAGAGATGTATTCCTAATCTTGACGAGCCTTTCCTTCTCTTAGCAATGTGATGGTTTGGTCCCCTCTATGTCTTTGTTCCTGGTTTTTTGGGTCCCTTGTGTAATTCATAGGGTTGTACTCCTACTGGTGGGTTCGTTTTTAGCTTAATCTCCTTTAGTGTGTTCCTTGTTAACCCAACAATTTCCAAATGTACAACACTTATACACCATCAATATGTCTCAATGTGCACTCTATGAAATCATGCTTTCCATCTTTTACATGTGCTTAAATGCCTATACTACCAAGTGTGACATTTGATGGAGTCAACTATCTCAAGTAGTTTCCTATTCTTGATGCTTTTGAAAGGTGTTTTGATTACTCCTAACGGTTGAAATTGAGTTCTTTATGGGTCATAACAGGTGGTCTCCAACCAAGTGAGTCAATTTCGGTCTCTACTTACGTAGCGGCCAATTGTCGGATCTTGTAGTCCCCCAGAGACTACTATGTTGAGGGTTTTTTTCTTTGAGTGTAGACTGTCCTATGATTTCATTTACGGGTTTGGAGTTTAACCTAGTTTTACTAGCGGGAATAGGCTGTACAAGCTCCTAAAGGTTCAAAAATCAATCAAAATGAGGTTTTGGACAACAAACTCGCTCATCTAAGTCATTGGTTCAACTGTCCAAGTGGACTTCTTAAAGGATTCGGCCATCTGAGTGGTTAGACTACTCGGACTTGGACGAGAGGTGTCCATTCAAGTGTTCGAGTAGCCATCGAAGGCCCTGAGTTTGGCCATCCAAGGTCGAGTGGATTGGTCTATCTAGCTCTGACATCTGAGTGGTCAGTCAAAGGACTTAGGCGTCCGAGAGCCAGGTCATGACTCAACCGTCCAAGGGTCTACAATCACCATGTGGGAGCCCTTTGCTCAATCGCAAAGACCCACGAACCGCTTATTGCTTCAAGTGTTTCAAGCCAAATGCAACGGCTACCTCTCACACAGTCATGCGCACTCTCACACCTACAAGTGTAGTAAGCTTACCTTCATGCCCGATCAAGTTGCCTCCTCCCTCAAGCTCTCAGGTAGCTCCACAATTTAAGGTGCGAGCTCGATCCTCAAGCTCCAAGCTCCAAGCTCCATTTCTGTGCACAAGATAAGAGAAGAGAAAAGAATAGAAGAAGAAGAGAGGATAAGATGGAGAGCTTCTTCACCATAGTCCCTCACCCTCACACACTCATTTCATCACTCCCTCACACTCCCTCTCTCAAGCACAAGCACAAGTACAAGCAAGAGCAAAAAAAAGAATAAGAAGAAGAAGAGAGCTAGTTTTGGCCACATACATGAATGATCTTCTCCATTTACTTTTTACCTTTTTATACATACCCTACTCCTCTTTGGGTGCCCATCCCTTTTTTACACGATCGGCCATTTTAGCCTAGGTCCTCTTTCCCTATTACTTCCTATCTACATGGTTCCTTCACCCTCGCCTATCTACATTTACAATTGCACAGGAGGGAGCATAGTGCTTTTTTAGAAAATGAACTACAATATGCCCAGTGCTTTTCTTGCTAGAATATTAGGTGCACTTATTATTGTGTGCTTCATTTTACATTTTTTGAGGCTTTTATTGCACTTTTTATGAGATTGCCTTTCTCTTCTGTTTTTTTGTTGCCTTGGGGTTGAATTCCATTTCTGAATTTTCAGGGCTTTTCCATCTTGAACTTCCGAAGGAGGTGTAACATTTGTCAAGCATGTAATCAATTACAAAGATGATGTAAGGACTCTCTAAGAGCATCTCTTCTTTGATGAAGGGGTAAGATTCCTACGCACAATCAATATGCAAAAAAAAAAAGGGGGTGTGGGGGAGGGGGAGGGGAGAAAAATGAATGTTATGGAGAGACCAGGGGATTATTTGGGGAGTAAGAGGGTAAAGGAGGAAAGGGCCAGGGGGAAAGAATTGTGTGTGTGTGCGTGTGTGCGTGTATGCATGTGTGTGCACGTATGCGTGTGCGTGCACATACATGCATTTATCGTGCAATATCCCATGTGCATTTTTTATGTGTGGACATGTTAGTGCATCGAGTATGTATTTATATATAAAGGTGTTTCTAAAACTTTATGCATGTATGTCTTTGTGGCACATATATGAGGATAGGTGTTCAATTTTAAAGGGGCAATTCTCTATAAGTGTGTTTATGTATGGTTGTGTTTATGACAAAGCAACATTTAAGTTAACAATTATATTCTCAACATAGGACACATGTATCATTCTGAAAAGGTATATGTGCAAAATCAATAGATTCTATCCAATTAGTGTATACAAGTCAATTCGCATTGGCTATCTATGAAAGTAAGGGCCATCATAAGGGTAAAAAACACTTTAAAATAGGACCCTTCATTAATCCTTGGATTAAGAAAAGGGCCCAAGACAAACTGCCCTGTGTACAAGAATATGGTATTCTTGTCTCCTCAGTTTTAAAGATAATAGAGTCCATTTTCATGGTTCTCATCTACAACACACAAGTTACAAAAATATTAGTATAGATGTATAGAAGTACCAAATTATAATTAACACTTTAGTGGACTATCGAGAAGTACTAAAATATAAACACAATTCTATTTTTAAGCTTTCTTTTCTCTTAAGGTTATTCTTTTTGGGCCTTGTTTGGGTTAGTGACTTCTTCCATCATTTCCTTAAGGTGAGAGATTTCTTTATAGTGGGTTGTTTGCATGGTTTTGAAAAGATTAGAACCTCAAGGGGATTCTTTTCTCATGGTTTATTACAATAAGATTTAGAAAATATTAGAACAAAAAGCAAGGTGTTCATGCAGAGAAAGCAAGAACCCAAAAAGGGGGTGATTTTCAATTATTTTTAGGCACAAACTCTTAATACAAATCAATAAATACATGCATGGAGAAGGTGCTCACCCATGTGTGGAGAGATATTGTTTCCAATCTTCCATCATGCATGCTTTTTTTCATTTTAATTTATCTCTTAAAAATTATATTTTTAACCATTTTGAGTTAATAATTCTTGTCGTATGATGAAGGATGCCAATATTGGAGGATGCATCAATATCATAGGAAAGACATACAATCATCTTAATAGAGGGCTACTACATCTTCATCATCATCGAGTATCATTCTTTTACCCGATGGACAAAGGCTTTGTACAAAGGTTTTGGATACAAAGGTTTACCATCAACATTAATTTTATACTACTCTTCATCCTTTTGGGAAATGGGACTTCATAAGGCCTCTTTCTACCTCTTTTCTCTAAAACCGTGTGGATGCAACCTGAACCACTTGGGTTTAATGAGAAAAAGTGGTTTTTCTCAACAAAGAAAGAGAAATAAAGCAACCTATACTAATGTATAGAAGCATGGGGAGACTCTCAAACAACCGTCATCATCTTCAAAATCATATTCTCCTTTAATTGTAGAGGTCGACATTGACACACATCTTTTGACAGCTCTTGTGATTCTATCATTTAGTGTTGTTTTTTCACAAAAATCTTAAATTTTATTTAAATTTTTGAAACAAGTGGCCCATTTTTTGAAGACGGGATAAGGGTTTTGCTATTTCACTCCCTTTCTCTTATATTTCCTTTAAGGTTTAAGCTTAGACTATAAATCTGCCCCTATTCTTGTGCAATTGAATAAGAAATTCTTGCCAATCACCCATTCACCAATAGTGAGTTACAAGTTCTCCTTCAAGGTTAAATTATTTCAAAATCTTGTTTTCTACTTCATGGGATTATTTATTTTGTGGAATCGTACAATTATATTCCTATGCATGGGTTTTCAGCACCAACAATGTCGAAACCTTCCAACATGGACGAAGTAAACATGGAATCATCTCTTGTCAGCGATTACTTTGCAAAAGAAAGTTGGCCTTCTTCAGCATAATTTGATGAAGTCACAAAAATGCTTCAAGAACATGAATGGCAACAAAATCCCTCCACACAAGATGAAAACAATTGCATCGCTTGTATCTTGAAAGATGTCTTCAAAGCACAACAAATCAACAAGGATAAAAAATTAGCCAAAAAAAATTTTGATTTTCTAAATACAATGGTAAAAAGGATGGAACTTTTATTTTTTCTAGTTAAGCTAGTTTGAGGACTATTTTGATGAGAGGAAGCTTTTATAGAGAAAGAAAAAATAATAATTTATGCTAAAATTTATATCATGGGGGATAAAGCATCATTTTGGTGGAACATTCTTTGCCATAACACCAAACAAGTCGAAGACCTGGGAGAAATTTCAAGAAAAAGTTAAAGAATATTTCCTTCCACCTTTGTTCCATCTTCGTCTAAGGTGAATGGCTAATTGAAATGTGACATGTGTCCTTTCTCGAGGCATTGGCATATAATGCCCATTGACCTATTTATTTGTGTCTACAAAGCACCCATCGACTTTGGTCATTCCATATTGTTGGTTGTCTAGCCACTTGCACATGCACCTAGTGAAACCACACAATATAGCCATACCCCACATATGTTGCTTTGTGTAAGAAAGGAGCATAAGTTAGGGGTCTTGCTAGTGAGAATTAAGAAGCAAAGGCTCAAGCAACATTTTCCCACTTGGTATGGTTGTAGGGAGATCTATCCTTAAAAAAGAATTGAGCATAAGTTTAGGGGGCATCACACTAGCTAAATTTAAGAAGTGAAGGGACTAAGAGTTGTCTAACCCTAGAAGAGATTTATAGGTTTGAGATATATGGAAGTATTGCCATGTGCCTCTTTTTTCTTGTGGGGAGAAGTGATTCCAATGAATCTACAAGTTAGCTCACTTGTTTAAGGTTAAACTTATTGTTATGGAGGTTTATTTTTAAAAATGCCAATGAAAATTTTGATATGTCTGAGTAAATGCCTTTGTGGTATTAATTTTTCAATCAATGTAAAGAAGAGAACATTGTACACATGTTTCAATTATATTCTAATATAAGGCCACTACAAAATACGGTGATCAGTACAATGGATAGAGTTGAGCCTTATACCCAATTGAGCTTGATTCAAGCATAGTTGGGTGTGAGAAGAAAGATAAATGAGGAATTTAAAAATGGTATGGGACCTTGTCAAAGACATGTCTTTAAATACATTGGGGATAAAGGCATCTGTGCGCTTAGCCACCTGTGTATTAGTTACACTGACAGTACCCACACACCTATACACTGCACGTGGTGGGTTCCTATCAATGTCACTTCATTATTTATTTTTTCATTGACTTTTGAATAAGGGAAGACCAATCACACATTGTGACTATTAGAGTTCCCATATCTTGTGTCTCTTACTCCTTCCACCATAGCTCTCGCTTCTACTTGTGAACTTCCACTCCATGCTCACTTCCTTCAATAGGTATCTGAGCTAAGATTGAGGAGCTCTTTTCTTTTGTTTTACTTCAGCCTATGAATATCTACAACAATTCATTTCAAGGAAACCATGAATCCTTCACTCTAAGGTATGCATTGAGCTCCATCTTTTACCCAACTTCTTCTCGTCATCCCTTGAGATTTCTTCTAGGGCTTTATTTGGCTTGCTTGAGCACCTTAGAGTGCCTCTAGAGCTCCACCATCACCAGCATAAGTAGGAGCAAAGGGGTCTACAATCAATGTTATTGCGTCTATAGCTTCCCCTTCTATCTTTGATCTGATTGGCCATATCCTTCAGCTCCTAGAGTCTCTAAGAACTTGGGCATCAACTTGGCATTGTACTTGGTACTTTGGGCATGAGTTTAGGCATCATTTGAGGCTCCCAAGATCAGTCATTGTCACATAATCTATGATAGTTTGCTATAATACAAACAAGGACAGCCATTACCTCATTGTTTGAGATTCATTGATGCTTGGTACATGTCTGAGATGGTTCATGGATAGGTTTGAGCTTTCTTTTCTCAATTTGAAGTAGGGTTCTTTGTTGTATATATAGTGAGCAGCAAGTATTTCACTTTAAAGCCTTATGCATTGAAGGCTTACATGCTTCTGGAGTACGGCATATGCTAATGTACATACTTAGTAGTGATGCATAGGCTTGGACATGCCTATGGTGGCATTTGAGGCTCTACTTTGAGCCACATTTGATGCTTTGGTACCTTGGTTTCATGCTTCATTTCTTCCATCATTGCCATTACTAAAGAATATATTGGGTTTTATGCTTTTGTCTTATGCTTCATGTACCTTGGATGCTCAAATGTCATGTACTTAGTGTATTGAGCTTGCATCGCTCAATTGCCATTTGACCTTTGTTCTAGTGGGAGCCTCTACTTAATACTTGGATGTTACATAGCGCACTTGATACTTGCAATTGAACTTGAGTGTCTTATAGTGAGATTGTGGGACTCATTGTGACATGTACATGCTCTCTTGACAGAATTGAATGCAATTACCCTATTGTGGGGGGCTGATTTGATCTCTTTGCTTGGATCTAGAACTTATGTCTGTCACGGTGTTGTTAGTGGTATTTATATGCTTTTGGGTTATGTATTGAGCTTTGCATAGTGAAGTGTGCATCTGATAGTTCTCTTCACTTACCCTTGAGACCTACCCTATGCATGATGTTCATGTCTATTGCATGTATAGTTACTGGCACACTTCAATTGTGGCAATCTTCAATGCTGATTGTTCCTAACTTCTTCCTCTTGATTGCTCACGATGGGTTATTGACCTATTACTATATTTTATTATGGCAACCAATCATTTCTTATCTATGTATTCTTTATGAGGGCAATCACTTGTACTTGACAATTTTCTAATTACAATTTGTAGATAGCTCATTACCTTTGCAGTCTTTCTTGTTTATAGCTTAACTTGGCATTGGTATTTTGGGGTTGATTTGCAAGAAATTATAATAGCTTGTTTTGCCCTTCTATGCATTTTCTTCTCATTATGGCCGGTGGTTCTCATAACAATACTATCTTCAATATTGAAAAACTCGATGGGACCAACTATATCTATTGGAAGACATAGATATGGCAGGTTTTAGTGCAAAAATTACAAGTTAGACCACTAAAAAGTAAGGGTGCCAAACCCAAAAACATTGGGGCCGAGGATTGGGCTAAACTAGATGAGCTATGTAAGTCCACAATCATTTTATCACTCTCTAAGCAAGTTCTCTACAATGTTGTGACTAATAATTAGACTCCATATGAGCTTTGGATGGAGATTAAGAATATTTATAACAAGTAGAGTCCTACATCTCAAATGTATTATCTGAAACAATTGATGGACCTTCGCATAAAGGAAGGGACTTTTATATATGAACATTTGAATGAGTTTTACTCCATCATCAGCCATCTAGCTTTGCAAGAGATTGAGTTGAAGGATCCTTTGCATCCTTTATTTCTACTTGGTACTCTACCTAAGTCATGGGAGACTTTCTATAAGGCTCATGTGCTAATACCTCAAAGAATGGGCTGAAATTGCAAGATGTTGAGAGTTCCCTCTTGACACAAGAGGTGAATAGAAAGAATATAGATGCTTCCCGTATTTCACATGCATTGACTATGAGAGACCGATAGGATGGAAACGGTTGTGGTAGAGACTCTCAAAAGTCTCAGTATGGGACACATGGATATTCTCGTAATAAGTCGTGTGGTTGTAAGTTTGATCTTACTTGTCACTATTATGGGAAAGCAGGTCATATTTGGCCACAGTGCCATAAAACGCATGAAGACAAGCACAAGGAAAAGGGAAAGGGTAAAGTGCAA
The DNA here is from genome assembly GCF_053477565.2 of Lygodium microphyllum. Taxonomy (NCBI): domain Eukaryota; kingdom Viridiplantae; phylum Streptophyta; class Polypodiopsida; order Schizaeales; family Lygodiaceae; genus Lygodium; species Lygodium microphyllum. The sequence continues at coordinate 99,425,401 of NC_141151.1, forward strand.
AGACAAGATTGATGATCATAGCATTGTGCCTAGCAAGCCTAGTATCAGGATTTAGGAGATTAATGTAGTATAGCTTGATACGTCTGATGATCTCATATTGGCAGCCCCATCCTTGGATGCTTCAAAGCTAACTAATGCTTTGTAAGGATATACTCAATGTTAGTTGATAGGCCATGAAATGCATCTTTCTTGGTTATGGAGATGCATGTGAGATGGGCTATCACCTATGGGATCTACAAGCCTTCCGAGTTATCCGCAACCATGATATAGTTTTCCATAAGGAAAAGGTGCATGAGCAGCCTGAGTAAGGTAGTTGAGGTACGCCAAATGATCTTTCAGGAGAAGCCTCCTGCTCTTGTGTATCCAACTAGATAGCCTACAACAATTGATGCTCCACTAGCCCAAGAGTGCATGATCATCCTATTTTTAGATATTTTACTAGAGGTAGACATCATCCTCTATGGATTATGTTATGTGACATGTGCAAGTGAGCCTCTTTCTTATAATGAGGCCATGCATAGAGATGGTAGAACAAGGCTATGCAATCAGAGTTTGACTCCTTACACAGACTAACCATTAGGGGGAACATGGACTCAAAAAGGCCCTTTATCTTAAGAGTTAATGACTCTCCTAATGACAAGAGATTTGAGGTGGACCAATAGCAAAGGGGGTGGTGTGCACATTTTATCCACCCCTAATGACAAGAGATTTGAAGTGGACCAATAGGAGAGGGGGTGGTGTGCACTTTTTTCCCTTGTCCCTACCACTTATGGGCTTGTCTCCCTATGTCCCCCCTCCCTACTTTTACCACCCCATGTTAGGTGGATCCCACTAGGCATCCAAAAAGATAACCCAAAATTTAAAATTTCCCCCCCTCCAAAAATGATTTCTCCCCCCCCCCCCCCAAAACCTCTTCTTATGACATGTATAGTTTAAAAATGTATTTTTTTGCGTCTTTTTACAAGACATGCTTTCAATTTTTTCATTCTCTTACCGTTTCACAAATCTTCTCAGCTTTCTCTGCTTCCAATTTCTCTCAACCATAGCCACATAGGCCCAGCTTCTCTCAGCCAGCCACATAGCCCCAACTTCTCTCAACCCCCATAGCCACATAACACCCAACTTCTCTTCATCTTCCATGGGCATTCTCTTACCTCCATTCCACAAATCTTGTCATGTTTCTATTCTCACATAGCCATAACCACATAACCATAGCCACATAGCATCCAACCTATCTCTTTCTTTTGAGCATAGCCATAGCCACAGAGCCCCCATTTTCTCCCAACCATAACCACCTAGCATCCAACTTCTTCTCTTTCTTCCATGGTAATTTAATTTCTTCCATTCTACAAAATGTCTCATCTATTTGTTCTCACACAGCCATAGCCACACAGCCCTCCTTACTTTCATTACCATTCTAATGGTATCTACATGTCAGCAAAGGCAACCCCATAATTCCATATCTCCTGTCTATGTACACAATACAAAGGATGAACATGTCAAATGGGAAGGAGTATTGTATAAGAAGGATTCATGGGTCTACATGCAACCTTCAACAATAGGGCATCATTGAGTTCATCATTGGTGCACAGATCGAACGCCGTATGCGCGCGTAGTGAGCGTCAGAAGGTCCCCAAGAACAAAAGAACTCTACTTTTTGCACAAAAAACAATAAAGAAAGCTTGCACGACATGAAGCAAGAGACAAATTGGGTGCAATATCCCCCATGCATTAGGGGAGTTTTGAGGTCTCGAAAATGCCCTGTAAGAGATCCTAGAGAGAGAAAACAATTTACGAAATAAAATCATTTTATAGAATTTTTAAAAGGTTTATATTTTGGTAAGTTAAAATATCAAAATTCGTTAATAAATCATTGTCGTGATATTCTCGTGGTCACATCAAACCTAGAAATCTAGGTCGCCATAAAGTTGGTAGGGTTGTCATAATGAAGATCTTACCTCTCCTCATTAAAGTGAAAAGTAATATTCAATTTGAATTTTGGTGGATACTCGATTGCCTCCCTCCATCGTTTCTCCATCGTTTCTCTCTTCTTTTTTTCTTCTCCTTATTAGTCTCTTCTTTGTTTTCGTTCTTGCTTCTAATCATATCCTTAGCTGTAGATCAATCACCCAATGATCTCTGTAACTCAGCTATGGATCAATCATCTAATGATCTCTGTAGCTCTCATAAAAGACCTCTCTATCATCTTCATATTGAGTTGGACAGTGAGTATGAACCGATAAGAAAGAGAACAAAATCTATCACGGTTACAGAGTCTATGAAACATATACTGAGGTTTGAAGGAAAGAAGAATATTGATCTTTGGTTAGATGGAAAGCTATATCCCAAAGATCCTAGCAGAAATAGCACTCCTCCTTTCTATAATAGCTCGTCATTAATGAGGTTTATTGGTGATGGCTACAATGGATTTTTAGGTTATACACTTAATCTTGTTGCAGAAAAGGATATCCTTGGACTAGAGAATCATCTTTTGATGAAACACAATATAGAGTTGTTGCAGAAGCTAGAGGATTGTCAACAAAAAATTCATTCATTGGAAAAGCGTATCAAAGCTTATCAACAAAAGCAAACTTTATTAGGCCTTCGAAATCGACAAAGAGCTCTTAAAAATATTGAGAATCTCAAACGAGGAGGAGGAGGCTGTGGTAAAAGGATCCAAGCAGCAAGGTATATTTTTTTTCACTTGAAAAATCTTAAATATGGCTTTATTTAAACTACTTGCATTGATTTGTGATGTTAATTTTGCTTAGATCTCTTCTACAACCAAATGCAAGTGAAAGAGATTCTTTAAAAGCAGCTCAGTTTTATTATCATCTTCTTCCTTCAGTGGTTTCAAAGGATATTTTGGAGAAGAAGAAATTTAAAAAGGCAAAGAAACAATGCTTGGAGTCATTTGTGAAGGATCATTCTTTGGATTCTGAGTTAGTACAGAAGACACTGGATAGTATTGGTATCAGTCGAGATGCTTATATGCAACTTTTCCAACTTTTACAATCAAATATGAAGCAAGGACAGGTACACAATTGCATACTTCCGAAACCATTTGTGGTTAGGACTATCAGACAGAGAGTTAATAACAAAGTGATGGAGATTCTAGGTGAGCCTTTTCATATCAAGGCTAGCTTCAAGGGCAAGAAAAAGGAGGTTACATTCAATGAGTTTAACAATATTTTCCTTGACTTGCCCACCCTACAATGCTTAATGATCAAATTTTATGACTTGTCAGTAGCTGAGGCACAGGGAGTGGCTAGATTTGTGATTAAACTTGATGAAAGTGAGATTCTGAAATGTAAAAAATTGGAGAGAATCTCTATCACCTTGATGAATAGAGCACTTTCGTCAAGTCATTGCAATCACTCAACATCATTTAGTGTTCAATCTGAATATAACATCTGGTGGCTAGGAGCATTTGAGGTAGATACTGAGAATTTTGATATACTATATTGGGTTTTTCATCAAACATCAATACCTAATGTTATTCAAAGGCAACAAGCAGGAGAAGAGCTATTTGTTGAAGGATTAGGGAACTACAGGATTGAGTGGCACATAGCTGGTGACCTAAAGACACTCAAATGTATGTATAATGTATCAAAAGGAGCTAACTCGAGATCTCCTTGCTTATACTGCATGTCACCAGCTGTAGAGTTAAACTCAAGCAATTGGAATAGAGCTCCCTCTAGGCACAATAAGGATCCACAGTTTAAACCAGTCTTGGACATTCCTTTAGTGAATGCCCATATTTGTACACTTCATGCACTTTGCAGGATAATCGAAAAGCTTGTTCATCTCTATATAGGATTTGCATGGAAGTTGAAGCCATTATCAACTAGAACAGATGCTATAACAAAGGTTGAAAAAGTTCTCTCTGCAATTGGTTTGCATGGTGGCAATGTTGTTATTGAACCAGATCTTCAGAAGTCTAAGGATGGTAATTGTGTCCCAAAAAAACCATCTATTGGTGGAGTGAAGGCTAGAAGGTTTCTAGGCTTTCATGGGAGACTTGGCAAGATAAACTCGAGAAATGGTGGCTCAACTATTAAATTTAATCAGTGGAAATCCCTACATAATGCAATTAAGGATCACACTGATAATGGACAAGCTCGAAATAGAAAAGCTAAAGTTTGGGAAACACTAGACAAAGTGTTTTTTTATTGTGATAAGACTGAATGGAATGACGATGATCTCAAAGACTTTAAAAACCAATTGAACCTTTTCAAAAAGGCGATGACAGAAGCTTGGGGTGATCAACACTTTACTCACTATATGGTAAGAAGTTTGTATATGTTTGTTTCTTCATTGTCGAACTCATATAATGTTTTTTAATAACTTTCCTTATTTGTTGACTATGCAGCATATTCTATACAACCATGCTCCATACTTTATTAAACAATATGGATCTCTATCTATCTGGTCAACCCAAGGTATGGAAAAATCACATTATCAAGCAAGAACAAAATATTTCAGACATACAAGACATGGAGGTGGAAGACACAAAGCCAACAGTTTATTAGAGGTCTTTCAATGGTTCTATCGACAAATTTGGCATAAATTCAAGCTTAAAGATACAACCACATCAAGCAATACATCATCTTTAGCAAGGACTATACAAATTGTTACCCAAAGAAGAAAAGATAGATATTTAAATTCTTGCGCAAAGCAAAGATTTACAGAATGGTTACAAACCAAACAAAGAGTTGGGAAAAGATGGGTTTCAAGAAACCCTTAATCTTTGGCATCTTCTAGTCTGATTGTGTTGCAGAAGAGTCCTTAGTTTCAGGCACCTCGACAGGGCCTTCAGTGGAGTCCTTGGTTTCAGGTAGCTCGACAGGGCCTCTAGAGGAATCTTTTGTTTCATCCCACTCAATAAGACCTCTGTATTTCAAAAACTCTTGTTTCCGATAGCCTGGAAGAAGCTTCAAATTCTTACTATCTCCTACATAAGAGAGCAAATAGGAGCCAAGAACTCCAAAATATCCAGCTCTAGATCCACTGTATCCAGGCATAAAGCCAAAAACTCTTATGGCTTCTTCCTTCTCCACCAAAATGATCTTGTCCAAACCTCTGCTGAAAACTTGAGATCCAATAACCTTTGAGATAGCTCTCAAAGCCATCATTGGTAGACTTGGAGAGCTTGACAATCTACTATGATATATTACAATTGTTTGATTGTTTAAGTTTCCAATATAATGGCCAAGGCTTTGATTTTTTCCAAGCTTCATTGGCCTAGAGCCCTTGGCCCTTCCAAGAAAGTTGTCCAGATCTTCAATCTCAATCTATAGAACAAACCACAACAGTACAAGATATAAGATATTTATCTATAATGCATAATAAAGTCTAACATAAACTCAATGGGTAACTTCGAATTATATTTCATACCTTAGGGTATTCATCTTCTTCAAGAAGACTATCATCATAAAGATTTATTGAACTCTTGGGCTTCTCATCTGATGGAGACTTCAATCTCTCTTCATACCCTACATCATCAATATGAAGTTTCTTCTGGACCTGCAAGAACTCTTCTTCTGTAGGTAGCCCCCCCTTTTCGTATTCTATGATCTGATTAATACATGTATGTAAGGCTATGGAGCTATCTTGGAAATTCTCTCCCTCAACATCAAGACTTGCTAGTGGTTCTTGTTCATAACCTATAAAATTCATGTCATTTTTGCCCCAACCTGCAAGGATTGCTAAGCAATAATCTTCTCTAAGATCAAAAAGATGTTGAATATCATTTAGCAACACATATCTCTTCTTGTTGATAAGATAAGTGGGAAATGTTGGAACACAGGCAAGAGGACCTTCTTCATTAACCTGTGCACTTGGCTCAATCTCCTTTTCTTCCACCATTGTGATATTGTCACTCTTGAATAAACCTACATCAAAACCTTGGACAAGTTGATTCTCAACATCTTCTTGGAACATCTCCTCCTTCTCTTCGACCTCCTTATCCATACTTGCAATATCCTCTAGCTTTCTCTGTTGGTCTATATCTGGAGAAGAATTTTCCATGTACTGAAGATACACAATAAATCCAACGTCCTTGTGGATTAGAAGGCATTGGTGTTGGTACCTGTGGAAAGGGCAACATGTTTCTTTCTTTCTGAATTCCTCATCAATGAGGTTGAACCTGCCGAGCAAAGTTGACCTGGATGTATTGGTGGCTCCCATGACATCACTATAATGAACAAATCCATTGACTTCCAAACCTTGCACATGTCTATCATAAAAACATCTGTACTCCTTAAGTTTATCATCAAGATCCTCCAGTAACTCCTTCAAATCAAAAGGAGCATTGAAAATTTCCCTGATATAGCAAAACTTGGAAGAATTTCCAGTGATGTGTAAAAGATCAAAGAGCCTATCATCAGATGTCTCAATTATCTCCTCCTCATCCATTCCTTCCAGAGATAGCTTCCTCTTTGTCATTTTGACCAGAAAAAAATTTATCCCTGAAAAAAAAGCAGAAAAGAACCAATATCCAATAAAACAAGATGATATCATGGAAAGAGGCCCCAACATTGATTTTCCAAGACAAAAAAATCAAAACAGGAGAATTTTTTTAGTTGACCAGTGAAACGCGAAAATTAAAGTGTGAAAGGAAAATGCCTGTGAAGGAATCGCGTTTCATCGGACACTAGCTTGAAGACAAAAATTATTCTAAAATGTGGCCGGTGAAACGCGATACTAAGCAAAATATTATCAACACATACATTTTCTCGCGTTTTACTTGTTAAAAATTGTAAATGAAGAAAGGAAACATGAACAATAAATAAATTCTATGGAAACACACAAATTGATGATATAATCATTTTTGGAAAAGCTTCGCTGCTTTTGAAAGATAGAAAGCACATAACATCTTTAATTGTTTAAGTGTTATAAAACATTCTTTCTATATTAATCAAATTTATTTTGTTAAAATGCTTGTAATAAAAAAAATTCTTACCTATCAAAGATTGTTGAACTGCTCTCCACACAGGATGCAAGGACCTTGAAGGGAAGTCGAGACGAAATTTTGGCAGAGAAGAAGACAATGTCGGAGAAATGGGTTTGAAATGCTTTTATATCGACCGTTAAGCATGTGGTGATAGTTCCAACGAAAAAGTTTGTGTAATAATGGAAAAATACGTGTACACGTGTCTGACTTAACACAGCGTAATAAACTCCTTAGAAGACGTGCGCATTCTCTTTTTCCAAAAATACGTTACACGTGTGTTAAATAACCCTTTTCCAAGTAAATAAAAAATTTCGATAAGCGAGAGTACGTCACACGTGTGTTATTAACACTTTGCGAAGAACGTTGAGTCCATGCAAATTCACCGCCTTCAGCTTTCATCGCATTTCATCGCTACTCCATCTTTGTTTTTGGTGTTCCTTCCAGTCTGCAGCATTTCCTTCCAATCTCCAAGCATTTCACTATTTCTCCAACAAAGCAAACCTTCAAGCATATTGTCATCGTTAGGCTGAGATTGTGAAGAACAAGCTGAAAAGAAGGTATGGTTTCTGCATCTTGCTTTTCAATAACAAGCTCCATTCAATGCATTGTTTTAATATTTTTCCTTAATCCTTTATGTTATTATTAGCTCATGACCACTACAAAAGAATTTTTTCCACAGTGAAAGCATTCCTTAATATTGTTGATATTTAAGGAAATCTTACTGTGATCTGCATGAGCTATCTGAAATCCATGCTGCTGTTAATAATTACTTATCTGAGCATTCCATGCTCTCGGTGCCTGTTTCTTTCCTCCCTATGGATATTTTAAGTAATCTTAAAAGATTTCCTTGGATCAAAGCTCTTTTTTCTTGGTTTTGTCAATTTTTATGCTATTCATGAGCTGTCCGGTGAAACGCGAAAATAAGGTGCTTCAAGCAGGTTTCCTGGCTTAAATTCGCGTTTCACTGGACACAATGGACAACAAGTCTGGTGAAACGAGAAAAGAAGCAGCTGCAAGGAGGCGCCTTGCTTGACACTCGCGTTTCACATTGTCAATTTTTATGCTATTCATGAGCTGTCCGGTGAAACGCGAAAATAAGGTACTTCAAGCAGGTTCCCTGGCTTAAATTTTCGTTTCACTGGCTACAATGGACAACAAGTCCAGTGAAACGCGAAAAGAAGCAGCTGCAAGGAGGCGCCTTGCTTGACACTCGCGTTTCACTAGACAGCTTGAGAAAAATTCAGCTGATACGGGAAAACGCCATGCAGCATAGATAACTCTTGTCTGGGACTCGCGTTTTGCTTTACATGCTGGAGAAGAAGTAACATATGTTTTTTTGGCAGATGGCTAGGACTAAGTCAACAGCAAGAAAAGGGAAGATTGATCCGAGAGATTTAGCATCAAAGATTCATCAGTCTTCAAAGCCTCAGAGGCTCTCTAGAAAGTCAAAGCCAAGGAGAAGGTTTTCTCAAAATGTCAGGTGTCTAAGGGAGATTAGGAAGGCAGTAAATGCTCTTGACAATGCAATTCCAAAGTTATCTTTTCAGAGGCTTGTCAGGGAAATTTGTGACAGATATAGTTTGGATAGTTTCAGATGGACAAGAACAGCTCTTAATTGTATACAAGAAGCCACAGAGGATTTTCTAATTGAGTTTTTCCAAGATGCCTACATTTGTGCTGCTCATGCTCATAGGCTCACACTCATGGACAAGGACATGGTAATTCTTAGGAGGCTAAGGTATAGATTTTCAAAGGTCCTTGAGCCAATTCCCCTCACTGATATGAAGACATTTAATATCCTTAATGTGCCCCCAGCTAGAAGAAAGAAAGATGATTCTGGTGTCAGGGTTGAGGATGTCACCCATGAGAAGGATACAAGGGTCACCCATGAGAAGGATACAAGGCAACATGAAAAAGAGGAGAAGGCTAAAGAGGAACAAGCAGATAAATGGAGAGAGTATAGGAAGCAAAGGGTTGAAGAAAGGGAAATAGAGCAACTAGAGTCCTTTGAAAATGAGCTAGCCACCCTTCTTGAAGCAACTAATCCAAAAGGATTCAGTGTGTTTTGTTTCTTACCTGGTGACTTAGGCAAAAGAACTGAGGTTCTCTCCTTTGATGCTGGATGTGTTCAGATTCTTAAGGATAAAAGAAGAGAAGTAAATGACACTCTTATTCTTGCTGGCCTAAGGTATGTCCATCCATAATTACTTATACTTTTTGATATTTTTTTAGCAATAAGATTTTTCTTGTTTATACTCACTATTTCTATGCCTTTTCTAGGTGTATAATGCATGAGTTTCCTTTGGATATACAACAAAAAATTGAGGTTTTTGATCCATCTGTCTCATTCTTTATGAGGAATGAGCTTGATGCAAGTTTTATTGAGCACTGGCTCAATTTGATTGACTTCCATACTTTGGAGCTGCTTATAATTCCATATAATGAAAAGTAAGTGATTCAATATAATGAAAAGTAAGTGATTCAATATTCTATTAGAGTTTTTGAGATTTTATCCTACTAATTTGTTGAGATATGATTGCTTTTAGTTCTCATTGGAGCTTGATTGCAATAGACCTTGTGGATAAGCAATGCTTTTTAATCAACTCTATGAAAGGAAGCCATGGAAATGCTAAATTGTAAGTTATATTATCCAAGGGCTCCTTGATATTTCAATTCTTTTTTTTGTAAGTACTCTAAATTTCAACATATTTTATATACAGAGGTGCCAAAAGATTAATTGAAGAGCTAGAGAAAAGACCTCCTATGCCATCTGATTTGCTTGCAACAATGCAATATAGACAAGTTGCGGTAAGTTATTCATTAAAATAATTGAAACATGAGTTTATTCTATGAACTACCATTCGTCCTCTTTATAGTTTTACTTTGTGTTGGTGGTTGCAGTGTCCCCATCAGGATGATAGCCATTCTTGTGGCTGGAGGGTGATTGCAAATGCTAGAAGAATGGTTAACTTTGTTTATCTTAATGATGATAAACATGTAAAGGTAATATGAAAGATGCTAAACTTTAAGATAGATATTAATTGCAAATAGTCCATTGATGATAAAAATATAGTCTATTGTAAGAACAATAATGAACTAAAACTCTTTTTTCTATAAATGTGTGACAGTTTTCGAAGGATTGCTATACATCTGAGCATATTTGGTACATCAGAGCAAAGCTCTTGAAGTATATGATGGTCAATTGTATACAACCAACAACAGAGATTGGTGGGGATTTGCACCATGAAGGAGATGCGGTGCCTATAACCACGGAAGGCAAATCCATAGCTTCAACACCTTCTATACCCAAGACATCAAAGCAAGGCAAAAGGACTCCTAGAAAGGATAGTTCTCCAAAAAAGAAATAGCTTTGCCATATCGCCTTGTAGGCCTTCATATATAGAAATTTGCCCTTCAGCCCTTGTATATCTCATAGAGATGGCAGATAGACATCTGCTACAAATTTTGTACATGTATTTTATATTGATAGTAAAGATATCTTTTCTTGAATGTCATTGCAGTGTATTTTATTTTCTCTCCTTTTCGATATCTGTAAAAAATAAATTACAAATGTTTGTTAGTTAGAAAGTGAGATCTTGATATACATCTAAGTAGATATAATATGATGTGAAAACTTACTCGTTTCTTGTCAAGTTGGAATACAAAGGAGCATGGTAGTTCAATGTCTTCATTTTGTAAATCCATCCTCACTTGATGTAGCGTACATGATTTTCTTATCTTTAAGATTGCAATAATATCCTCGTTGAACCAAATATCAAGATCCACAATAGGATCCTTGCTGAAGTCATTAAGATTCTGGTCTAAAGCAACTAGACTACTACCAACAAAATGCCATCGACTATAGTAAAAGCTAAGGATAAAATTTTGAGTAGCAATCATATATTTACAAGCTATAGAGTCTTGATCTATCTTACATATAATTTTTCCTTCTGTCCTTGTATCCCATCCTTCATCAACAAATTGTATGATATGATCATATGTTAGTCTCTTCACTGAAAGCATGGTTTTTGTTATTCTTATCTCCATATTAGAGAAGAAATCAATAAATATATTAATAGGCATAAATAAAGTAACTTTGCTTAGCCTACTTGAGATATTAGATTTTAGTGCTTTCTGGATCTCAGAAAATATCTTACATCTATAGCCCTCACTAGTAGCTGGACTTGGCAAAGGCCACTCAAAGCTTGAAAAATCTGGCAAAGGAAGGAGTTTTATTGATCCCCATTGGCAACACCGCATAGGAATAACATAAGAATGGTCATAAAAGAATATTCCATTCTCTGCAAGCTCTGTCTTCTTTCTACCTCTATACATTTCTTCTCCAATTGAACCATGTATAACATCAATAACATCAATAATAGATTCCACTGGTTGCCATTCCTCAAGATTAGAGGGATAGACATCTACAAGACAAACAAATATTATAATGGAAAAACCTAAACCATATTTAAGAAAGGAAAAACTTTAAGAATCAAATTCTTACAATTTGGTCTATGCATTGGAAGCTTTGAAGATCCAGGTTTCAAACACAGCTCTCTATGCATGAACACATGTTGCACTAGTACCTCTTTGATACTATTCTTATTTGCTCCAAGCTTAAAATCTCGGATTCTGCCCTTCCAAGCAGAGATAAACGAGCTCTCATGTCTTTGCCTTTTTCCACGTTTTGCTTGTTGCATGGTGATCCAACTACCTTTGCTAATGATAGTAGGAATCCATCTTCCATCAGTTTGGAATGAGTTAAACACTGATATGGATGTGATTTGGGAGCTTGGACGCCTTGTTGAAGGTCGAATTTCTGTATCCATGGTAGAAGAGAGAGATACATGCACACACACACACTCACACACACACACACACACACACACACACACACACACACACACACACACACACAGAGAGGACTAGGCTATCATAACGGAGGGAAAAACAATAGAGGAATAAAAGAAAGGAGGGAAAAAACTGAGCGCCATGCTTTTCACCAATTTGAATTTCGATTACATCAGTCATTATCATTAATCTAGAAACATCATTAAATAAAAGTAGCCGAGACTCTATGCCATTAATGCAAAATATGTCATAATCACGAATATAAGAGACTAAAAATACATAATAAAAATACAAATTCGTAATATTATCATATTTATATATTTTTGTAAAATGATTTTTTAATTTTTTTTAATTAGAAGTTCCGTTACGGAGGCTTTGCTCTTATTGGTCTAGAGCACTCTCTCTCCACATCCTAAAAGGCATTTTCGAGACCTCAAAACTCCCCTAATGCCTTGTGTGAGCGCTCTACAAAGCATGTATTTTATATATTATTCTTCTTCAAGCCTAAAAAAATAGCCCAATTTACAGTTAGCACGCTTTAGCTTTTGTATTTGCTTTTGTGCCACTAAAGAGTTAAAGCTATTGGGCGCCCAAGAAGTCAGGCGGTACCCAAATACAATGTCCAATACAAATATTTAAATCGTCCATCCATGCATATACAAAAATAATAAATAAATATCAAGCGCTTTAGTAAATAAGCACGACAAAATATAGGCACCATGTCTAAGATACACGCCCATCAAAATTTTATGATAATTTGAATACATACTATCCTCCAATGCTTCCCAATGCCACCGTTGCTTGCTCTACACATCAACTGAAGCATTCACAATTGTTAGAAAAATAATACAATTAAACCGACAAAAGTGAATACCTAGCAGTCTTCAGCTACAAAAATAAATTGGTTAGAATTCAATCCTAATATTAATTTATTACGAGTGTGCACTCTAAACTCATAAATATTTATTTATTTAAATATTTATTTTACGAAATCACCCGCTATGGAATCACCCACTTACACATTAAATTAACAAAACGCCCGAAAAGGATAGGCGTCCCCATCAACTTTTCGCACAAAGAATCCACCTTGTGTATGAGCCCCGGTAATAAAATTTTACGGAATCCACTGCAAAACCTCACGGAATCCACCGTGGAATATGCCTCTTGGCATCATACCCCCAGGGTGGGATAGCAATTGTCCTCAATTGCTATTAGCTCAATGTGGAGCTAACAGTGTGGGGAAAGCACTTAGGTCTCTAGCGTGCATCCATTGGGCCTCTTCAACAGGATGATTTTTAAACTTGACCAAATATCTAGAATATCTACGGCCAGTTCTAGTGGTCATAAAGTCAGTATCTATAATAGTTTCAGGCTCAAGGATTTCAGTTTCGTCGTCTAGCAAAGGAGGGTTTTCATAGACAGGGTGTACAGGTAGTTGTTCTCTAAAGGGTCGTAATAAACTGATATGGAAGGTGTTGTGGATTTTCCAATGTTGTGGTAATTCTAGTTTAAATGCATTGTCATTGATTTTGTGTATGATCTTGAATGGGCCATAAAATCTAGATGCTAATTTGACAATGGGGTGTTTGTCTACACTTTGTAATCTCCATTTTTCAATTCGTAACCAAACATAATCATCAACTTTAAAATTTATAGTCTGTCTTTTCTTATTTGCTTGTTTTGTGTATGATTGCTGGGCTTTGGCAATCATATCTTTAATTTATCAAAAATAGTAGCATGCATGTTAGCAATATCATCAGTAGTTTGAATTTGTTTGATAATGATATAACAGGTGTAGGCAATCGATATCCATAAATAATTTCAAATGGTGCTTTCTTTGTAGCTGTATGTGGTGTTTTATTATATGCAAACTGAAGTAAATGTAGATATGTATCCCATGTATGTGGTTTTGAAATTGTGTAAGTACACAAAAGATCTAAAATAGTACTGCTAGTAGCTTCTTTTTGACCATTTGTTTCAAGATGAAATGCAGATGAAAAATCAATCTTTGTTCCTAAGTTAGCAAACAAAGTGATCCAAAAATTATTGCAGAATCTAAAATCACAATCAGAAATAATTACTTTTAGTAAACCATGGTTAGTAAAAACAATTTTCAAAAACAATTGAGCAGCTTGAGATGCAGTTAAGGTTTTCTTTCATGGAATAAAATATGCTTGTTTGCTAAACCTGTCTACAACAGTCCAAATCATATCATGATTAGCTTTAGTGTTAGGTAGACCAGTGATAAAATCCATTGAAATCTGTTCCCATGGTCGTGATGGAATGGATAATGGCATTAGTAAACCATATTGTTTACCATGGTGTCTTTTTACTCGTTGACAAATTAGGCATTTAGATACAAAGTTAGATACATCAGTGTCCATGTGTGGCCAATAAAAATCTTAAATCAATGTACGCAAAGTAGATATAATTTCTCTATGACCTTGATATGGGAGATAATAAATTTCATGCAAAACAAAAGATCGAAATGGAACAGTTACACATAATCTTTTTTCATAAAACATAAATCCATTAGTGTAAGACAATGAATCAATAGGAATCCAATTATTTGCAACTAGTTTATTCCAATCAGCTTGAAAAGTAGGATCCTAATGATAAGTATCTTTCATAGGAATAAGGGAATCAAATGATATGACAGAAATATTTTGAATTATCGGTCTTCTACTCCAAGCATCAGCAACAACATTCTCTTTTTCACGTTGATATTATATAAGGGAATGAAAACTTTGAATAAAAGCAGCCCATTTAATGTGTCGGTCAGATATTTGTGGTTGACTAAGGAGATTTCTAATGCTTTGTTGGTCAATTTTGATCATGAATTCAGATCCCATTAAATAATATTTCCATTAGCGTAAGGCTTATACTACAACTAGTAATTCCTTGTCATAGGTAGAATATTTAAGTTCAGATGGTTTGAGTTTACAGCTAGAGTAAGCTATGGGATGAGAATCTTGCATAAGGACTGCTCCTATTCCAAATCCACTAGCATCAGTAACTACTAAGAAGAATGGTCTATTGAAGTCATGTAATTGTAATACAGGAGCATGAGTTAAAACATATTTCAGAAAATCAAAGGACTTTTATTGATTGTCTGACCAATTATACACGATACCCTTCTTTAAGAGTTTTGTCAAATGTAATGCAAGTAATGAAAAATTCCTCACAAAATTTCTGTAAAAGCTAGCAAGACCTAGAAAAGAACGTAATTCATGCACATTTTTGGGTATCGACCAATTTAAAATTGCTTCTATCTTTTTAGGGTCGACTTTAATACCTTCTGATGAAATAATGTCCTAGATATTCAATTTCTGTTTGAAAGAATTCACTCTTTTCTAGATTAGCATATAATTAATTTTCTTTTAATAACTTAAAAACTAAAGACAAATGTTAATAATGCTCATTCTCATTTTTACTGAAAACTAATATGTCATTAAAAAAATAATGACACAATGATAATGTTTTAAAAATATGTGATTCATCATATGACTGAATGTGGCTGGTGCATTAGTTAAACTGAAAGGCATAACCAGAAATTCATAGTATCCAAATTGTGTTCTAAATGCAGTTTTGAATATATCAGATTTATCCAATCTTACTTGATGATATTCAGCTTTGAGATCTATCTTACTGAATATGACAGATCCTTGTAGCTTATCCATAAGATCATCTACCCTAGGGTATCTATTCTTAACAGTAATTTTATTTAGGACACGATAATCAATGCACATGCGATAGGTATTATTTTTCTTTTTCACTAATAAGACAGGTACACCAAATGGAGAACTACTAGGTCTAATTAATCCTTCGTTAAGCAATTTTTCTATTTGGTTTTGAATTTTTTTCTGTTCAATTTGGTTATGTCTATATGATGCTTTACATGGTGGTTGTGTTCCAAGAATTAAATCTATCTTATGATCTTCAGAACGTGAAGGTGGTAATCCAGGTGGTAAATCAGCAGCAAAACAATCTTGAAATTGGAAAAAAAATTGTGTATGCCTAGGATGCATCTGGTTTTCTTTAGCTTGAATTTCATTCACCCATATTAAATAGGATTTCCTACTTTTACATAATGCACGTTTAGCCTAAGTATGAGTAAGCAATGAAAATTTATTGGAAGCGTGCATACCATGTAGTGTGAGTTGTTTTCCTTAAAAATAAATTTTAATTGAATGCGTAGAATAATCTATATCAGGATTGTATTGATGACGCCAAGGCATTCATAAGATAATGTCACTAGACTGCAAAGGTACAACTTTAAAAAAAAATTGTTCAATATAATCACCAATTTTAATTTCTAAATTATGCACCTCTTGTGTTCCATTATATCTCGTACCTAAGAATGCAGCCTTGATGCGATAATGTGTAGAAACAGTATGTAAATTCAATTCTTTGACCAATTTTGCACAAATAAAATCATGTGTGCTCCTATCATCATGTAAAATAATCTTTTCTTTACCATACATAAAACATTTCATTGTTAATAAGGAATGAAGAGTTGGCATACCTGGCAAAGTAACAGAAGTAGTACCAATGTCGTCATCTTCTTCCGTAAAGTCCAGCATCTCTTCACGTTCTTCATCTTCTATTGCTCCCAGATAATTGATATGAACAGATGGCTTTTTGAATTGACAATTGGCTCTGCTAGATGTCCAGGTTGATGACATTTGTAACAAACTATGGGTTTTGCTTTAGATACATTATTGGTAATGGTAGGAAGTTTAGGAATGTTGGAATTTAACTGTAGGGATGGCTTAGGGTTTGGACTTGTGTTTGATGGCAAGGCAGATGGTCGTATCCAAGATTTACAGAATGAAGATGGAAGAAAATGACTTTGATTGAATCTTCGAAAATTTGAATTGAATTGTTTGAAACCAAAGTTACCATTAGTTGGAATTGTTGTGGTTACTTGCCTCGTCCGCGAATTTTGTCTTCAGTGTCATGGGCCAAGGAAATTGCATCTTCAAGGGTTGTTGGCTTGAACATATTGACTTCCACATAAAAATGTCCAAGTAGGCCAGACATAAACTTACATTTATGAGTTGCTTCAGGTACATCTTCGAGCATTCGTAGTTGCAATAGAGCATTCCAGAAACGTTCAGTATATTGTGAAATAGGTTCGCGATCCCTTTGTTGTAGAAGATCCCATTGTTTGATTGCTTTTTCATGGAATTGGGGAGGAAGGAAATTCTACAAAAATTTCTTTTGGAAAGTCTCCCAAGTAGTGGAACAATCAACGTTTTTGCGGACCACAGTCCACCATAAGAATGCTCAGTCAACTAAATGGTTAGTGACATATTTAATTTTGTCTTTCTCAGCATATGATTCTTCATGGAAATAATCATCAAATTGACTGATAAAACCAAGGACAGTCTTTCCATCGCGTGATCCATTGAAAGTACAAAATTTGAAGTTTCTTTTACTTATCTTTGTTTCTTTCCGAATAGATTGGGCTTCAAGTGTTGCATCGATGATACGTTGTATAAGATCTTCAAGTTGCGATCCATCTTGGTTGGTGGTAGATCGTTGCAGATTGGCCAATTGAGCTTGCAAAGCTTGTCGTGCTCTTCGTTCCTCTTGAAGCTGCATCATAATCAAATCCAACTTTTGCTCCATTGTTGGTTCGGGTAGATCACATTCAGCCATAAAATCGTCCATGGTTTGATCAGTCATCCTGCAAAATTCCAAAAGACCTCACACACTCGAAACCTTGTTAACGGGATGAGCGTAGCTCAAAGGCGGGTTTACAAGGCTTGTATTTTTTTTTTTAGTTTGGCTTTTGTAGTATTTCTCCTTTACGATTGCGAAATTCGATGTCACAACCGTCTTCCAAGAAAATAGTTTTGTGTATAGACTGCGTATTGATGATTGTTTGTTGTAATCTGCTTCTGTCAGTTCATAGGTGTGAACAGGGGCTTCCAGAGGGTAGTAAATTGAGTCGTGTGCTGCTGAGTATGAACTGCCTCTATGGTAGTTGTTGAAGATGATCTTTAGAACCTTATTGACTTAGATTACTTAGAGTACTTGGAGTTTTTAGTCTAAAAGACTAATCGTGAATTTGGAGGACTTCAGGAGGTTTTTGCCAAATTCGACGACAGGCGGTACGTGCTGCCGCCGTCGACATGTGAATTTGAAGATTGAAGCTTTTGAATAAGCTTCTTTTGAAGCCTTATAGCTTATATTTAAAGCTTGTAAAGCTATGGTAAAGATTTTCTTATGTGAGAAAAAAGAACCAACGACTTCATGAAGGATCTTCCCGCGTGGTCCTCCGTCTACAGAGGTCAGTCCCTAGCGATCTGAGTGTACAGCAAGGGGTTCTTGACTGCTAGGAACACGTTGGTATCGACCGTTTTCCACGAGACTGACTGTAGAGCTTGATCGTTCCAGGAGCTCCGCCTTCGTGCGAGATGGTAAGCGATTGGAAGCTCTCGATCTCAGCTTCGCTCTAATACCACTAATGCATAGATTGGACGCCGTATGCACACGTAGTGAGCGTCAAAAGATCCCCAAGAACAAAAGAACTCTACTTTTTGCACAAAAAATAATGAAAAAAGCTTGCAAGACATGAAGCAAAAGACAAATTGGGTGCAATCTCTCCCCATGCCTTGTGTGAGCGCTCCACAAAGCATATATTTTATATATTATTCATCTTTAAGCCAAAAAATAGCCCAATTTACAATTAGCACGCTTTAGCTTTTGTGTTTGCTTTTGTGCTACTAAAGAATTAAAGCTATTGGACGCCCAAGAAGTCAGGCGGTACCCAAATACAATGTCCAATACAAATATTTAAATCGTGCGCCCATAGACATACAAAAATAATAAATAAATATCAAGCGCTTTAGTAAATAAGCGTGATAAAATATAGGGGCCATGCCTAAGATACACGTCCATCAAAAATTGATGATAATTTGAATACACGCTATCATCCAATGCTTCCCAATGCCATCGCTGTTTGCTCTACACATCAACTGAAGCATTCACAATTGTTAGAAAAATAATACAATTAAACCAACAAAAGTGAATACCTAGCAGTCTTCAGCCCTACAAAAATAAATTAGTTAGAACTCAATCCTAACCTTAATTTATTACGATTGTATACTCTAAACTCGTAAACGTTTATTAATTTAAATATGTATTTTACAGAATTACTCACTTACAAATTAAATTAACAAAACGTCCGAAAAGGATAGGCATCCCCATCAACTTTTCACACAAAGAATCCACCTTATGTATGAGCCCCGGTAATAAAATTTTACAGAATCCACTGCAAAATCTCACGGAATCCACCGTGGAATATACCTCCTGGCATCAGTCATCATGGTGTACTACAAAATCATTGAAAGGACAAAGTGCTTGGGTTTTGGGAGGCTCGAGATAGTGGTCTTGTTGCATTAGTTCAACATGTATATGGTGTGAAGGACTTGAAGCTATCTCCTAGGACTACTCACCTTTGGGAAGCTTGTCTCACACATACAAAGCTCTACATGTGGACATAGGTGAGAGAATGATGATTGGAAGGTCATCATAATATCTTTTACATAACAAGATTTTTTTCTATAAGTTCATGTATATAGTGCCTACATCAATGTATTCATATGGTTCTCTTGAATTACTTCCTTGTCCACCTCTCAATTCTTTGGAATTGACCATTTCGGATGAGTGGATGATTCAGACATTAAAATGAAGATTGTACATGACATTCATATCTTGTTGAGATCGAGAGAGCTTCAAGATTAGTGATTCTTTTCCAACCTTGGGATATGGCATCCCTTTAAGGGAATCCACTGGAATTAGTAGTTTTAGCTAGTGAGAGTCTAGCACTTGAACCGAGATGTGAGGTGCCTACCCATGCTCTATCATTTGGGTGATAAATGGAGTCTTCCAAGGAACATATTCCTAAAAGAAGTAGTGAAATCATAAGCTAGTAGCATAAGATTCCGCTTCTGAGCCTAATTAGGCACCTAGCTCAAAAAACAAAAATAAAAAATTAGTGGGTCTTTATGATTTGTACCAATTTATTTTGCATGTATCTTCAAAAGCACTAATGTGCATCAATGTCCCTCCATATTCATTTGTAAGAATATAACAAAGGACTTTCTTAATTTCAATTTTGAAGAAGGATGAAATGAGATAGATGGGGTGCACAAAGATAACATCTTTTCATGCAGAGTGGTAGTCTCTAGTGTTACATTTCGTTACTCGATTACATGTTCATCGTTGTGCATGCGCTTTTATTATCAACTTGGACGAAGAAAGCATGCCAATGGATCCACTTGGAATCTACTAAAGACATGAGACAAGCATTTGATATTCAAATTCATATGCTAGGTGAAATGATCGAGTCAATCACAGTGATTGTTAGAGTGTCCTAAATCTATGGAAGCACTAGTCTTGATGGGAAGCATTCATATGGAGAGCTTCAACTTTTGTATTGGCGGTAGAAAGGTGAAAGTGTTATTGAGTGCAACAAGTCAAAACATATTATTTACCTTTTTTCTTTCAAATGGAAAAAAGAATGGAGAAGAATTATATGCTATTGAGTGCAACAAGTCAAAACATATGTACAAAACGATGTATCAAAAATTAACAATGAATAGATCATGGAATTTTATTTTTTAATACTTTATACATATGTTGAATTCTCTAATATTCTATATTTTAAATTGTTTGGTGCTTTTTTCTTACTTTTCAAAATTATATTAATAAAATTTAATGGATTTTTAAAACACTAAAACTCTAGGTCTATGGCTTGTAAAAACCAATCACTTGGTCTCATTTCATTTTCCAACTCTCCAACCACTTCTCCTCTCCCAAGCACCCTTGCTCTTGCCTCCTTCACCCATTCTCCCACGATGGATCACACTCTTAATAATAGCTTCATTGTAATGAAAGAAGCTGAGGGGAGAGAAAAAGAGAGCTGAGTAGAGAGAAAGAGAACAAGAAGAAGAAGGAAGAAGACTAGAAGAGAAGAGAGAAAGAGAGAAAATAGGGGAGAAGGGAGAAGGAAGCCATGGAAGCTGGAGATGAAGGTAAAGAGTGTGATCTTGATAATAACTGGTTGCCCTAATATGGGGCTCTTACACCTTAAATACCCCGGTCAGTGTGACGGGGTGTCTAAACCCTAGTCGATGTGTATCCCGCTTGTTACAATCCATCCCCACTCGAAAGGTTTTTGCCCTCAAAAACAAGGAGAAACAAAGGGGAGTGATGGGTGGGATAAGGGAGGGTTGCAGAGTACTACTCAGAGCCCTTTGACAATGAAGAATAGGTGTGGAGAGACTAGGGACAGCATGCAGTCATGAAACGGTCTGCTGACATAAACTACTCATAACTTTTGATAGGCAGCTCCAAATGGGACGTACTATATGAAGAATATCCCTTTGACAATGAAGAATAGGTGTGGAGAGACTAGGGACAGCATGCAGTCATGAATCGGTCTGCTGAAGTAAACTGCTCATAACTTTTGATAGGCGGCTCCAAATGGGGCGTACTATATGTCGAAACAGAGCTTATGACGAGTACTTTCAAACTATGTAGAATCCACATGCATGTGATTTAAGTAAGTACAAAACTATTCTAAAACAATGTGCAGTCTACGGGCGGGAAGTGGGCAATGTGGGTCATGATCGGCTAGTCTTCCAGCCGTTGGGGTTCATGGAGGTAGGGAAATTCATTGAGGATGGTTGCTGGGCACTAGGAGGCTTCTTCCAAGGGTAGGCCTTGCCATTTGATGAGGTATTCTTTGATGGATCAAGATCGTAGAGGTGCTTATCTCGTTGCCCAATGATTGCTTCAGGAACATATTGAGTGGTGCCCTCTTCATTGATGGGGGGAAGTTCTTCCACATAGTCCACTGAGGAGCCTACAAAGGGTTTCAGCTGAGTAACATGAAACACATTGTGGATTTTGGTGGTAGGGGGGAGTTCTAAGTGGTAGGCCAAGTTGCCAACTCTCTTCAGGATGCGGTATGGACCATAGAAGCGATGGGCTAGCTTGTTACTGCTGCCCTCTTTGAGAGTGGAGTAGCGGGACTTAGGCATTTTCAAAAAGATCAATTCCCCCTCTTGGAATTCCAAATGCCTGCGTCTTTCATCAGCATAGAGTTTCATGTGTGTTTGGGCCTTCTAAAGATTCATTTTGCATTGCTGAAGTAAAGCTTGCATGCGATCCAATTCAGCTTGACTCTGAGGATTGATCTTATCAGTAAACAAGACTGTAGGAAGGGGAACCTTATACCCATATAAGGCCTCAAAAGGGGAAACTCCAATGCTAGAGTGTGTGGAGTTATTATATGCAAACTCAGCCAAGTGAAGCCACGTATCCCAACTATGTTGTACATCATGGCAAAAGTGCCTCAAATATGTCTCAAGCCATTTGTTCACTCTCTCAGTTTGACCATCAGTCTAAGGGTGGTATGCAATGGATGGAGCAAGCTTGATCCCCATGGAGGTGAAAACTGTCTGCCAAAAGTTTCTCATAAACTTTGCATCCCGATCATGTACTATGACTTGTGGTAAGCCATGCAACTTGAAGACATTTTCCATAAATTGAGTGGCCACTTGAGAGGCAGTATATTGGGCCTTAGTGGGGATAAAGTGGGCAGCTTTGGTGAGGCGATCAACTACCACATAGATACTGTTCCACCCTTTCTTAGTCATGGGAAGGCAGGTGATAAAGTCCATTATGATGTGAGTCCATTTCCCTTCAGGGATAGGAAGAGGCTGCAAGAGGCCAGCGGGCCTGAGTGTACTATCCTTGTTCTGTTGGTATGGAACACATTTGGTCACAAAGTCCTTGACTTCCTTCCATAAGCCTTTCCAATGAAAGCTCTTGGCAATCCTGTCATATGTTTTGAAAACACGCAAATGATCAATAGTGGGGCAAGAATGCATTTCTTCCATGATCTTCTACGTGAAGGGGAAAGTGTGTGGGATGACAATCTTACCATGGGACCAAATAAGGCCATGCTTGAGCTGATATTGGGAGTTTTTAGCCATAATCCCATGCTGTAATTTCTGAAATATGTGGCTAAAATGGTCATCTAACAAGTAAGCCTCCTGGAGCTCTTCAACCTAATCACTGTGCAATTCTGAGATAGATGACACTCTGCATGCCCACATTCCAGAGAGAAAATCAACCACAGTATTATCCTTGCCCCGCGTGTGTGAAATGTCAAAGTCATAGTTCTGTAAGGTTGCTACCCATCGCCTTTGCTTAGGAGTCAAAGTAGACTGAGTCAAGAAGTATTGGAGGACTCGGTGATCACTTTTCACTTGGAAGCGGCTGCTATACAAATAGTGGTGCCATTTCTTGATGGCATGGAGGATGGCCAACATCTCTTGGTCGTATACATTCATTTGCATCTCCTTCTCATTAAGCTTGCAGCTTTCAAATGCAATCACACCATGCTCTTGCAACAATACTACACCAATACCCCGACCACTGGCATCACAGTGAATGGTAAAGAGCTTAGAGAAGTCATGGCAAACAAGGATGGGGGCTGAAGTAAGCGCATCCTTTAACTATTTGAAGCTATGATCTGTAGTGGCATCCCAAAAGAATGACTCTTTTTTCAAGCGATCAATCAAAGGTACTGCAATGGTGGCATAGTGCTTAATGAAGCATCTGTAGAATGAAGAGAGACCAAGGAAGCCACATAAGGAGGTGGTGGTGGAAGGAGTGGGCCAATCCTTAACACATTGCACCTTTTTGGGGTCAACCTGTATACCATTTTTGCTCACAATGTGTCCCAAGTACTCCACAGATGTCTGCATGAATATACATTTGCTCTCCTTAGCAAAGATTCGATACTCTCTTAATATGTCAAACACCCTCCATAGAGGACTTGCTGTAAATAAGGATGTCAAGTGCTCCATAGAGGACTTGCTGTAAATGAGGATGTCATCAAAGAAAACAAGAACGAACTTAAACAAAAGGGGCTGTAGGATTTGTTCATGAGGCTTTGAAAGGTGGCAGGGGCGTTAGTCAATCCAAAAGGCATCACAAGAAAGTGGTAAAGTCCACGATCAGTCCTGAAGGCCGTTTTGACCTCATCTCCTGTCAGCATACAAATCTGATGGTAGCTAGAGCGCAAGTCAATCTTAGTGAAAAAGCATACCCCTTTCTCTTCCCCTTGGCGTCTTGACCCGGGAATCATCTTCCATGGTGGACAGCAGCTAGGACTATTTGAAATAGTTTGGGGGTAGCCATGAATTCTTCTAATTGAAGCTTTCCCTGACCCGGAGAGCTCAACCCCTTCAGCCCGTGAAGGATTTCTCTTGCCAGAATGAAGCCATTGAGCTCAACATGCATGGGAGCTTTGCGGGCAGCCATGAAATCTTCACTTGAGCTTCAAGAATGGGAAGCTTCAAGTGAAGCTTTCATGGCTGCCCGCAAAGTGCATGCCCCTTTTAACTCATCCAGCAAATCATCAATCCATGGAATGGGGTAGTGGTTCTTCTTGTTCAAATCTCTGTAGTCAATACACATACAAAAGGAGCCATCTTTCTTTTTTACTAAGAGGACAGGGGATGCATAGGGGGAAGAACTCGATTCAATGAAACCCATCTCCAACAACTCCTTGATTTGCTTTGCAACCTCTTTACGCTCACACTTGGAGAGTCTATAGGGGGGTTTGTTCACTGGCTTGGAATGGGGCTCTAGGTCGAGTGGGTGGTCCACTTGTCTCTTGGGAGGGAGGGATGTAGGCAT
Source organism: Lygodium microphyllum (assembly GCF_053477565.2). Classification (NCBI taxonomy): domain Eukaryota; kingdom Viridiplantae; phylum Streptophyta; class Polypodiopsida; order Schizaeales; family Lygodiaceae; genus Lygodium; species Lygodium microphyllum. The sequence continues at coordinate 99,449,936 of NC_141151.1, forward strand.
CTGAAATAAGTCATTGTACTCCTCAAGTAAGGCTTGCAAGGTAGAGTCATGTGATACTGCAGAGGGCTGATCAAAAGTGTCATTTAATTGCAAAACAAAGATCTGTGAGCATTTCTTAAACTCCCATTTGAGTTGTTTTGTTGTAATGAGCTGAAAATCAGCATGATCTCGAACTCCCTCTAGGTGGATAGCATGTCCATGCATCATAAACTCCATGTAAAGCTAAGAGAAGTCCATAGCAATTTTCCCCAATTGTTTCAGCTAGTCACAGCCCAAGACAACATCAATGGGGCCCATATCTAGGGCAATCAGATCAACCAGTGCCACATAATTTTCAGCCAAGCATAAGGGAACTACGAAACATACATGTGTGCTGATTTCTTCTTCTTCATTTGCTACCTCGACCTTCAAGGGGTGGTGTAATGCCATAGGGGTACATTTCAACCGATCAATGGCTCATTTATTGGCGAAATTGTGAGTGCTTCCACTATCCACAAGGATAAAAGCATGCTTCCCATTGATACTGCCTTGAATGAGAAGGGTACTAGGGCTGCGGGAACCCGTCCAAGCATCCAAGGAGATCAAACAAAGGGAAGTGGGAGGTGGGTGGGATGTAAAATCAAGTATCTGTGAGGGAGCACCGCCCGGGTCAAAGGGAAACCCATTCTCCAAGTCATAGAACTGCTCATGATCAACATCCTCCGTGGGCTCAATCTAGTCAATGGCCAGGTTATCCTCCTCATTGTGCCAATCCTCCATGACATACATGCTATGAACTTTGACCTTAGTTGTCTTGTACCGGGCATTAGGAGGTATGATCAGTAGTGTACTTATCTCCACATTTAAAGCATCTCCACATTTAGAGCATAGGCCCTTTTCTTTCTGTTCCTTCACAACATCTAGGGAGATGAACCGTTGACTACTGGATCCATGGGAGGGTGATGCAATGGATTGTTTATTTTCAGCATACCAATTTTCAACAATAGAGCCCGATGTTGTCCCAAAAGTGCCCATTTTTCTTTCAGCATGGAAGGCGGGGTAAGTGGATACTTTGGGGCTCTTATTAGGCATAAGAGAGCCTCAAAAACCACCTCCGTATGGGACTGATCGTGAAGGGATCCGGGGAGATCCAACACCTTGCTGAAAATGCTCATTCTTACAGTACTTTCTTGCATATCTCTCAGCCAGTTCGATTGCATCAAACAGTGTAGTGGGTTTTTTGGCCATGACATCAGCCGATAGACTTGATTCCAACCTATAGATATACTTGTGCAATTTAGCATCATCACTGATGCTTTCCACGTACATGGTCAAGTTCATGAATTGATTGGTGTAGTCACGTACAGTGAGGTTACATTGGTCAAGAGAATACCATCTTCTTACCAACCGTTCTTTTTCCACAGGGGACACAAAAACTTGGACCATATGCATTTTGAAATCTTCCCAATCAATGAATTGTTGATTCTCCCGATTGATATAGTGCCACCAAGTGTGGGCAAAACCTTCCAAGTGGAGAGAAGCAAAAAGTATTTTCTGATCATTAGTGTGGGGGTAGATGTTGAAGTAGGACTCCAACTTGGATGTCCATTCTTCCAGGTCAGATGGTGAGGGGGATTGCCCATTGTACTTTGTGAGAATGACCTTGTCACGCAAATCATAGGGGCCATGCTACCCATGAAATCCTTGTTGTCCATGCATCCCGTGGTGGCCATACATGCCCTACTGTCCATACATCCCTTGTGGTGCATTTACCCCATGTTTTCCATTATAACCATGCTGTCCATGATTGCCAGGATGGCCATTTGTACCATATGGTCCTTGATGGGACCGACTCATATGTGGTGCATGGGGGCTCCTAGGTAGAGTGGGTGAAATTCGACCCAAGGTGGAAGAAGGCCTCAAGTGAATGTTGTCGGCATGATGGATAGGGGAATTCAATAGGGGCTCATCATACATATGAGAGGGTTCCCTAATCTCATAAGTAGAAGGGGAAATTCCCTTAGCGCCAAGTATATCCTGTGGTCCATGCAACGGTTCCTGATGTGGAGGCTGTCTAGAGTCATTGGTCTTCTCTTGGGATGAAGCGGTATGAGCAACAAGAGCAGTGAGTTGTTCCAAGGTCTGTTGATTCTTTGAGTTTGAGATAGCCATGTGCTCGATCACTTCATCAAACTTGGACATCATCTGGTGGTGGTTGGTGACCATATCATTGTGGCGTTCCATATGACAGAGCTCATGTTGACAAAGGATGTGATTAAGAAGGGCATACGGGTCCGTTTCAGGCATTTGCTCCTGTATGTCACCATGCTAATCTTGTGCTAAGCTTGGTTCCTCATTCATGGAGGTCCGGGAGTCTCTAATCTCCCTAAGGAGTTCCTCTTGGGCCTTGCTTTTGCCTTTCTAGCCAGCCATCTAGATGCAGTCCACAGGACCTACTGTCAGTAAAAAGGGCGTAACTCTTAGTAGGAAACTCTGATTGCTGAGGTTTTGGACTCAAGTCAGAGGGGACAACGGCCTCTTTGAGATGAGCTATTAACCTTTATGACAGAAAATGATCAAAATTTTATGTAGGGGTTTTATAGTGTCTGTCCTAGAGCGGTCTGCAACCTGTCCACAGTGACCCTAGTGCACAAAAATGGGCATAACTTTCACACTGAAACTCCCATTGGGGAGATTTTTGATTCAAACCGGAGGGGACAAAGTTCTCTTCGAGATGAGCTATAGGGTTCACCCTCAAATTCAGGACATAATTTATTGCAATGGAATCTTTGTGATAGTTGTGCAGGACTGTGACCAAAAACACTGCATATCCCTTAGTGCCAATGTCTTACATGGATAGAGCATAGATCAAGGGGCCTGATCTGCCACATCAATAGCATCTTGAGCATACTGAACATAATCCCGATCATCATTGCATACCCATTGACTCTGCCATGCGTGCATAAGTACATTCACTACTATACATCTCCATTGACTGCATGTACCTCAAGTGGCATACATGGGTGCCATTAGTATTGTGGGGTATCCAAGAGGGATCATTGGGCCAGGGAAGTGGGGCTTATGGAAGTACCTGCACCTGCAAACAAGTATTGGGCTCCGGATCACCGAGAGGTGGGCAAAGTTCCCCCCAAGCCGGGTTGTGCACCCCTTCAGGATCTTAAGTGGTAAGGGAAGGTCACCTCTCTTTTGTCTTGCCACCTTGCTTGGCATCGACCTTTTTCCTCAGTCGGAGTATACATGGCAGACATTTTTAATTAGCAATCAGCATGAGATGCATTGAAAAGAAGACATTGGGTCTTTTCATGAGATGCAAGGAATGATGAAGGTTGGGGTAGGGGTTACCTTGGCAGTCCAGTGACTCACTGGCTGCTACTTACCCAATTTACAATGGCTAATATTCATCCAAGATCATACAACAAAGTAAGGGTTAATGTCAGCCATTACAATGAAATGCGGGAAGAGGTATGATGCTTGTATGCAATCTTGAATCTCTCCAACAATGGATTAAGCTCGACAAGTGGCTAAATTGAGAGATTAAGATCAGAGTGGCATACCTCTTTAATGCTTGTGACGACCGTTGAAGACCGAATCATCATGATGCCGCTTGCTCCGTTGATCAAGTCCAGTTGTTGGTTAAGCATCCGTGGAAGAGTGCTTCAGCATTTGAGTGCTCTTGCTGATGAAGAAGGCGCCCAAGCTTATCCCCGAGCTTGAGCTTCAAGAATGGGAAGCTTCAAGTGAAGCTTTCATGGCTGCCCACAAAGCTCCCATGCATGCTGAGCTCAATGGCTTCATCCGAGCAAGAGAAATCCTTCAGGGGCTGAAGGGATTGTGGGGTTGAGCTCTCCAGGTCAAGGAAAGCTTCAATTAGAAGAATTCATGGCTGCCCCCAAACTGTTTTAAACAGTCCCAGTTGTTGTCCACCATGGAAGATGATTCCCGGGTCAAGATGCCAAGCGGAAGAGGAAGGGGTATGCTGAATCAGTGCCCAAGAGTGCTGGGGAAGGTAGAAAAGCAAGAGAAGATCACAAGGACTGGGGGAGGGGCAGGCAGAGCAGGGAACAACAGCGCAAAATGCGCCGCGATTTTCGGGCTGTTCACTAGGCCCTCTACCCGGCTATGCCCCTCCACAAGGGTGTTGTCCTTGGTCAGGGGGGAGTTGGGAAGGCTCCTGGACCCTCAAATGAGGACTCCCATGGCTGCTCCGGAGGGAAAGAGAAGATTTTCACTGCTGTGTGGCCATGGCAGCTTACCTGGGAGGAGAGAGAAAGAGGCTGCAGCAAAAAGTAACTCAAGTTTTTCCCTCTTCCAACTCCTAGGATCCTAAACTTGGCCTGGAACCCTTAAAATTTGCATGAAAAGAAGTGATGACCTGCTATTTTAACCGTTTTACCTCCAGATATACCTGAGTCTCTAGCCATAGCTCCTGCTTGCTCCAAAAAGCTGGTTAACTGTAGTCCTTCTTGCTGTACATGTACCTATAAGCTGAGTAACTAGGGTTTTTGGGATTTGAAAAGGCAGAAAGGGAAAAGAGGAAAATGACCAAAGCCTGAAGCTCTGATACCACTTGTAATGAAAGAAGCTGAGGGGAGAGAGAAAGAGAGCTGAGGAGAGGGAAAGAGAACAAGAAGAAGAAGGAAGAAGACTAGAAGAGGAGAGAGAAAGAGAGAAAAGAGGGGAGAAGGAAGAAGGAAGCCATGGAAAATAAGGAGGCTCTCTGGTTAGGCCATTTGGTAGCAAACCTTAGTATTATTGATGTGATTCCTACACTACGTTAGGATTCTATGAGTTATTCAATTGACCAAGAATCCATCTTCCATGAGAAAACAAAGCACATTGGGATGTGTTACCATTTTATCCAAGAGATCATTGAGGATAAGTCCATTGAGCTTGTCAAGATCTCCTTCAAATCGTTGTCAATCCTAGGTTTCTCTATGGCTCTAATGGAATGAAACTCCTTCAAATCGTTGCCGCCTGACTCTAGACTATTTTGAACTAAGTAAAAAGGAAAACAATGACAATAGTCAATGTGATAAAAGTATGGATACCATTATCATTTCTCTTGCTTAGTCAAATAGATCAAATGTCAAAAAGACAAGAAGTGAAGAAACTTGTTGCTAATAACCTTCATTGCAAGTGGGAGCAACGATCATCTCCAAGCATTTTGGTTTGTTGTTGGACAATGTCTTTCAACTAGAAGCGATTATCTAATGACTTATATAAATAATTTCAAGAATACTTAGTGGTACCAACTTCATTAGGAAGCACCATGGAAAGATATCAAACTGGTAAATTAAACCTTGCCATAAAGCACCATGAAAAGATAGCACACTACCTTGCATCTTGTGTGCTCTTAGATGAAGCCCCATGGGAATCCTGGCTTTTCTTTTAAACTCAATGGTGGGTACGCATATCATGATTTGCACATACATATGTTTGTATACAATTAGTATCAGCCTTTTACAACCACAAGACTCTTTGTAGCCAAACCAAAGTAATGCTAGAATAATGAGGGACTACGAATGAATACAACCATATTTGTGTTTACAGTCATGTGGGGGCAAAGGGATATATGAGATCATATCCCCAATTCTGTACTCAAAGAACTTCATTTGCACAAGATTCTGTCCAACATACATGTCAAGGAGAGTCTGAAGCAGAGCCTCTATCAACATTGCTCGCTTCATTAGACTCGACAATCTCTACCACATCTAGATCCAGTTCCACATTGATTAGTTCACCACATTTGATTAGTGATGCCTCCACCTGTATAGTAAAAACATTACATACGCACGAATGCGCGTGCACGCGCACACACACACACACACACACTCACTCTCTCTCTCTCTCTCTCTCTCTCTCTCTCTCTCTCTCTCTCTACAAAAGAAGAAGAAAAGAGAAATTCTATCAGTATATACCAGAGTTCAAAAACTGAGGTGAGAACGATGTAATATAAGCCCTACATAAGACGGCATTAATACATGGTGAGATAAATAAGGGCTGAATGTGTTCTTAAATGGGATTTTTTCTCTCTCTAGAGGGTCCATTAAAAAAAATGCCTATTTATCAGAAGTGACATTTTGAGATTGAAATGATAGACAACATGCTGTTGTGATATGGACTAAACAAGTCAGTTTCCCCTTTACCATCACATCAACCTGGGTGGATTAGACAGCATCAAGGGTTTCTTGGCCACTCAACTGCACGGTTAAAAAACATCAAATCTTTTTGAAATAGGTTGAGGTTGGCCTTTCATTGATGACAGGCTGGCCCTAGTTTTGAAATGTTCCAACTTTTTGGTAACCCAATGTGATGATAGCAGTCAATTGGTGAAATTCCAGGTCTTCACATCCTACTTAAGTGACGATTTGAAGTGTTGCCATTAGTCGGTTTTATTCCAGGTCTGGAGTGTGAAGCAAGCCTCTAACACAGATCAGAAGACGAAATTTAAAAATACTATTTTGCTAATATTCCAGATCTCGAATCTGAGGCAAGCCTCTAACACACACAGATCAGAGTAAAAAATCAAAAAATATTGTTATCTTAATATCCTGATCCTGGAGTGTGAGGCTAGCCTCAAACACATATAAAATGGGAGACAAAATTTAAAAATGCTTTTTACCTTAAAATCCCGATCTCTGAGTGTGAGACAAGCCTCAAACAGACACAGAATGAGTGATTAAATTTTTAAATACTAGATTTAACAATAACAGATAAATTAAAGTTTTCTAGTAACCGCTTTCGGTGCTTTTTATTGTCTTACATAACATGTACACAAGGGACCATTCTAATCAAGTCAATCATCATAGCACCTTGCTTAGCTTTTTTTTAAATAAAAAAACTTAACCAAAAAAGGAAAAACAACAAATAACTATTTCTTACACAACAATGCATGCTTTTGCATACTTTGCTATCTTCATTGCACAGGACCAGGAACTGGCAACATGGTAAGCAACTGATGCAAGATGACTGGCCAGCAGCATAAAGCGTGTGAAGCTCTAGGAAAGAACTAAACACTTTCTTGATGAACACATAGACGAAAAAGATTGAGAGAGCCATATGAACCTCTAATACAATCTTGTTTCGTAACCTAGAAACAGGTAGCCTATTGATTAGTTGCATCAATGAGAAGATAAAAGCTTGTAGATACATCACATACAGTGGCATGCCACACAATAGCAGGATAGAAACATGTTATTAGCTGTTGTAGATATGAAACCTACAAAACAACAATGGTATTTGAAGACTTCAACAAGCAAAGGAAACAAACTTCTGCAATTCAAGATGTAGTTTAGCAGTGTACCTTCCCAATCTCATTAAGTGGACTCATAATGCACCCTTCCAGATTGATGTAAGGTCCAGACTTGACCCTTATGTTGGACCCAATAATGTTCACACCAGTTTTTCCTTCGTGTGCTTTCAGTGCTTTTCCAATAGCTTGCTTCAACTGTTTCTCCACTTTGGCTTGTTCTATGAGCCTTTCCAAGTCTTCCTCTTCCTCTTTTATCTTCTTGACCATCTTTTCTATGTCTTCAAGTGGTACAGGAGTAGGCATCACTATTGGTTCACTGTCATGAAAATTTGAATAGCATAAATATCATCACCAAGAACTGCATAAAATTTGAGGTCTTTTAAAATGAGCAAGTTCCAATCCATAATTTACAATGTTAAGAGAGTTTGTTTTGTAAACATCTGTGGATAGATTTCCATGTATCTGCAGTCCTTCCACAATATCCATAGGAAAACCATTAAAACCACCTCTTTAAAGAAGTTCCTAGTCAGGACCACCACCCCTCCACCTCCCCCCCGCACCCGGCCTCAGGATCACAAACCCATTTGATTTCTCGCTTCTCACTGTATTTTGCAAGCCCTAGTTCTGTTCTCGTTCAGTTTCTCAGGCATTTCCACACTTTTATGAAACACATCCACTGTCTGAGCTGTTACATGGGACATTGTTACAGCATTGTGGAACACAGGAATAAGAGAAGACGAGTGTTGCAGCAGCAGTGCCAGTGATCTTAGGTGCATTCCACAAGATTAGAGCCATTTGACCACATGCAGAAGCAAAACATGTGAGTGCTGCAAAGATACAAGATGCAGCCAGAAAGATGCAAGTCTAGGAGCAGGTTCATGTGACAATGTCCAAGAACAACAGAAGTTCACACCATAGTTGAGGGAAACAGGGAAACGGAAATGCAAACAGACATGGCAATTTTGGAGGAGGGGGAAACAGAAATGCCACGTCATCAGAAGGGGGGTGAGACTCGAGAGGTTAGAGCCTAGGGGCTTAGAAATTACGATATAGATTACAAGTTTCATACTCAAAATCAAAGCTGTCTAATTTCCAAGTTTTGAAAGAGTTCTACAAAAGGCATAAGCTGAAAGGAGCTTCCTGATGCGTACAAGGATTTTGAAATATAATTCATATGCTAATTGCAAATAAGGAACAATTCTAAATAAGTGCATAATGCAAAAAGAAAGTGATTGATAACTAATAATCATCTCATAGTTCCTCTTCCTCTCCATCTCCCTCTTCCTCATCCATTTGTTTGCTGAAGCAGAGGGCACGAGGATCGAGACACGCTATGCTTTCTCACAGCAGAGAGACAAAGAGAGAGAGTGCAGAGTAGTGAGGAGAGTGAGCACGACTTGTGGGTACAATGACAAGTGTACCTCTTTAGGTTTTTAGATAGATATATATATATATATATGAAAGTACAAATGTGCTAAGGGTGTGTTCACACCCGTGCACATATAAAAGGCACGATGGCCCTTTATTCCCACCACATTTCATAGTCTTCAGTTGTTGTAGGCAAATCCTCTTCATCCTTCTTATCCCCGGCATCTTGCACAAACCCAGAATCCTACTCACTTTTATGAAAACCTATATACACATCTCGAGAATACTCTTCATTTTTGTCAACGAACGTAGGTTTGCATTGACAAAAATGAGGTCATCTACTCTTTGAAGCCCTAACGATTCCTTTTCTTCATGCGGATGTCACTAAAGGTGCTCCAAAGCCTCTCTAGTGCTGATGATAAGCAAACTTGGATATGAATCCTGATAGCCAAGTTTTGAAGCTCATGTGAGTCTACTCCATAGTCCTCCCACCAAGTCACAGCACCAACATGGAATCTACAAGATAAATACAACATTGAGAAAAGAATCCCTTATTGATTCAAATTATAATACTAAAGAATGGCTGCATAAAGATTTAAAAAATGTAGATGGGATTACCTATCACATTGAGTATCATGCCACCCAAAAACTCCCTCCTTATTACAAAAGTTTGCAAGTTAATCTTTCACCAACCTGCATTCCTCTGGAGTAGGAATCGACTTCTCAAGAGTTAAATTCCAACCTCGCACCACCTCTGCATCTGCTTGAATAAAATTTTTCCCTCGTGTCGGAACTCAAGATCCAATGCATAAGCTGCAGAATGTAATGGAGAGTAATATTGATTCGACCTACTTACCGCAAGTTTTTCAATCTCTTGTAATCTAGCATTATCTATCTCAATGGATCAATTTTCTATCATCCAATCCATTGCCTCATCTTCCCAATATAGGGAACATCACTATCCACATGACGCAACAACTTCACAATGGGCAAGCACAAAAGAAGTAAATTTTTCACCTCTGGAAATAAATCCTCTTGGATGATGGTGGTATAGCATAGTTGTGACATAGCTATGCGAGAAGTAGGCCAACCCTCCCATTTTGGACTAACCACCATTTGCTTCAATGCCAGTCACATGTTGTGCAAACAGCGAAGCATTAAAAAGTTAAGTGCAAATCTAGTCTCTGCATACTTCAACAACTCTTTCTTTGCAAACTTCTTATATAATGCCAATGAGAAATGGTGACGAGTGATGAATATCACTATTTCCTTACATGTAGTAATAATGGTTTTTACCCATGGCAAAGCACCAATGTCCTTCGACAAATTCTTGAGACAATGTTCCATGCATGGACTCCATGTGATAACAAGATACTTGCTCTCTAATAAGCCACCTACTGCTCTATTGGTGGCCTCTCCATCTGATACAAATTGCACAACATTCTATGGTCCCACATATTCCACAGCCTCACTCCAAAGCTTGCATAAAACAAAAGTTGTCTTCTATCGTGGACCACACTCTGTGGACTTAATGTAAACTGCTTTGTTGTAACAAGCTGCAAGCACTCCCTCCAAAGAATGACTGTGCACATTTGTCCATCCATCACCTAGCAATGATACACCATATAAGCTCCACCTTTGCTTTATTGGTTGTATGGCCTCTTTAATGCTTGAGACCTCATCCTCGAGAAGCTTTTACCACAAGGCATCATACATGGGTGGTGTGTAGGTGGGCCCAAATTGAGCAATCTCTCTAACCATCTCCTTAAAGAAAGGAGATCACGCAACATTGAAAGGAATCCAACAAGAATTTAAAAAAAGGGGCTACTACTGCATCCACTCGTGCCTCTTACGCTGGGGATGCCAAGAAGTAAACAAAGTATTTTGTTTACATCGAGAGGCTAGTTGAGAAGATGTTGCAGTTCCATGTATATTAAAAGCACCTCCACTAGAGAAAGAAGATTGGCTTCCTCCATCTCTACGTGCATGAGGTTCAAAGGTTGCACTAGTGGGTCACCTTGATGTTGGAATAGCAAAGGGATTTTGAGGAGTCCTTGATTCTTGAAACATTTTGTGCTCTTTGTCTATTTGAACATGCTCCTCCATAAGGATCTTGGCGCAAGCCTTAATCCCAGTTCCACTGAGACCAAGTAGATGGGCTTTCACCCTTTCTATTTATCCACCTTTTTCAATGCCACAGTAATGACACATCCACCACCCAGCAGCACCTTTCTTACTATTGTACTAGCGTAAGATCTTCACTTGATCCCACCAATATTCAGCTTAGGTCCTCTCTTCTCCATGCTAGTCTCATTGAGAAAGGCTTCAGCAGCTTCGGGGTTCATATTTTGAGAGGAAGAGAAAGCTTTGGGCTCTGAGAGAGAGAGAGGTGGATGCTTAGCTTGATGGTTGATTTGGATTCTCTAGCCTTTGATGGCATGGGGCAAAGCTGAAAGACATATTTATAGCGTTTCTAGACCTAGTTGTTACCCCTTACTCCATTATTTTTAAAACTTTATGACAGATTTGATTATTGATTGTGTGGTATAGTAATTACTTTATTTCCATGATTAAAATATGTTAGACAGAAAGAGAAAAAAAGGCCTGCATCTGGACTGTTGGAGAGAAAGACAGAGACTGAGACAGAAAGATGCTAGTGGTAGTTCTAGGTTGGTTTTAAGCTCTTAGCTCATAATTAAAGTTTGGCAATAATAGGTCTGTTCTCACTGTCCAGCTCATTATTGGAGCTTGATGGAAAGTGCATTGTCAGTCTATGGTGTGGTAGAGAGAGAGAGAGAGAGAGAGAGAGAGAGAGAGAGAGATATGCTTATAACTGAAGTTTGTTAGGAAGCGGTTGTATTCTGTGGTGGTGGTGGTTGGCAGGTGGGGGGGAGAGAGAGATGCTAATAACATAAATTAGTTGGTAGGTGGAGTCTAGGCTGTGGTATAGAGGTGAGAGAGAGAGAGAGCTGTTAGTGCAGTTTTGGCGGAGTGATAGACTGTTTCTTTAAAATTTTGTGTGTTTATGTTATGTTACCACATGGGGGGGAGAGAGAGAGAGAGAGAGAGAGAGAGAGAGAGAGAGAGAGGATCTGGATTCTATTACGAAGCATGGGCCCTGGACTCTGGAGCATCACAACTATCACGACTAATTCGTGAAAGAAACGACCTGATCTTGATATCTTCAAATGCGTCTAGAGCTGGGTCGTGCCATGCAGGCCTGATTTAAAACGAAACATAAATACGTTGACTCTTAAAGTTGTTCATTATTAATAATGTTCAAGATTAAAAACAAAACATTACAACATTTTGTTGAGAAACCCTTCAACCTTCACCCGCAGTTTGCGTTTTAGCGTTTTTGCGTTTTGTGTTTAGGGTTTGCAGCCCCAAAAAGGGGCATCATCCTAGATTGACTATGCCTATTTATAGGCCACTCTCTCATTCATTCCTCACAGCTGATTCATTCAGTCCATCACCTCTTCTCTCCAGCCTCTCCACTACCCTCACACCCTTTCAAGAGGACATTGCAGTTCGTGGTTCGTGGCTATCTTCATCATCTTCCTTGTGCTACAGCACCCTTGTTCCCTTGTATCACATTCACTCCATGATTCAGATCTTCATCATTCCATTCATCACAGTTTCTTCTCTCTTCTCTTCTCCTCTCCATGTTTGCCGAGTTCACTCCATGTTCCTCCCTGCCAACCCTAATGTCTCACTGGTACATCATCTTTTGACATGGTATCAGAGCTAGATCTGCTCACCTAGCAGCGAAGATCCTCCACTTCAGTGAAGGCAAAGACCGATGGCGGGTTCGGCATCCACTTCTCTTCTTCTTCCACTGCATCAAAATCTCATTTTTGCACATTTCAGGTGTTTCAGCTTGCTGCCCACACCCCGTTCGTGGAGTACATCTCAACCGAAGCTATCCATTGCTGTCTCCATCAGTTGGCGCCCAATTTCTAGCCCTCTTCACGTAGTTTGGAGCTTATTCCAGCCAGGCGACCGCTGTTCCTGTGCAAACCTGCTGCCGTACCACCTGCCATGTCATCACAGTCCTGCTGCCTACGTTTTTAGTCTCTCTCCTACAGGCTGTCATGCCTGCGTTTTTAGTATTTCTCTCTCCTGTTGCCTGCGTTTTTTATCTTTCTCTCACCTACTACCGACGTTTTTAGTCTTTCTCTCTCCTGCAGACTGTCCTGCCTGCGTTTTTAGTCTTTCTCTCTCCTCACCTGCGTTTTTCTACTAGTTGCAACCTCTTACTGCTGGTCACATCCTCCTCCCACTAGCAGCTCACTTCCAGCCCTTCACACTGCTCTCACACCCCTTGAGGCGGACATTGTGGTTCGTGGTTCATGGTGGCTGACCTCTTCCTTCTTCAACAAGGCACACTGATATCCATGGCTTCAACACCGACAAATTGCCAATCTACTAGGTGTTCCTACTACAACACGAACGGTCATCCCACCGAAGACTATCGACATCGACCTTTACTCCCCACCCCCCCGGAGTATATGCATCTTCCACCAGGCACTCCTTGTGCCACCTCTCCTTTCTAGGCCACAGAGATTGTTCTGCATCCGCTATCGGAGTACTATGCCCAAGGCAATAAGATGCATCCGATACACACTAAGTCCTTTCGAGCACATGGAGGATCGATTGGCGCTACAACCTCCTGGAGATCGTCGCGATGCCAGCGGTAGTCTTCTCCCACTTATTTTCAGGTACAGTGGCTTCCACGACCTACGGATCTACAGTCCGCTCTATCAAGAGACAGTGATTGTTTGATACCGTCTCCTCGTCAGTCTGCTCCTTCCAGAGACAATGGCTGCTCAACTCCTTCCTCTTCTTCGGCTACCCAGTCTGCTCCATTGAGAGACAACGATTGTTGCCCACCTCTTGCTCATTCTGAGCCCCACCCTCCCCCACCCTCGACTACTCAGGTTCGAGAGGCTACCTCTGGGAGCTCTTCGGCACCCCAGATACCTTCTTCAGCATGACCGGTGGTACTTCCTTCATCATCAGACATTTCGAAGTCCGTGATCCATGAGTTATTAGATTCCCTATCTACTTCAGAGGGGGATTCAGAGAGGGATGTTATTTCTTTGCCCTCCAAGGGGCCATCTACTTCTTCTTTGACTTCAACGAGGGCCCCTCCACCTCCCACCTCAGAGGGAAAACCTACTCCACATGAAGTTCTTCACCCATCCTCTACTTTCTTAGGTGGCTATCTTCGACTAGTCATCTCTTCTACTAATACCCAAGATCTTCAGGTACCACCTAGATTGGGACCTCTGAGGTTCAACCGCGACTTGGTGATGAGGCCTTCGTATTCCTTCCAGCATGGATGCACGGAGCTAGTGGCTTCTCTCCCGAGATTGTGTTTCGGGTTTTCCAGTTCTCTCTGTCTACTGGTCTTTACTGCAGGTTCCCTTTCCGGTGGATATCTTGGATCTTAGGGATCCTCTGCATCTTCTTCCTCCTCTTCTCGTCTTGCCTTCGTCACTTGATTAGCATGGACCCACCTCCTGAGATCAAGTACGGGCATATCCTTATGGTTCTCTGCGCCACACAAACTCCAACATTCCTCCTATGCATTGCATGTTGTCATCATCTTTGTACTAGGGCACTTGGGCAAGTGAACAATTTCCCTGCGAGGGACACTGTCCAAGTGGCTCTTTCTGCATGAGCATTCTTCAGCATGTAGCATTGCATCTCCACCTCACTCTTCTCTTGTTCCCCTTTTTGGGCCTGAGAGGGGGTGTTGAGAAACCCTTCACCCGCAGTTTGCGTTTTGCGTTTAGGATTTGCAGCCCCAAAAAGGGGCGCCATCCTAGACTGACTATGCCTATTTGTAGGCCACTCTCTCATTCATTCCTCACGACTAATTCATTCAGTCCGTCACCTCTTCTCTCCAGCCTCTCCACTACCCTCGCACCCCTTCAGGAAGACATTGCAGTTCGTGGTTCGTGGCTGTCTTCATCATCTTCCTTGTGCTACAACACCCTTGTTCCCTTGTATCACATTCACTCCATGATTCAGATCTTCATCATTCCATTCATCAGAGTTTCTTCTCTCTTCTCTTCTCCTCTCCATGTTTGCCGAGTTCACTCCGTGTTCCTCCCCACTAACCCTAATGTCTCGCTGGTATGTCATCTTTTGACACATTTACTATAAAAAAACGTTTGGAAATTGGATGATACGATTCAAACAAAACATAGTTAAAAACGAAACTTCAAAATTAAAACATTTATTATTAAAAAGGTTTGGACAACACGATTAATCCAAACCACAAAGAAAGTGAGACATTAGAAGAAAATGTTTGGACGAAACGTTTAAAACAAGACGTAAATAGCAATCATTATCCTATTTCGAAAAACAAGCCAATTAACTGAAAACGTTTCGGCACCTCCCAAGGGGTGTTTTGGGACATTTCCCACTTCTATGGTTCACACAGCAAGCATGCAAGTTTCAGTGCCCAAGACTCATAGATGTCAATGCCATGACAGCCCAAGGCAATGCTTAGTTCATGCATAGAAAATACTCATTAATGTGAACTTGATGATGGCTCTACTATAATTGTGTTGCCATGCTCCAATTCAACTTTCTCACTTTGTAACGCCAATGCTGTAGCCTACTCTTATAACATAGCTCACATGTAAACAAACTAATTGCATGTCATTAGTTCTTCAGCTAGTAAGTTGTGACATGACACACATCACATCACATCACATCAGTTCATTTCATTAACACATGCCCTCACTTTGATCTTTGTTGAGAAATAGACAAATGATATATGCTCCAAGAATAGCTATCCTAAATCCCATATGCACAGTGAGAAGAGTGGAACAACTCAAAGTCTATAAAGCATTGTACTTGACTATGAAATGAATACAATGTCATGATGCTTTGTACTTTCAGTTAAGTGTAGTGTCATTGCCGATCTTACACAAGATTGTGTTTATGAGTCCAAGCTAATCTATCTTGGAACCTAATTCACTTGTGTAACAGTTTGTCTCTACTTGTTCATGTCATTATGAGTTTGGTCTCCATCTTTCAACCACCATAGCTTGTGTCATGCTCTAGATCCGCAATTTCTAACATGGTATCAGAGCCCAGTCGGGCATGGCACTAATCCTCCAACTTCATTTCACTCTTACCTAGCTCAACTTGAGCTCAGATCAACTCAGAACAAGTCTGGAACTCCAAATCCTACTCCTTCTCAATGCCCTGCTTGGCAGCCATAGCCAAACTGCACCTACCTTCAGTTGAGCATTCAGATCTCACCATAAAGGCTATGTCAGCTCTTGCTTCCTTCACCAAAGTTACTCCTTAGCTCAAGGCGCTCCCTGCTATCACATCGGACGGCGACATTACCATCTACAGAAGGCGGCATTGCGTGATCTTCAAAAACGACACAGTCTGCAACAGCGTAACGATTCGTACAGCTCTGCTCACAATACACAGCGCAATTCTCGCAGCCACCATAGGGCTTTTGTAGCAAATGAGATAAGCTTCATTGTCATGTAAAAAGTTTTAAGAATGATCAAGTGTGCAGTCCACACAGAGCAAAAAACCAGGCTGCTGCAAAAACCCTAATCCAAGAAGCCATAGCCAAAGCTTCAAAATTTGACATTCTTCACAGGTTCTTCTCACTAAAGTCATCAACAGTGATTTTAATCACTAAGCAATACTCTCTAAAGTTCATTACTGTTCTGGAAGTGCCCAAGCAAGCTCAGAAGCCATCCAGGAAGTTTATGAGAGAGAAAGCAGATCAAGTACCGACTAGTATTCATTAACACTCAACTAGTGTCAATTTGACACTGATTCTCTTGTGTCTCTTGACACATTAAAATACAAACTTTTGCTGGTTAACTAAAGTTTAGCAACATGGCAGAGCTTGAGCAAATAGCTAAATTCAATGGTAAAGGATTTCATGCATGGAAGGAGAAGGCCATGTATCAACTGATGCGAAAGGACTTATGGGACCTGTTTGAAGATGATGCAGATAGCAAGGGGGAAGATGATGAAGACGGGTTCGTTGAAAAAGACCAGCTCAAAACCAAAGAATGGAATAACAAGGCACTAGGTATCATTGCCTGGGGACTAAGTGATGATGTACTACATCATATATCTAGCATTAGAAATGCTAGAACCACTTGGGAAGAACTTGACAGAATGTTTGGTACCCAAGCAAAGAACTCAAAGGTAAAACTCCTCGTGCAGTTTTATAAACTATGTATCAAAGACAGTGCTTCTATGACCACGCACATTAACAAGTTCAAGAGCCTAAAAACCCAGCTTGCAACTCTTAAGAAGAATATTGATGAAGATGAAGCAATAGCCATACTGCTTGCAAGTGTAAACAAGGATCCATATGAGAACCTTGTGTCCACTCTAAGTAATGTTCCGAGTCTCTCACTCAAAGATATTGAGCACTCACTGCTTGATGGAGAAAGCAAATTTGAAAGCAAAGAGACCAGATCAAGGGAAAACCTTTTATACACTAGAGGAGCTACTGGACCCAAGGAAAGAGGTCGAGGATTCAACACCGACAACAAGAGTCGGATGGCATGTCAGTATTGTGGTAAAACTGGCTGCATTGTCAGTGAATGCTTCCACAAGAAAAGAGCATAGCAGATGCAGAACGACCATCACCAAAGTCAATTTATGAATGAAGAAGAAGAAAAAGACACTTCAGCTACCATCAACAACTCTTACAGGTTGTTCTAAGGAATTTGTTTCCATAGTGGATCTCTATGTTTCCCTTAGTGGATTTGATTGTAAAACCCTTGCCAAAGATGTAAAGTCTCAAGCTTTAACTTGACTAGGCTGCCTATGAGCTAGTCTTCCAGGCCATGTTATCATGTAGGGGGGGGCAAAAGCCAGCAAGTGTAGGGACTCATCATTTGAGAGGGGGTGTTGAGAAATAGACAAATGATGTATGCTTCAAGAAGAGTTGTCATGAATCCCATATGCACAATGAGGAGAGTGGAACAACTCAAAGTCTATAAAGCATTGTACTTGACTATGAAATGAATACAATATCACGATGCTTTGTACTTTCAGTTAAGTGTAGTGTCATTGTTGATCTTACACAAGATTGTGTTTATGAGTCCAAGCTAATCTATCTTGGAACCTAATTCACTTGTGTAACGGTTTGTCTCTACTTGTTCATGTCATTATGAGTTTGGTCTCCATCTTTCAACCACCATAGCTTGTGTCATGCTCTAGATCCACAGTTTCTAACAATCTTCACATGAAATACAAGCGAGTCATCTTC